>NC_081859.1:14276202-14591202 GCF_963259705.1 Myotis daubentonii
TGACCCTTGCTGGTTCTGAGGAACCGCAGGCTCTGCTTAGCAGCCTGTCCACGCGTCCAGAGCAGGAGTGGAAGTCATCCTCACCCACGCGCTGGCGTGTGCTGGGAGCACATCACGGCCTTCGCCTGCCTGATGTTGAGGCTCCTGGTGCATTCTACAGCTACATACTAGTCAGTAAGACACAGATGGGGCCTCGGCGATGCCCACGCTCCCGGGAGCTGAGGACTGGCCGGAGTTTCTGAGGAGGCTGCCCTTTGCGCCCGCCCCCCCCCCCCCCCATCCCGCACCCCAGCCCTTTAACATTTCTGAGCTCAGAAGTCCACTGGGATCCTGGAGGGTGAGCGGCTGTATGACTCGTGTGAATGCCGCGACTATTGTTCAAATGTTGAAAGTAAGTGCTAGCAGCTGTGGTAGCAACAGTGCCTTGTGGCAGCCGCTGTCCCTCCTCCAGCATCGCGGGGAGGGAGCTGTGCGGGGAGGAGCCGAGACCCGGGAACAAAGCGGCAGTGTCTGCACACCACACGGAGGAGGTGCCCAGTCCTCTAGGTTGCTTTCTGGAGAGTGCCAAAGTCATTTGTCTGGAAAATCAGGGCCTCGCCTTTGCCCTCAGCATCCGTTAAGAAACGAAACCGCAGGCTGGACCTGCTGAGGCCTGCAGAGCTGGGAAAGCCCTGAGCCACCGCACCTCCCCAGCTCGCCTGGCGGAGCACAGGGGAGAAGAGTGCAGACCCAAGTCAGAGAGACCCGGGTTCAAGTCCAGCCACGCCGCCTGCAGGCAGTGTCACCCTGGGCAGATCACTCAGTCGGTTTCTCCTCCGGAGCTGAACACCAGGGAAGGCAGGGCTGCCAAGGCTGCCTGAAGCCTCCAGGTCAGCACTCAGTAAGGTTCGCTGTATAAACAATGGCAAAACCAGCAACAAATGCGCATGGGACCCTGGGCTGCAGTGTGATATTACACGCAAAGCACTTAAGTAAATGCTGACATGATGCTCACAATCTCAGGCCAGAGGCCACGCTGTAAACGCTGCGGATCCCTATGACGAGGGACACGCCACTCCCAGGACGTCTAGGGTGGGGCTGCGTGGTTTGGGTGCAGACGGGCCGAAGCTGGAGGACTCTGTTACCCACTCTTAAGAGTCTGCCCTTGCCAAAACCGGTTTGGCTCAGTGGATAGAGCGTCGGCTTGCGGACTGAAAGGTCCCAGGTTCGATTCCGGTCAAGGGCATGTACCTGGGTTGTGGGCACATCCCCAGTAGGAGATGTGCAGGAGGCAGCTGATCGATGCTTCTCTCTCATCGATGTTTCTAACTCTCTATCTCTCTCCCTTCCTCTCTGTAAAAAATCAATAAAATATATTTTAAAAAAAGGGTCTGCCCTGTCTGTCCCCCTTCTTGGGAGGTTCTGCAACCTTAACTTTAAAGCATTCTCATCTAGATTTGGAGTTTTCATGCATTTTGAAGTCATAAAAGTATTTATGATACATATTTTCACTTGGAACCTGGATAACTCTGTAACGTGCACCTGTGGATAGCATATATATATATATATATATGTATATATATATATATATATCCACATGAAAGGGTAGCAAGCAGGAGAGAATACTGGTTTGTATCTATAATGCAGAGGATAAAATGTTAGACTCCCAGTGAGACGATTTCCATTGCTGACATTGGCAGGAGTCTCAGCCTCTCTAACAGCTCTTAGTATTTTCATATTTAAAAATAAAAATAAAAGAAACATTAAAAATACCTTCAAATACTGATGTGACCCCAAAAGGATAACGAGACTGAAGGGGAAGATGCCGCTGAGAAGTGATGCTCTCCCACTTAAGGCCAGGATAGTGTACAAGTTTGTCATCAAGCTCCCTCGGTGTTATCCTCAATAAAAATAAGAGCTTGACATAATAATGAGGAGAATTTTTAAAATAACCATGGAAATGATATTTGTGAGTTTATAAGGCGCTTCCCTGCTTTCTCTGGATTTCGGATGGGAAAGGGAATACAGAATCCTACTTCCCATTTGGAGCAACACTTCGGTTGCAGTAAAAATGCATCAAATACATAAAAATGGACTTTTTAAGAAGTGACCTCTACTCTTGTCTTTTCAAGTAGCAGTTTTATTTGTAACTAGTCACATACAAATTACTTAACTATACACTAATATTGGTTAATAACTATTCCCTAATTCACAAATACATCATGAAACCAAAATTATTCCCAAGAAAAACCTCTTCGTAAATGAAGAAAGTACTGCCATTTCGCTTAGGCTTAACTCCAGGGTTGACAATGTCAAACTGGAGAATCTGTTTTATAAATTGGCTGCATACCTTAATTCCGCAGATGGATAATCGGGATGCAGCCAGCATTGTACTATTTCATCTCCCACCTGTTCCCCTCCCCCCAGTTACTGCCAGACCTCACACCAGTGCTGAAGCGCCCCTGTCCCCGTCCAGGGGAGTAAGACCTACAGCTCCGGCCTGGGGTGCTCACCGGTGAGCGCTGTGCTTAGCTTTGTCCCTGGACAGAAACGTCTGCCGAAGCAGCAACCAGATCACAGAGCCCAGCGCTGTCAGGAAGAGCCACCTAAACATGGTTTCAGAAACTACCTTTCTTGTTTTCATTTCCTATTATTTTGCTTAAAAAAATGAGTTCTTGCGGGAGAAATCTGAGGGCATTCTGGGCCATCAGTCAACTGAGTTACCTTTGCGATTCATAGTACGAACAGTCACGATGAAGAAAACTCAAATAGGAAAAAGAAGGGGAGATGGAGAGTGACCTCCCCATCTTTGAAACCCATCGTGAAGTTTTCTTAGGTTAAACAGGAGCTTATCCAGGCTTACGTGTGGGAGGGTTACGCTAACTGTCCCAAAGCATAGCCACTGGAAGGCATCCTATATGAACTGGCAAGTGCTTTATGGATAGAAACTCTGTGTCATCTATTTATATATTGTTTATTAAAGATAAAGGATATTAGGCTGCAGAGGGTTACGGCAATATGGTGCTTCCCCCCAACAGCTGTGTTTACCCCAGTTTATCTGTGAGTCTCCTAGGAAAACACGCGCCTTTCTCCCAGAATCAGGAGACCAGACGAGGGCCGAGAGGCCTTCTCGGCACCACAGATGATCCAGGGGAAGAAAAGCCTAGCCCTGCATTTGGACTAGAAATCCACATTGTGAGTTTAGATATCTAATAACGTATTAACAAGATAAAGTCCAAACGCGTACACATAATTAGAGGTCGGAGAAACCGCAAGACCTTCTGATCTGGTCTGACCGGAACTGCCCATTTTACAGGTGGGGAAATCAAGGCCCCAGGGGCTTATGTTGCCCAAGGTTGACAACCGGCCTCCGATGTCTTCTGCCCCGTCTACTACTTCACACTGTTTTACATTTTCTTTTACTCCCTGCCTGAGCTCTGGCTTTCTTGAGCTTAAAATGCCACAATGAACGCCAGGGGGTGGGTCAGTCCTCAGTAAGACAACATAAAGCTCGCTGGCCATGGGTTAGCAGGGTCAGAGAGCACCGCCGCTGGCCCAGGTGGAAGGGAAACTTAGAAAAGGGATGGGAGGAAGGGGGTGGAAGCCACGGGGCCATTGCTTATGCTCTGGGTGGGAAGCCCTACTCGCCAAGGCCCTGGCGCAAGCCCCTGCAAATTTAGAATATTAATAAACGGTCTAAAAAGCAGCCACCGGTTCGGCTGGCGTGGCACAGTGGCTGAGTGTCGACCTATGAACCAGGAGGTCATGGTTCGATTCCTGGTCAGGGCACATGCCTGGGTTGTGTGCTCGATCCCCAGTGTGGGGCGTGCAGGAGGCAGCCAATCAAAGATTCTCTATCATCATTGACGTTTCTCTCTCTTTCTCTCTCTCCCTTACTCACTGAGATCAATAAAAATATATTTTTAAAAAACACAGCCGCAGCCTCTGAGACTGGCCTCCAACGATGCTGTGCTCTCAGGTGACCTGTGTTGCCTCTGACACAGCTGCCCATCTCTCAACACGGAAGCCACTGGATTACACCCAGTAACTAGTCAGGGGCAGTGGTCTCCAGCGGGTAAGGTGGTTTGGTGGCTCACAGACTCCCTGAAACCGCCCTGGTCACCTACCATCGGTCAGGAATCCCTCCTCCTGCTGGTTCACATCCACTCTACTCCGTGAGCATAACCATTTGTACGCCATAAGCATCCATAGACGCCAGCAGCGGACCTTTTTTAATTAAATTCACAATCGTGGCAGGTAACTGGTTGACATCTGCTCTAATGCCCCGAGGGCTCGCCTCTCTCCCTACAGCAGGACTGACCACACAGTAACAGAGCAGCTTGTCCATACCCCAGCGAGTCCACACGCAGACAGCAGTACAAGCTGGTCTTGGCCGCCCCACCTGTGGATGAGCTGCTGCTGGGGGACAGCATGGGACACGGACAGCAGCTGGTCTCAAGCCCTTTCCTACCTGTTCATGGTAAGGAAGAGAAACTCCTCTTTTGTTTTGGTTTTGTTTCCGTGCAGGGGGGCTGGGGGAGGAGGAGAAGCAGTGGAAATGGAGAGCCCTGAGCTCCACGATGTGTAAGAAACTTTTGAAAATCACACACAACGTAAGCAGGAGCCAGTGTAGGATTTCAACCCGGTGACCGGCCGCCCTCTCGGCTGGGGAAGCACCTTTGACTCCCGCTTTGTAACAAACACAGGAGACGATGAGTAAGAGCTGGAGCCTCCCGGAGGGAGAAGAGGAAGCGCACCCCACATTTCCTCCTCGTCATCCTCTGGTTTGACAACCGGCGCTGACGGGCCGTTTTCCTGGCAAGAGACCATTGCAGTTTGTCATTTCACCTTCCGGGAGGCATTCACAGTTGGGGTACGCACCTCCATCAACAGCGTGCCATATGCTCCCGAGTGGGAACTGCAGACGCGCGGAGGGAGCCGGGACCTGTGTAATGGCAGCCTCACCACCGCCACCCCCCGTGCCCACGCCTCCCCACACCACCATCCACACAGGCCTGGGCTCCTCAGGCAGACGGCCCAGCGGGGAGACACGGGGGGAAATAGGTGGTCACACGTGTTCTGGTCCGGATACTATGCACACAGCTAACCCCCACCCACCCACCCGCCCGCCCGCACGCGGGCACGGGAAGGGCACATGTTAGGGATGCGGCTGAGAAATCTAGGACCTGAGAAATCTGTCATGTTTTTTAATTCACATCAAGAAAAAACCCTCTACAGGCCACTTTTCGCAAGCACTCTTCTGCACCGAAAGAGCATGTTTACTCTTTGGAAGAAACGAAGAGATACAGGAACTACATCTCCGCCAGGGAAACACAGGTTCAGGACTGCCTGCAAATGTGCCAGGAGACAGGCTACCCCTCCCAGGCCTTCTGTGTGCGTGAAATAGGGGAAAACTGTCATGTCACGACCTCTCATTCAACAGTTGGAACTCAGTGTTTTACCCACGCATATTTTATTAGGTAGCAGCAGTTACTATATGATTTCTAAACTATAACGTAAGTTATTGGTTTGATATTAATTTAATTTTGAATTTGTGGGTGGTTCTTCATTTACTAGGACAATTTAACAATGAAATCCTACCACAGCCTGAGATCAAAATGACTGCTGGGTAAGTCACAGACCGAGAGGGCGTGCAGGCCTGAGAGCCGGTATGCTGGCCGCAGGACTGGTGACGGGCCTGGGCGGCAGCGGTGAGGTAGGCGGAGGGAGGCCTGGGCCAGGGCAGCAGCGGTGAGGTGTGCGGAGGCCTGGGCGGCAGCGGTGAGGTGTGCGGAGGCCCGGGCGGCAGCGGTGAGGTGTATGGAGGCCCGGGCCAGGGCGGCAGCGGTGAGGTGGGCGGAGGCCGGCCCTGAAGCGTGGCTGCACCGCAGCTGGTGCTTCCTTGGCCTGTCTCAGCGTTGCCGCCTCAGATGCCCACATGCTGCCTTCTGAGGACAGAGAGATGGAAGCTCTGCCCAGTGGCCTGCTGGGGTGCAGTTTGTTTACAATTGCTTTTTAATATTTGCTCATAAATAGAGAAATTCGGAAAAAATTCAAAGTACAACACCTAGAATCCAAAGCCATTGGAGAGTGTGGCTTCCATGAGCAATGTTACAGGTGAGAGAAGTGTGTGTCCTAAGCAGGAAATCGGCGCGTAGCCCCGACGGCGCCTGGTGAGCAGGAGACAGTGCGCCTGTGCTTCCGGGGGGCCTGGGTTTCACGGAGCAGCAGGGACCTACCCCTGACTAGCTGGCAGCCAGTCCCATCACTAGCCTCTCGAAGCCCCACTTTCCTAGTGAGTGACATGAAAATATAACAGTCTTTGTGACTAGTTTAAGGGGATTGTTTCTTTATAGTGGATATTTAGTCAAAGCTACTTTCAGGCCCCGTGACCTTCAGTAGCTACCTTCTCACTTCCCAATAAAATCCCCAGGAAGATAGAGAATGCAGCCACGTTACTGTAAACTAAGGACCAGAAAAGATCCCACAAAAGATCCCCTTTAGGGGCAGCGCCCATGAGTGAGCGCTCCAGCCCCTCACTCCTGGCCAGTGTCCGCAAGGGAGACCCGGCCGCCCCAGCCGCCATCCCGCTCACCGGGCAGAGGGCATCCTGAACGCCTCACGGCCAGGCTGGTCTGCCTGGCAGGCACGGATTAGAAACAGAAAAGCGCTAACGTGGGCTCTGTGCCGTACGAGGGAAAGGGAACCTAAGTCTAAAGTCACAGAATCAGGCACACGTTCGAAAATGTCTGACACAGGACACAAGGCATCCCGTCCTCGGTGAGATGCAAGAAGGCGGAGGCTCTGTGGGAGGGGCAGGCGCCCGGCCAGCTGAGAAGACGGCAGAAGGAGGGGCACCGCTAGCTGGCTAAGGCCAAAGGGGGGTAAAAAAGACAAGGAAACTGAAATTACCTTCACGAACATAAACCACATCCTGAAAAGAAATCATGGGACATCGGGTCAGCCAATGTGAGGCCATTCAGAGCCACCCAGCCTTGATGGGCTTACACTACAAATGGTGGGGCAGGGGGATGCCTAGTCTTTTCATATTTTCATAAATAGTTAAAAACCCACTACATATACAGGTTTCTAATATGACTTGTCTACTTAACAATCCAAGCATTTCCCTAAAGCTTTTGTCTTTGTTTACATAGAATAGAATACCAGGGGTAAGTAGGATGTGAACAATTTTTTAATCTTTGTTGTTGAAAGTATTACAGATGTCCCTTTTCCCCCATTGACCGCCTCCAGCCGGCCCCTGCCCCCACCCCAGGCCCTCACCACCCTATTGTCTGTGTCCATGGGTTATGCATATATGCATACAAGGTCTTTGGTTGATCTCTTCACACCCACCCACTCTCCCCTGCCTTCCCTCCAAGATTCCGCACTTTGTAGGATATGAACATTTTTAAGGCTTTTGATACGCATCTTTCATTTGCTATCCAAAGGGTGCGTCAGCAAGATGTAAGACTACCAGCACTCCCACCATTAACTATTTATTCCTTTATTTTTATTTTTAATCTCAAACTGAGAGAAAAGTCGTGACGGTTGCAAGAACAGCACAATTTATCTTTTTCTGAGCCCTTTGAGAGTTAGTTGCCCCATCCTCTCCAAACTGTGTAATTCCTATCCTCAGCGACACTGCTTCCTACAATACAACCATGAGAGGTAGGAAATGAAGACAGACACCTTACTGCCATGCCATCCTGAGAGCCTACTTAAGGTTTGCCAATCATTTCATCATGACTTCCTAGAAAATGGATGCAGTTCAAAGCTTCTGTTTCCTTAACTTTCAAGATGGTGACACTTTTGAAGATGCGAGGCCAGTTATTTTGTATAATGTCCTTCAATTTGGGTTTGCTTGATGTTTCCTCGTAATTAGATTCAGGTTATGCATCTTTGGCAGGAATATCACAGTAATGACGCCGTGTTCTTCTCATTACATCCTATCAGGTGGTACAGAATTTCAATCAGTCTCATTACTGATGCGATTAGCTTTGATCACTTGGCTAAGGTGATGTGTGCCAGGCTTCTCCACTGTGAAGTTACTCACTTCCCCTTTGTAATTAACAAGTACTGGGAGGTGGGGGGAGTTACTCTGAGACTATGCCAATCTCCCATTCCTCATCAAATTCAGATCAATATGGGCTCATGAATTCCTATTTTATTCACTCAGTTATAACCTCTTATAACTGATGCTGTTGTTATTCTGTTGCTCCATTGCCTCACATTCGAGTCGGCTCCTATATCTTTTTGCTATCCCCGCCCCCCCCCCATGCTTCTTTGAGCACTTATTTACTTTATGGAACAACAAGAGAGAGTCCAGGTTCATCTTTCTCTGACCCAGCCCTCGAGTCAGCCATTTCCCCAAGGAGCACTTCGAAGAGGAGAGGGTATTGAGAAGCCAATACCTAACCCAGATACCAGTATCTAGGTGTCACTGTCCCCAGACCCTCTCAGGGCACAGAGCCAGGAAATGTGTGTGCGTAGCACACGTACACCAAGATGCACTTCTATGTCTGATTCTACTCTTCTCTCTTTTGAGTATCACGAGTTCACACCAGTATCTCCACACACAGCTCATGCCAGTGCCAGTTTCCTCCCTTGCCAAAGCAACAAGCCATGTCTCCGCTGCCTCCCCCACCGCCGTGCGTGCATGCACGCACGCACGCACGCACGCGCGCACACACACACACACACACACACACACTCTCCATCATGAACCTGGGGAGTCCTCCTCACTGCTGTGGACCGCTCGGCTCTCTCCCTCCCAGAGCCCTTCCCAACCAAGGCACTAATTGCTCCGCCTCCTCTAATGACTTCTGGACTGAATTGTAAAGAAACAGTAAGAAAAGAGACACTATCAATTTTACACATGAGTTTGAACATTTCACGTCCACCATTATATTTCTGTGGGAAGATTGTATGTTTTACCTATTTATCTAGGGGGATCTTGGTCAATTTCTTATTGGTTAGTTAAAGATCTTTGTGTGGTAAAGTGTACTGATTTTAAATATATACTAGTACTAGAAATACTAATATATACTTTAGTACTAACATACTAATAAATATTTTTAAAAGAAAGAACAGTATTAAAAATAAAACCTTTGTTTTTTTGAAATTCAGATCTTTGAAAGAAAATATTTATGGAGCAGAATAACATGAATAAATACAACAAGAGTCAATACTTCAGAAAAACTGGGGGGAAATAAATTTAACAAGATATACTAGAAAGAAAAAGACTTAAAAACACTCTTCTCTTCACACCCACAGCATGCAGCTTCTCGCTTAGAGCATCGATCCTGGCCTGCCAGAACAGTTTACCATCATTCTTACAAATTCTCAGAACCAGGGGGTTTCACCAGCTCCGCTGCCCAGTCCGAGCAATGTCTGTGTCCCAGGCCCATCTGAACATAACCCTATGCTTCTGTCAGATTTGACATCTACCTCGGCCGCCACTGCACAGGAATCTAGTGAGTGCTGAATCCAGTAAGACTTACCCACAGGCGAAGAGCCCAACACAGGCAGCTCTCCGCTGGCTCCCTTCTTCAGCACAACAGCTCTGACAGGCACCGCAGACAGAACGTCGTCTCAGAAGCAGATTCCAGAAAGTGATGAGCTTGGTTTTCATTCCCTGACGAGCTATGGGAATGTCCGTATTGAGGAGGACGCCCCTTGGGCTACCGAGGTTTGAAAAGGTCACCGATTCCGTAAACCCTGCGTTCCTCCTACAGGCACTAAGCCCAGCCTCACGTTCAAGCTTTCAACCACTCTCCTTTAAATGCTCTTGTATCTTTCCCGACTCATTACAAGAAAGCAGACCGATGAAATAATAATTATTAAATAACAGCAACATTTATAATCATCACCATGATAGTAGCTAACATTTATTGAATTGAGGGCTTACTATGTGCTAGGTACAATTCTAAATGCTTTATGTATGTTGACTCAATTCTATGACAACCTACAAAGCAGATACTGTTATTATAATTAATTATAAATTTTATGTTACAGATATAACTTAATACATTATAAATATTATAATAATAATTACCATTGTAATTAGTCCCACTTTACAGATAAGTAACTGAGGCCCGCCTTCTTCTAGGTCAGAACCTTGATTGAAATCAAAAAGCCTGGTTATAAAACCCATGGTCCTAACCATTTTTTTGCCTCTCAATTCCCACCCTCCTCAAAGCATTATGGTTTCTCTTTGAGGTTCTTTAAATTATGTGCTAAAAGAACGGCTACTTTTTGATGGGGGGAGGGGACTTGCTTCAACTTGTATATTGACTGGAGCAAACGATAACATTCATTACAGTCTGAAGCCCACAGCCCCTGTTTGCCAGGCCTCAGGGCCCGGGCAGGGGCCCGACTCACACAGAAAAGCTGTCAGTGCCAGTCTTTACAGGCTTGTTCATGTCAATGGCAAATTTGACTGCGAAAAGGAAGCTAAGGAGAATGTCACTGGCTTTGTTGCTATGATGAGCAACCACTCTCAATGCCAAGGGCAGAAAAGAAATGCGGGGCTATCACCAGGTAGTCGCCCAATTGTCCGAGGAAAGGAAAACCTGGAGGGCTCCCCTGCACCCCGATGGGAGCTCCTCTCCCTGTCCTCTGGTCAGGGGGTGGACAGGATGCGGCTGCTGTCCCTGTGCCTCCAGCAGGAGCTTCTGGGGAGATGGCGGAGCCTCGAGCTCCGTGCCAGGGGTGCAGGATGCCACTGCTTCCCTGGTGAGAAATGCTATGCTCATCTTGTCTAGTGCGCACGCTGTGTTCTGGTGCCTGTCCCAGCCGCACTGCCCCGAGGGCAGACTGGTCAGAGGTGGGAGTGTGTGAGCCAGTTCCACACTCCGAGCCAAAGCCCAGGGGTCTGGGTTCCTAAAGCCACTGCCTGGCCATCCAGACACCCAGACACCCAGACACCAGACACCCAGCCAGCATCAGGCTCTCCATGTAGGTATGAGGAACGGAAGAGGCATTGGAGATGCTTCTTGGAAGACAGAAAACTCTTACCAATCATCACATTATTGATCAGCCTCCGCACTCTCTGATGTAGCAATGAATCACTCTATTGATGAAAAGCCATTTTGGCTTCAAATGTCAAAAGGTATATATTGAAGAGATTCTTTTCACAAGCATCTGTGTACAAAGATGTTCATTATAGAAATACTAGAGGCCTGGTGCACAAATTACGTGCACAAGTAGGGTCCTTAGGCCTGACCAGCGATCAGGACCGATCTGTGGGGTGACCGGCGGAGTGATCTAGGGGCCCCTGCTGGCACCTGCCTTGGCTGGCCTGGGGCCTGTAGGCTGGGGCAGCTCCTCGATTGAGCGTCTGCTCCCTGGCGGTCAGTGCATATCATAGCGACGAGGTGTTCCACTGGCTGTTCTGCCATTCAGTTGATTTGCATATTAGGCTTTTATTATATAGGATTTGTTCTGATGGAAATGAGAGGCCAATGTGCATTCATAGGGGATCGGCTGCATGAGCTACAGTGCACACGTGGGTTCTGCTACATACTGACTGTGTGACCTCGGGCAAGTTACTTAACCTCTCTGAGTCTTGGTTCCCTCATATGTAGTTAAGGGTTTAATACAGCCCTAGCTGGCTTGGCTCAGTGGGTAGAGCGTCGGCCTGCGGACCAATGGGTCTCAGGTTCGATTACGGCCAAGGGCACATGCCTGGGTTGTGGGCTCAATCCCCAGTGGGGGGTGTGCAGGAGGCAGCCAATCAATGATTCTCTCTCATCATTGATGTTTCTATCTCTCTCTCTCCTTCTCCCTTCCTCTCTGAAATCAATAAAGAAATATAAAAAAGGGGGTTTAATACAATGCCTGACACAGAATAAGAATTCAATAAATGTTAGCAGCTATGATTATGCTATATCCCAATTATGCTGTGTATGTAACCTTTTAAAAAGATGAGATTGATCTATATCTGTTAGCACAGACAATGACGCTGAGTCACTGTTGAAGGGTAAAATGTAAGTTGCAGCTATGAATGAGTGTAAGTAACAACTCTGCATGTGTGCACATGCCTGTGCATGTATATGTGCGCATGCCTGAGGAAGGTCTGCAGGGGTACATATCGAATAGTTACCGGGGATCCCCTTGCTGTCAGGCCACCCACATCACATAGTGAAGAAGAATAATAACCTTCTTCCAAAATTTTCTCATCTAAATTTTCATTCTGTAACTACCTTCCTATTTCCCTTTTTACATCAGAATAGTAGGATATCATTTAGGAAGAATGAAGTCACTTGTCAGCCTGTGAATTTTTAAAGCAGCAATAAAGTACACCACTCTCCTTTTCTCACAACCCATATTTTGTGACTCTATTACTAGGGTCCTCATATACATGATCACACATATATAGGGTCACATAGACAAAGAAAGGCTGATTGGCAAGGTCATCATTACAACAGATCAGCCTCGGCAATCCTGGTAGGAATTACCCACCTGCCAAGAAAGAGTTTAATCTCACTAACTTCCGGAATCTTATTTATTATGTATCTATTTTATATTAAATATTTAGATCAGAAACTGCATGAAGTACTAACTGGAAATAAACAGGATTTCAGGTTAAAAAGATGTTAAGTTATGGAAGAAGCTGATTTCAAAAGCTTCACTGCTATGAGCATAAAATTGGGTCATTTTCATCCCAGCTTTACCATGGTCTGCAGGGACCGAACCAAAATCAGCCATTTTAATTCAGAAACAATATTTAGGCTGCAGAAAGCGGTGATAACCACCCTTTCCTGGTTGAAAATCCCCGGAATAGAAGGGATATTGCTGTAATGGCATAAATTACACAGCCTCTAAGTTACATGGAAAAGACCCTTTCACTCCTGCAGCAATGTGCAATTTTGTAGCTGCAATTTTCTCAAACTGCTTATAAAACCTTCTCCTTTGTATTGAAAAAAAAAACAAAAAAAAAGAAAGAAAAACACCAATAGCCCCATAGTAACCACCCAGGTAGCATCCCTCTAGCATCAGGAAGCATTAACAATGAGCTGTGGGTCAGGCACACAGATGAGCGGTCTCCTCCCGCAGGACAGCGTCCTGTCAAGATGTCACCAGGAACGACCCTTCGGCTGCAGGAGGGGCTGCCATTCCCCACAGTGCGTCTAATAACCATCAACGCCCTCGGATCTGCAGGACCTGCCACGATCTGATCAGCCCACACCTGGGACTGTCTCCCTACGCACTGGCTGCCCCCTATCTTTCCCCCCAACACAGCAATAATTAATGGGACCTGCCTTCCTAGCGATCGCCGGTCCCCAGCTGCCTGCCCAGCACTGAAGGCTGTCCCGGCTGCAGGATAAATGACAACCAGTTGGAAGAGGGATGGAGACCTATATCCACCGAGCCCTGGCTGTGCCCTTGATTCACTGGGCAAGCAGTTCTAGCCCTTCCATCTCTCAGCAAAGACGGGCCCCTAAAACGTGCTGCCATTGTATTAAATGCCAGGAGTCTTCATTCAATCACGCTGATCAGGGACTCTGGTGCCTTCTGCACTGATATTTGGTTTTGCTCTTTGAGATAAAAACACGTACCACAGACGACCATGGAATCGCTGCCTGTTTCAGTGACCCAAGGGCCGGTGGAAACAGCGGCCTCCGCTTCCCATTCCAAACATGCCACAGGTAAGGTGCATGCTGTGCTAGAGCCCTGACTGGAGAAGGCGTGGATTCAGGGAGTCAGACAGACTGACTTCAAGTCATAGCTCCATCACTAGATCTGTAATCCAGGGCAAGTCAACTTACTACTCTGAGCTTCAGTTTCCTATAATAATAATAATAATAATAATAATAATAATAATAATAATAATAATAAAAAAAATACTTAGCTCACCACAAGTTGTATGCAATCACTACCCAACCCAGCAATGCCCTCCTGAGGGTGGAAACGTATGTTCCCATAAAAGCCTGGACATGAATGTGTACAGCAACTTCATTTGTCACAGTCCCACCCTGGAATCGGCCCCTGTGTCCTTCAGTGGGTGAAGGATGGTACTTAGTAATCAACGAGGAAAAAATGACTGATGGAACAACAACCAGGAAGCAGAGCAGAGAATGGCGCTGAGTGAAAAAAGCCAATGTGAAGGGTTACACACCGTATGTTTCTATTTATACAACATTCTTGAAAGGATAAAAGTGTAGCAGTGGTGTACAGACTGGGGACTGTCTGGGCTCAGGAGCAAGTGGTGGGGAAAGGAAGTGGATGGAGCTATAAAAGGGCAACTGAGGGGTTGTGTGGTGATGGAAATGCTTGGTCTCTCGACTCTGTCAACATCAGCGTCTGGCCGTGATGCTGTGCTATAGTGGTGGGCAACAGTAGGTCTATAGTTGTAATACAAACAGGTATCGCAATAACAAATAATAACAGGAGAATAAACTCCGTGTTTCACGTACGCACGACTGTAACCCTACCTTTACCACCCCGGCATTTGTCACAAGGTGTCACACGGGAGGGAACCGGGCAAAGGGCACGGAGATCTCCATGCATTATTTATTCCCACTGCATGGGAATCTACAATCACCTCAAGATAAAAGGTTTAATTAAAAGAAATAAAAAGTTAATAACATGTCCGATCACTGCAAGAATTAAATAATTTATGGAGTTGAATACAAAAGTTATTAAATATGATACGGAAAACCACCTGGCAAGTCAGCTCCTGGCGACAACGGAGGCTGGCGAAACGTTCCGTTCTTTCCTCGGAAGTTGTACGTAGACAGATGTGTTCCGTGGGCTTCTGTTTGTGGTCAAATGAAAATGTAACTCCACGGAAAAGCGCTGATGATAGCACAGGCACTTCTTAGCCAATTTAGGTTTTTTTCATAAATCTGGGTTTGGGGGAAATTAGCACTCTTCCCCATGAAACAGCATCGGTGCACTTGCCATGGCACTGTGCGATTCAGATACCACCCACTCCTTCATCAAAAACGTGACTCGCGGGGCGGGCCGTAGTGGACTGCGATTCAGTTGGCCAAGAGCCACAGTCCAAAGAGGAAAGTCATGGCCAAAGATGAGTCAGTATGTTCTGTTATAGACACTGAAGGAAGAAATGAGAAGGATAAAACTTGGTGTCACGGGCTCAAGAGTTCAGACCTCGTTAGGAAAGAAAAAGCCTCACATGTGAAGAGCCAGAGAACAAGTAAGCGAGCGCAGAGCATCAGTGCAACTAACCTGAGGCAAGGAAGAGGTGCGCATGGGCTGGGGATGTGGGTGGGGGAGCGGGGAGGGGGCGCATGTCTACGCAGATGCTGACTCCGCACAGTACTGCTGCTGGGTACAGACCTTGAACTGAAGGGCCAACAGCCCTAGACTCTGCTGACGCTGCCAAGTAGCTCCACCTTTCCCAGAAGCCTCGGTCCCTGCTGCCTGATCCTTGCTGCACAAATTAGCTTTCATGAAACTCCTGGTTACAATACCAGCCAAGGAAGAGAAAATACACACGCAGGCACGCGCCCCAGCACGCACAGAGGATGAAGCATCACAGTCTTCTGTCCCCAAAATAAAGTCAGGAGCCAGAGGAAGAGGGGGTGCAGGTGGAAGAAAGTGTCAGGGGATAAATGGTGATAGAAAATAAAATAAACATCTTTTAAATAAAATAAAAATAGAAGTCTTCGGCAGAGTAAACAACATCCTCCCTTTCCCTTCTATCACTGTCTCAGGTTATATAATTGCCAGGTGGCCCTGTTTAAACTCTGTACATTAGGGCTGCCCTAATCTTTTTCATGCCAAAATTAAGAGGGTAAATGTGTCTTTATTTCCGTGACCAGAACCTGGCAACTGGCTATGTTATAGGTTGACACGTGCTCTCAGAATGGCATCTAGGTGCCATCTTGCCACAAGCCCTCCAACTGAAGCGCCCCCTGTACTGCGTTCCTGAGCTGAAGTGGAAGGATGAGGTCACCGCCCCCTCGACGGTCCGGGGCGACTCCCAAACCGCTCACCGAGCCAGCCTTTTGAGGGACTCCAACATCGGGGCGGCCCTGCCGCTGCATGAGGTGAGCTCCTGGCAGACAGTGCGTTCGCGGCACATTAATTGGAACGTCTTGTCACCGGGCAGCAGCATTTCGATTTCTCTGCGGACGCTTGTGAGCTACGCATGGAATCTGGCAGGTGTAAGAATCGCCTCTCTGATTGCCTATATTCCCAACCCACTCCCGCTGCCCATGTTCCTGCTGCAAAGCAATTACGGTCGAAAATCAGTTTGCAACATGCGCTCATCCATATTCAGTTCTTTCCACTTCGGGCAAGTATCGCCCAGAAAAAGACAAAAAATAAAAGGAGACAGATTTGAGAAATCCAGATTTGTTCCTATATGTTGATCCTCTGATTATCCAATTGTTTCCTTGTTGATAATCCACAACTTGCTCCATATCAAAATAAATATTCAAAAGACGGCTCCTAATAACTAACGCACGCATCTCTTCAGTGGGAAGGAGGGCGGACACATGCATAGAGAAGTTTCAGGCTGAATCAGCTGAAACCCAAGTGCTAGAGAACACTTAAAAAGAAGGGGTGGGCCCCGGCCGGGTCGTCAGTTTGTTACAGTGTCAGCCCAATAGCCAAGGTTGTGGGTGTGAGCCCTGGTGAGAGCACAGACAGGAAGCTGAGGGGGGCCCTGGACCAACAGGACCGGCTGGAAGCGGACTGAGGAGGAGGCGGAGCTTCGTCCCTGAAACCACTGGGCCAGAGCATCACACCTGCATCTGCCCACCGCCTCTCGGATCTTGTTAGGAAATTAGTAGGAGTCACAAGGGACTGAAATCTTGAGCTTCTCCTCGCTAAATTCTCAGATGAAAGCTATCTGCTTGCAACTACAACTAACTGGCCCACAGATTAGTCTTCATTTTCTCTATTTTTACACAGGTAATGCACGGACATGTTGAAATTTAAAATGTTCAAGAAGATGAAAATTTCTCACTGTCCCAGCCCTTCTCCAGAGATGTCTAATATTATCGTTTCATGGGTTTTCTATTTTATGCATATACAAGAAACTGTGTTTATGTATTCTTATCTCTAGTACTTCTTTTTACACAAATGGCTGTATACTATACTCCTTATTTTCATTTTCTCTGTACACTTAATGTAACTTAATTTCCTATGAGGACATAACGAGCTTCCTCATTCTGCTTTATGACTTTGTAGCACTCCATTGAATGGTTGCAGCCTAATTTATATAACTGGCCCCCAACTGACTCGTAGGTCATTGCTATTACTTTCATATTACTAATAAGCCTGCAGTGGGTAGCCTTACTCATATGTCACTTCCTGCATTTACTAAACTATCTGTAGGATAAAGCAGTAGACTTAGGATGGCTAAGGCAAAGGATACATGCATTTGTAATTTTGAGAGATAACGCGCGCGCGCACACACACACACACACACACACACACACAGCCTGTGAGACCCTTGCTAACACTGGTGCTACCAAACATCCTGTTCTTTTGCAGAGTGACTGGTAAAAAGTGGCCCTCAGTGCGGTTCCCATGTGCACTGCTCTTATTCTCAGTGAGGTGAGGAGTTTTCCATCTGTGTGCTCAGAGGCTGGCCCCTGAGGCCAGCATCAACGGGCTCCCTTGCCTGGTGGCCTCTGGTCAGTAAGGGGAGGCGCCAGCAGGAGGCTGGAAGGTGGGAGAAGAGGGAGGTCAGGGCATTTCTTTCCAATTCTGTCTCGTTCCAGGGCCATGTGGTCACAGAGACGCCATCCCTCCCTGATGGTGGCTCCAACTCTGAGCTATCCCAGTTCCTGGCTGCGCCTTCAGCCCCCGGATGGTGATGGCTTCCTGCTCTTGCTGGTCGCTGAGAGCCCCCCCGCCCTGGTCAGTTCCCTTAACCTGCCTCCTTCCTTTATGCCTCTTCACTTGAACCATTTGGGAGGAATCTGTTTGCTGTTGCTTTGTTTTGCTGAGACCCTCACATGCACACCTCCTGCCTAATTCTCTAATGGGTGGTTGCTCTTCGCCTCTTTATTTGTGGCTGTAGAAGCTCCTTATCCGTTAGAGCCAGGGTTAGCAAGCCTTCTCAGTAGAGGGTCAGACAGGAAGTCTTTCCAGCTTTGGGAGCCATGTGGTCTCTGTTGCAACTACTTGATTCAGCCACCAGCAGGTGAAAGCAGCCAGGAACAATATGCAAATGAGCGAGGGTGGCTGTGTGCTAAGAAAACTTGATTTGCAAAAACAGGCAGCAGGCCAGATGTGGCCTGGGGGCTGTGGTTGCTGACCCAGGCCTTAGGGAAATTATCCCTCCTCTGTGATATGAGCTGCAACATCTCTCTCCAGTTTGGGTTTTTTTGCTTTTCTTATAGGGGTTTCACCATGCAGAATTTTTAAAAATGGTATTTTAACATAGTGGAATTTATCTGCTATTTATGGCTTCAGGTTCAAGACTTAATTAGCTCAAGGCAGGAAAACTGTACCTTACGCTGAATCAGGAAGCCCATGCTACCACCACCACGTCTTACTTAGGGAACCAATTTTTCAAATAAAATCCTCCATGGCAGGTGGAAACACAAAACAGAGCGAACACGCTGGCTGAGGCCACAGGGCCTTCCCCCAGGTGCCTGAGGTACCTCCCAGGCACTGGGCTCTAGACCTTCGAAACCACTTCTATCCACGAACTCTAAAAACTCCAGAAACCAGAAAAGACTGTTCCAAATCATATCCACATAAAAATTGCAACAATTTTCCTTTCCATCAGGTAGAGAGCCAGACTGACTTGCCCACCCCAACGTCTTCCCGTCAGTGGTAATACGGTGACATCTGTGTTGTTGTCATTCAGGGATGCTGAGAAACTGGTTAGAGACCTCATGTCTCCATTTACTAATTGATTCGATAAACTTTACTAAGCACCCAAGGTGCAAGCAAACCATGTGGGATTAAAATGCTGAGAGCAATTGGTGACAGTTTAGTTCAGTGATTCCCAAAGTGGGCGCTACCGCCCCCTGGTGGGCGCTGCAGTGATCGGGGGGCGGTGATGGCCACAAGTGCATTTGTTTTAACTTTTGTTGTATTACCTTTCTATTCTGAGTTCAATAAATAGTTTCATAATTTCAAACTTCAATGTTTCTAATTTACACCTTTCTTTACTATATTTTACGAAAAAGGTAGAAACATTAATACATATATCTTTCTGTTTAATTGCTATTAAAATTTTTAAAAAAAATTAATTTCCAGGGGGCGCTGAGTAATATTTTTTCTGGAAAGAGGGCGGTAGGCCAAATAAGTTTGGGAACCACTGGTTTAGTTGAATCACAAGATGACGAACATCAGTTATCTGACAACAAACAGAGAACAACCTCAAAAGAAAGCTGTAGGTAGGGGTTTTCTCAGTTGCTTAGTCATTAGGATTGGAGGCAAGGTCAAAGCATCACCCCTTTCTTTGCCAATGACCTTTACTGTAGTTCAAAGACATAAACCAGGTCTGGAGTTCCCAACATCTTACCACAAGAGATTTGGGAAGAAAAGAGAGTGGCTGAGCCCACACTCCTTCCAGAACTAGAAATCTCACATTAATTCAAAGTAGACCAATAAATACAATACTCTAGACAGGGGTCCTCAAACTTTTTAAACAGGGGGCCAGTTCACTGTCCCTCAGACCGTTGGAGGGCCGGACTATAGTTCAAAAAAAGACTATGAACAAATTCCTATGCACACTGCGCATATCTTATTTTGAAGTAAAAAAACAAAACGGGAACAAATACAATATTTGTATTTGCATGTGGCCCGCGGGCCGCAGTTTGAGGACCCCTGCGAGTCTAGTATTTTGGTATATAATGGTTTTGTGCTGTTGTGGATTCTGCTGCATCTCACGCAATCTAAACATGATGGACATGCAGAGATTAAAATGGAAGAGAATCTATTTCGTTCCGGTGGAAAGGCTACCAGGAGGAAAACTTCCGGCACCGGGAGCCCAAATGCGCTTATTCGGAAGCCAGCTGCCCGCGCCTCATGGTCACAGAGCCAGGAAGGCTGTGGCTATCTTGTCTCTCACACAAACATGAACTTGGGTCTGGACTGGCTCGGACACAATGTTTTGCTTCTCGCAGATAGAAACCCCAGTAAACCCGTACTGCCCTCTGAACATGGCTTCCTGATAGGAATTTGCCAAATTAATTGACAATGCAGTTCACCGCCCCCCTCCCCCAAAAATGCAACTCCCAGAGACAGAAAGGACGTTTGTCAAGGTTCTCAGCTGGGCGTGTGTGAAACCAGCAGTTACAAGCTCTGCTTCCGAGACCCTCCTCAGGCCCGACAGGCTGAGTGGGGGGCAATCGAGGAAGAGGCCCAGGCTCCGGGGGCTCCCCTCTCCCCCCGCCCCCCCGCAGCCTCCACACAACCCTATGCAAAGGGCTGGGTGAGCTCCTGCATCCTTTCCAGGTGTGTTCAAACATCCTGACAACGTCTCTGCTAGCTGGTTCCCAATTTCTCTAGCGCGCTAATATTGTGTGGTCTACACATCACTGACTCTACTGCATCTTGACATTTGCTGCTTAGAATTTTGTCTGAAAATCATGTTAAATATTGCACAACCGGCAACGAACTGGGAGACAGATGGCTGTGCTTTCCTGTTCCTGACATAATTGCTGAGGAGCTACATGCTAGGAGCTACCTTCTGATTAAGATCCACCCATCATCCTGAGGGTGGGAAGATTCGGTGTTCCTCATCCTCTCCCCCAGTGGGGATTGCAAAATGGAAATAATACTAAACATCAAAGGACACATGTGGCACATGCCAAAATAAATGTCCCACAGATCTAGAGTTTCTAATTGTGAATTTCTGCTTAACTTGTTCAGAGTTGAATATTTGTGTGAGAGGAAAGTGTGTGTGTGTGTGTGTGAGTGTGTGTGTGTGTCAGCGTTGCTATCGCCTAAGCATGAATATAATAAGCCAAAAATCTGCCAGGCGGGTAATTCAGCAATAATTATTCTCTACAAAAAAAGTAACCTTAAAGATAGGGAGAACAAAATATACATAGCCAGAGTGATCACACACACTGGATATATTAGAAAAACCCTAATTTCTGGTTCTGGAACACAATTAGAGGTGTCAAGACCTTCTTTTCACCTGACTCATATGGACTTAAACCTAGCTCAATTCAGATGCTTTAACATTTTTATCAGAAATATGATAGCATGCCCTAACCAGTTTGGCTCAGTGGATAGAGCGTTGGCCTGCAGACTGAAGGGTCCCAGGTTCGATTCTGGTCAAGGGCATGTACCTTGGTTGCGGGCACATCCCCAGTAGGAGGTGTGCAGGAGGCAGCTGGTCGATGTTTCTCTCTCATGGATGTTTCTAACTCTCCATCCCTCTCCCTTCCTCTCTGTAAAAGATCAATAAAAATATTTTTTTTTTTAAAAAAAGAAATATGATGGCATCACATATACTTTAAGGATAACTTACATTCCTAGATAAAAACCACCGATAAGAACAGCTACTATTTCTCCAGCCCTTGGAGGTACTCTGAAACCCTTTCCTAACACGCTCCCCACAGAGCTCACTGTGGTGTGTGTTCACCTCATGGTGAGGGAACTGAGGGTCAGAGAGATCAAGGAATGCGTCACGGTCATATCACTGATAAGTGACACCTTGAAGATGTGACCCCAGGTCCAGCCGATCCCAACACCCATGTTCTTCCAACGACAACAAGCTGCGGAGACAGACGCTCCGCATGTCCTGGATGCACAGCTACAAAGGCCACGGACAGCCAGCGTCTCCCTCCGAGCGCTATCCGAGCGCAGGTCAGCCTCTGACTCTGACAGTCTTCAAGCTAATCAGTATCTAGGCCAGGGGTGGGCAAACTTTTTGACTCGAGGGCCACAGTGGGTTCTTAAACTGGACCGGGGGGGCTGGAACAAAAGCATGGATGGAGTGTTTGTGTGAGCTAATATAAATTCAAAGTAAACATCGTTACATAAAAGGGTACAGTCTTTTTTTTTTTTTTTAGTTTTATTCATTTCAAACGGGCCGGATCCGGCCCGCGGGCCGTAGTTTGCCCACGGCTGCCCTAGACGATGTTCCTCTGGATCCACAGGTATATGTTACATATTGTAATAACAGAGGAAAGTGAGATTATAAACAAATCAATATGGCAAGAAAATATTGGGGGGTCATGGAATATTTATAGAAAAATAATCATAATTCAAGCAGCACATATTCAGACTGTCCATAAATTCCTAAAGTCAGCCATGAGGAGCATGGCAGCTGCCCGTAGTGCACACTCCGCACAGCAGAACGTTCAATGGCAGGAGTGTGCTTTTTATGGCTATTTTCATATTAAAGATTTAACATAATGAATGAATCAATTCTAAAACAGGCACCTAGTATGACATCTTTTTTTCTTTTTTAAATATATTTTATTGATTTTTTTTTTTTTTTTTTTTTTTTACAGAGAGGAAGGGAGAGAGATAGAGAGTTAGAAACATCGATGAGAGAGAAACATCGATCAGCTGCCTCCAGCACATCTCCCACTGGGGATGTGCCCGCAACCCAGGTACATGCCCTTGACCGGAATCGAACCCGGGACCCTTCAGTCCACAGGCCGACGCTCTATCCACTGAGCCAAACCGGTTTTGGCCCTAGTATGACATCTTAAGTTCAAAGGTGCCCCCTTCCCCCCAGGGAGAAATTGAAGCTCTATTCTTCACTCCCATCTGCTGAGTCCTTTGCTTAGAGCCCCTCTTCCTCTCTCCTCTAGCAAGTTACCTCCTTCTTCATCTTCAGGGATAAGCCCAAGACTCACTTCCTGACGCCTTCCAGACTGCACTCTAGCACTGAGCCCTAGCCTGTCCTCCCCTGCACCTGCTATTTACCTTTATCAAGGCCTTGACCACATATGGCCCTGTCATCTCTTCTATTAGACTAAGCTCGGGCGATCCGCAGGGCTCTGCTCTGAGTAGATGCTTAATAAATGTATCCTGAGGGATAAATTAAAAAATCAGTCCTGGCCGCTTTGGCTCAGCAGACAGAGCGTTGGCCTGTGGACTGTAGGGTCCCGGGTTTGATTCCGGTCAAGGGCACGTACCTTGATTGCTGGCTTCTCCCGGGCCCTGGTAGGGGCGCACGCAGGAGGCAACCAATTGACGTGTTTCTCTCACATCAATCTTTCTCTCTGTTTTTCTGTCTCTCTTACACTCTCCCTAAAAATCAATGGAAAAATATACTCAGGAGAGAATTTAAAAAAAAATAAAAAATCAAATGGCCTGAATGGCCTAAAACAATTTCCAGAACATGATGGAAATTTTTTTCTGTCTTTTCAGCCATCTCACTACTTCTGTATCCTCACTCTTGCCTACATACAAATAAATACATGGCAACATATACACATAAGTATACAGACATGCAGACAATCAAACACATAGTCCTCATCATCGTTGTCATCTATTCTGTCTTCTTCTGGACTAACACTGTCTCACCCACAACTATTAACATCAAAATAAAATAGGCAAAAAGGAATCAAAAAATCTAAGAATTTCTGATAATCCACACAAAATTGTATAATCAACCGAAGTCCCACCATGCATTGTGGGATTAAACTAAACAAAGACTCATTGAGCACATACCACTATGTACAACAAAGCAATGAGGGCGCTCACATCTTCTGAACACAATATGCTTGCACAGTGTCACGTCCAGAAAGGCAAAGGCCCACAAAAGCAAAATTAACTCCTGCACATAATGAAAACATATCGTGGGATGAGACAAACACTCCCAAACAAGATGATTAGTTTAATGTGGGGGACGGCCTGAAACACAAGGACCAACTCAATGGGCCATGGGATGGCTCACAGCCTGGCAGATAATGGGACAAAAAATAAACACACATGTTCGCCTGCAGGGCATAGTTTGTGGAGAAAAATCAGTGCTGACTCGGAGTGGAATATCAGATGATGATTTGATAAACGCTGTTTACCTTTAAAATGTGATTAAACAGCATTTATACCAAGGATGCTTAAAATAATGGATAATGTATCCTCTGTGCAGTAAAGGGTAACACAGAACAATTGTCGGAGGGGAGAGATTTTCCCTGGCCGTTTCCCCAAGCTGGTGCAGTGTTTTACCCTTTCTCAGAAACACCGGGGCTGGAGTTCTGCCAGGGAAAGTCCTGAACTCCGGGGGTGGACTGAATAAGGGTGCTCACCACCGACTTCAGGGACAACCTGTTAGAATGCTCGGTTTAGGAATACGCAGGGATCATGAAAATGGGCGAGGAAGGGCCTCTCTTGGTGTGGCTTTCCCCCCGGATTTCAGTGAAGTCAGTCCTTCCACAGCCTCTTTCATCCAAGACTCGTATTTAAAAGGAAATAAATCACTGCACACAGTAATATGGATTCTAATTTTCTAATTCAAGAATTTTCTAAATAATTAAACACAGATCTAACTTGAATTTGATTCATGGTATATTTTTCTAAATTAGGGGAGTTCATTGTGCAATAAAAATTCATTACTTGGGTTCAGTTCTTGGTGCAAATTATAATGATTTATGGCTCAATTTATAGGAAATAGCTTAAATAAGTCCATGCCCATACATACAAAAATAACATGTTCCGAGTGAATACATAAGTATTCATCCTACAGTAAAAATCAGAACTTCATGTAAAATGTTTGAGGGGGGAAATTCGTGTAATATTTATATAAAAATAATCATAATTCAAGAAGCATATATTCAGACTGTCCATAAATTCCTAATTGCAAAGTCAGCCATGAGGAGTATGGCAGCTGCCAGGAGTGCACACTCCACACAGCAGAACATTCAATGGCAGGAGTTTGCTTTTTATGGGTATTTTCATATTAAAGATTTAACATGATGAATGAATCAATTCTAAAACAGGCACCTAGTATGACATCTTAAGTTCAAAGGTGCCCCCCTGACCTCCCAAGAAGATGTCCATTTTACCTTTGGAGAAGTGTACATAAGCCTGTTCATGACTGTGACAGTATAAAGAATCACACAGAAATGAATGGTTGGGTAGACATTACATAGGTACATGAAAACAAAACTAATGTAGAGATACCGCAGGCTCTAATCTCAAGTTTAGCAGAGAAGCAAGAGGTCAGGAGTCACTGAAAAATCAAGGAAATGGATTTCCAGCCTCTTCACCAGGCACGCGATTTGATGAGGAAGAACTCTCTGTTCTAACCAAGGCTGCCCAACAGGCCATGAGCCTCTGATGGAGAACGGTGTGCACACAAGTGAGGTCCATAAGTAAGTGCGTTAAAAACACTTTAAGAGGAAAGATGAAAAGTCCTTAAACACAATAAAGAACATTTAGCAAAATTCAACAGCAAACAGTGCTAAATGGAAAAAGTTAAAGCCGTTTTTACTCAAATGAGACCCCGACAAGCATGGCCGTCACCAAGTCCTGAAATGCTGCTCTGAAGGTTCTGGATGAGGACGGTCTTCCCTTGCAGATGATGATTGCATACTTTAAAAATCCAACTCTGACAAAAACACTTAAACTCATGAAAAAATTTACTAAGATGCACAGATGCAAGATAAATATACCAAAAAATCATGAACTTTCACTACACTAGAAATAAATAGCTAGATATTTAATAAAAATATTAAACAAAAAGTAGCCCTCCATACCATATGATGCAAGGGTAAATTTAACAACAAAAAATACAATCTATATAGAGAAATACCAATGAGGAATACAACTTAGTGTTAGCTAGAGAGCAAGTAGTGAATGCATTAATCCAACCAATGGGCAGCACTGCACAAAATGCATGGAGATTAGAGCCATAAACAAGCCAACACTCTTCACTTCAAAATGAAAGGTGAGCGCTTCGCCGTCATTAGACCCATTGTTATGTCTAGAATATTTGTAACTTTACCCAATTAAGAGGATCATCAGAAAGTCCAAGTCCCACTCCAGACAGTTTAGCTCAGTGGATAGAGTGCTGGCCTGCAGACTGAAGGATCCCAGGTTCGATTCTGGTCAAATGCACATGCCCAGGTTGCAGGCTTGATCCCCAGTGGGTAGGCGTGCAGGAGCCAGCCAATCAATGATATTCTCTCATCACTAATGTTTCTATCTTCTCTCCCTCTCCCTTCCTCTCTGAAATCAATAAAAATATATTACAAAAAAAAAAGTCTGAGTCCCATGCTGGTCTCCAGCCAGGTAGGCCCAATCCAACACACACACAAAATTATAGATATAATCTTAGCCAACTATGAATTCAAAGAACCTCAGTGTACAATATAATTGTTGAGTGAAGGCTAGATAAACTAAGAGGAGGACAGTGTGTGCAGGAGGCTGAGCAAACAGTGAGGGTCTCAAGACCAGGCCAGATGGGGTCTGCTGTTCATCGACACCAGGGCCGGAGCCTTTGTCCTGCCCACGGCCATGTGGATATTTATCACATCACTCGCGGGCCATACAAAATCATCAACTTAAAAATTAGCCTGCTGTATTTGGTCAAACATTTAATTATCTAACCCCTAATGCCTTGGCAGGGCCAGACCACATGACTTCTTGGGCCCTATATGGCCTGTGGGCCAGACGTTCCCCACCCCTGATCTAGAATAACCAAAGAGACTCTACCTGGAGGAGCAATCTCACCCCCTCTTAAGGAAGGAAGCAAAAGCGCATAAATGAGTAAGTGGTTCCAGGGTTGAGTCCAATGTACATCTACACAATGGAATACTACGCTGCGGTAAAAAAGAAGGAATTCTTGCCATTTGCTGTAGCATGTATGGAACTGGAGAGCATTATGCTAAGTGAAATAAGCCAGTCAGAGAAAGATAAATATCACATGATCTCACTCATTTGTGGAATATAGAGAACAACATAGACTGATGAACAGGGACAGATCCAGAGACGCAGAAACAGCGATCAGACTGTCAATCTCCGGAGGGAAAGTAGGGGAGGGCGGGGGTCAGGGGAAGAGATAAACCAAAGGACTTGTATGCATGCATATAAGCCAAACCAATGGACACGAACAACTGGGGGATGAGAGCATGGGGGGGGGAGGTTGGGGGTTAATTGGGGGGGGGGGGATGAGGACACATTTGTAATACCTTAACCAATAAAGAAATTAAAGATAAAAAAAAATCAAAAGGAACTCCTAGGCCAGACATGAAGAGGAAGAGCAGGAGTGAAAGGGTGTGGAGAAAGTAAGTTGAGTATTTTGTAAGCAGTTCCGAACTAAAACTGTGACTACTGAGAGGGTGCTGGAGGATTTCTGTCATAATGTGCCAGTCGCAGGAAGCGTCTGTGTGATTGTGCAGACAACCAAACTGGGAGAGAGCGACAGAAGTGCTGGTTTCATGGCTGAAAGACACCGGGCAAGGTCAACGTTCAAAAGAATATTAACCATCAAATTATATTTTAATATTGTGCCTTACTGAATAACAATTCAGGATTGCTTAGGACCAACCACAGTTAAACTGTAAATTATCCAGGTTGGGAAAAGCTATGCATGATAGTAGAATCACATGATTAGAGTGAAAAGAATGAGCAAATTCAAGGCCACAGACACACCTTGATGCAGAAAATATAAAATTGTGAAGACGCCCCAATTACAATTCTTTGGAAAGATGAGATTTTCTTAAGGACACCTTAATATCAATTTCTTTTTCATGAGACAGACTCGGGAGTCACCCAGAAGTCGGTCATCATATCTAAAACAAACTGAGCGAAAAAATACTCTCAAAATCTTTATGTAAAAATTAAGTAACCAAGGCAAACATGAGTCACTTTCCCTTTTCAAATCAATGTCCAGCTTAGATACTTTCTGACCTTAGAAAAAAATAGCAATTAAACTGAAAACCATAAAAGCTAATTTATTCTCTAGGACAAAAAAAATCACAGCAAGCAAAATTTCATCTCATTTGACCTAGATTATGCCAATTACTTCAGGCATTTTATTCCCCGTATGTACAGAGTGTTCACATGATACATAGGCTTCTAACGGGACTGAACAACATTCCCAACTGGTACTCTCTCCGGAACCGCACACTTCACTTATTAATCACTCTGAAAACTGTATGCTCACAAAACGTGAGCAAAATTTGGAAGCAAGAACTTTTCAAAAATAAATGACCCAACTAAATCAGACGGGCAGACTGGATTTTTTTTTTTCATCCGGCACTGCTGGATCACAAAATTTAAAAGACCCAGATGAGTCTGCATAAATCTAACTCATCATCTTTTTTATGAGAAGCCCAGCTCTAATGAAGTCCATAATGATCTGGATAAAATACATTTAATTAGATTATAAACTGCAACATAAAACAGCTGCACCATGCCTTTCAACATTCTCCTCTCTGAAGATCAGAGGGTTGAAGAGGGTTATAAAACAGCGCATTCATTTCTCTTGTCCTTCAGAAGGAGGAAGAAAGAACCATTGAGGACAACTAAAGTTCCAGGCAACTTTTACCAAGTGGAATCTAAGTCTGCCATGTTCTGGGGCCTCACATGCAGGGTATGGTGACGGTGTCAGGTGACCAACACCATATCGATGGGATGGCAACGATTGGACAACTTTGGGGAATTCTGTGGACTTCCTACGTGAGACTGATAATACAAGACTTATTTTCTGCTTGATGGTGTCTAGACGACATAGACAAGAGAGAAAAAAATCTAAGTTCATTAAAATGCATTTCAGAAATAATCCTGACATGACTTTATGATAACAAGGCCACTGTGAATCTGAGATGGAGGACTAAAGATCTATCTACCCATGGATGTAGCTATCCACTTAGTTCATACATAGGGTGTCCCTCCAAATGTACACATATACTTAGAATAATTATAAAGGCAGGCTTATTAAAATGCATTTCACATTAAAAAGGGCGTGCCTATATTGTCCAGTCTCCCCTTCCCTCCTTTCCTGTTAATAATAACCAGGTTATTAACAGTACCACTACGACACGGAAAAGCCTTGAAAACATCATGCTGAGTGAAATGTCAGACACAAAAGGATGAACATGATTCTGCTTACATGAAGGATGTGAAATGGGGAAATTCAGAGAAAGAAAATAGCTGAGAGGTTACAAGAGGCTGGGGGAACAGAGAGAACAAGGTATTGCTTTATGGGTACCGAGTTTCTGTTTGCGGCGATGAAAACCGTTGCAAGTGGTGATGTCTGCACAACATTGGGAATGTTATTAATGCAACTGAATGGTATGTTTAAAAATGATTAAAATGGCAAATTTCATGTTACGTATATTTTACTGCAACAAAAATAGTACACTTGGGAATGCCAATTCCCTATGCAGGATCAAAAGCCACATATAACTTTTGACTCCCCCAAAACTTAAGTTGTCCCTCGGTATCTGCAGGGCATTGGATCCAGGACCCTGCAGATCCCAAAGTCCATGGATGCTCAAGTCATCTACATAAAATGGTGCAGATCGATGCATGCAGTCGGCCGGCTCTCTGCATCCATGGTCTTCCAACCTTGGATCAAAAACAGTATAGGCATTTATTGTAAGAAAAAAAAAAAAAGTCAGTGCCTGTGGCAAGTGTGCTCAAGGGTTAGAGTGTCTGCCCATCGAAAGGTCACCGGTTCAGTTCCTGGTCAAGGCCTTGTACCTGGGTTGTGGGTTTGTATCCTGCCCCAGATTGGGGTGCATGTGGGAGGCAGCTAGTTGATGTGTGAGAGAGGCAACTAGTCTCTCTCACACTTCAATGTTTCTCTCTCCTTCCCTCCTTTCTACTCTCTCTGAAAAGCAATGGAAAAAATATCCTTAGGTGAGGATTAACACACGCACACAAGTCAGCATATAAGTGGACTACGCAGTTCAAACCCATGTTGTATAAAGAAAAATGTGGCACAGGGAATCTTTTGAGAGCAATGGAATATTAATCTGTTTAATTGGATGAGTTCTGACAGTTTCATACACCCGTGAAACCACAGTTACACTCAAGATACAGAACTTAATTGTATAAAATTATTGCTCAATAAAGTTGATAAGAGAAAAAAAGGCACCAACAAATTACCAAGAATCTAATTTACACCTCTCCTCCCTGCCGTCCTCTCCTTCATCCTGTGGGCCTACCAGGTTGCGCCTTGCCCTGGGAAGCAGGGGGGAAGGAGTCATTCATTTATTCCACAAATATGTTGGGAGCAGCCATGTGGTCTGTTACCGCAGTAACACTGAGTGCTGCAGGTTATGGTGAGGAAAGTAAGGTTTGGCATGATGAAGGATCTTGTCTAGGTCCCACCGAGAGGAACCGGTAGAGCTCACCTTGTAATGAGTGCGGTTCGACGTCCTCACACGTGTGCACTGCAAAAACCCTCTCCCTCCTGTGACCTCACCAGGCCTACATACCTGAGGGGAAGGATAAGGTGCAAAGCCACGGCAACCGTGTGTTATCCATCAAAACAACATGTGTGGAAAGCAGGTACTCCTGTTCACACGTAAGGACCTCGTATAAAAGAGTTCACAGCTCTGTCTTTGGCAACGTCTCCTTTCTCAACTCAACAGCCGCACGCTGAGGCTAAGGGCACGAGCCCAGACTCACTTCCCAGGCCCCAATCCTGGGCTGGGACCTGATGGCATCTCTTCTTGCCACAAAACTTCCAACTGCAAAACGGAGATGACAGCGGAGTCTACCCCACCAGGCTTTGTAAACTCTCAATACATATTAGCCTATTCTTCTTAAATCCCAACCGTACCACCTAGTACAGAGAGTATAAAGTTACATGCAAAAATGAAAAAGGAAAAGGTAGCTTCTTAGGGATGGTTTGGATTCGCTAGTGTCTCCTTCCTTCTTTCCTACCCTCCTTCCTTCCCTCTTTCCTCCCTTCCGTCGTCCTTTCCTCCCTCCCTCTCTCCCTCTCCTGTTCTTCTAAGAGAGTCTGCACGTGTAAAATGTATGATGGAAACAATAAATGATGGAAGCAAATCTCCATCAGTACCCCAAAGTAGCACACTATCTTATTAAAGAATAAACGATTCATTTCTCTTTGGCAGAACTGGGTCTTGCCCTACCTTTTTCTTTCTAGGGAAATAAAAATTTTACTCTTTCTCAAAAACTTAGAAATTACTTTTGAAAAGCCAGTAGGAGGACACTCAAGGAAGTCTTTTTTTTAAAAAATATATTTTATTGATTTTTTACAGAGAGGAAGGGAGAGAGATAGAGAGTTAGAAACATCGATGAGCGAGAAACATCGATCAACTGCCTCCTGCACATCTCCCACTGGGGATGTGCCCGCAACCCAGGTACATGCCCTTGACCGGAATCGAACCTGGGACCTTTCAGTCCGCAGGCCGACGCTCTATCCACTGAGCCAAACCGGTTTCGGCAAGGAAGTCTTTTGATAGCCAAGAATAACAGCTAACTGTCTGAAGGGCCACGTAAAAACATTTTGCAGTTCTATAGAAAAACAATAAAAAATTATTGGAAATTTTCAAAATCATACGGTATAGAAAAGGACTTTAAGTATAATAAAAATAATATATTTTATAATGTTTCTTATACTTAACAAAGGTACCCAATTGGCTGCTCAAATCCACATCTCTAATGGACTCCAAATCACTAGTGGTAAAAGCAAATGAGAAAGGGAAGCGATCCTTTGGGTATGATGTCATAGTCAAGCTAGGTGGTTACTAGGTTTCCAAACTAGCAGAGTTGGGGATACTAAGACAGTCACTTGCGGGGGGGGGGTGGGGGGGAGGTAGGGGCGGGAGAGAAAGACTAAACAAATTGAAATAATTGTAAATATTCTACCATAATAGAAAACCTTTTAAATTAGAAGTAGTTAAATTCATTGTTCTTAAAACTGAACTAATATTTGAGTATCTTGAAAATTTTGTGCTGAATTTAGGGTGCATCTCCAAAGTGACTACCACAACGTAAGTCCTAGCCCGCGGAAGGCTCTGAGTCTTCGGTGTAAACACACTGTGACACCAGAAGAGGGAAAAGGTGGCCTAAGTGATGGTAAACTGATGGTGTGTCCTTTTTAAATGAAGCACAATCTTCCCAATTTCATTGCTGGTCCTCTTGCCTGTGAACTAACGCAAGAACACTCAGGGTACTGGGTATGGAAATATTTCATTTCTGAGATGAATGCTATTTCATTTTTCAAAGGCAAATGTTCTACATTCCCAGGAAATGATAGCCTCTTTGAACACTGACCCTTATTCTTAAGCATAGAGAAGGCCTGTAAAAGATATAACCAGTTCCAAACATTCAATAAGGTTTTTAACAAGTATTTGCCGAATGACTTAATGAACATATGTTGAGAATTTTCGATTGTACTGTTAATTTTAAAATAGGCAATGTATAGTGGATAACTGAGTGCTAGCTCAAAATAACTCTAATAAAACAATATGAGAATTAAGTTGCAAAACTTACAGAATAACTTATCACTGCTCCTGTCCCCACACCTGCTACTCTTTATCTCTGTGCGGGGTGCCACTATATCCAGACAGAACTGTTAGGAGGGGCCCAAGACCACCCCCAGTTTTGACGATTCACAGAAGGGACTCACAGGCCTCAACACATAGTCGTGCTCAGGGCTATCTATGACGGATTCCAGTGAAATGAATCCAAACAAAATCAGCAAAGGGAAAAGCTTGAGGGGGAAGTCTGGGGGGGACCAAGTCCAGGCTATCAACGGTCCCTCCCAGCGGCATCACGCAGGAGGAGTTCTGAATACCGGTGACATGTTATCAGCCAGGGAAGCGTGGAGAGTCAGTGCCCAGGTTGTCACTGGGGGCTGGTCACACAGGCAGCCTCTGTCTTTTCACACTCCAGGAGGACAGCAGGTGCTCTGGCAGTGTCGGGCGTGATAACTGGCAAACTGATCAGGTTCGACAAATATTTACTGGCTGGCTGATGGAAAGGCACCAGGATAGCAGGGGTCTCCTGAGGTCAGACCCTCGCCTTCAGAGAGGACGAAACTCAGTTCTGTCACAGTCACAGACGCGGGTGGGCGTGCCACATCATTATCCTCCCTGCAGTGCCTTTGTTCAAAAGCTGACAGCAAACGTGACCTTCCTACCTCTTGTGACTGAGTAGGTCCTCACCACCTGCAACTGGTATACTAATCCCACTTCTGATATCAATTTACTTTCCTTACCTTCTTGTCCTGATCATTTCACAGACAATGCTTTTACCTTTTCTTTTTAACTTAAATTCTTTCTGGAAGAAGGCAGAATAAATAAATATGTAAACAGACCCAGAGATGTGGAAACACCATCCCATTTTTCTCTAGAGAAGGTAAGCCCTCCATGTTTCTCCCAACCCGTTCCCGCTGAATCCAAAGGACCATGAAGCACAGTCTACGGAAGGGAACATCCTCCTCTGGCTCCCTCGCTCAGCCATGCAATCCGTCAGCCTAAGAAAAGCACGCACAGGTGTGCCCACATTGTCCTCCCAGGACGCAGGCGCAGAGCTCAGAGCAGTGAGTCCAGATGTGCTCCTATTGCATCCACGTGCTACTGAAAGGCTATGGGTAAAAGGCGTTGGATAAACAGAATTAAGATTTAAATTTACCTGAGAGGCTCACTACTTAAAGAATCTGTGTCAAACAATAAGGTCGTTTGGAGGTGAGGGGGGTAATCACCCCCAAATCTATGCACTCTGTAATCCCAGGCGTATACACTGAGGCTATGTGAGAGTGCACTGGTAGAAACCCTCCTCAGGTTCTCCTGCTTAAACACAAGAGACTCAGTCTGCTTCATCACCTTAGGTACCTCCAGGGCAAACCAGCCAGAAATGCCTCATTTACTGGAACAGGTTATCACTGAATTCGCACCAGAAATGATTAGACCTCAGATGTGAGGATGTGCTCAAAGCCCTGCCCCAGTTTGACACCCGTTCCTGAGGACATCGTAAGGAGAACACTGTGCTGGGCCTTAAAGGGGCCTCAGGGTTAGCCAGTGCAGCTCCTGCCCTCCAGGAACCTCATGCTGCTCAGTGAGCAGCCGCGTTCTGCTCCCAGTGCCCTTTCCCATCATCACAAGGACATCCACCTCTTACTGACATCCTTTATTTCTTCTTTAACCCAAGTTTTTATTTTGTTTTATTTTTTCTCCTTTATATCTGTCTTTGCTTTAGAAACTTCTGGACAGGAGGTAATTTTCATTAATTTGCTTTATACAATTCCTAACAAATAACCTCAAAGAAAAGGGAACATAGAGGAAGGTGCACGCAGAGATGCCGAAAATCCTGAAGAAGATTGAAAGCTCATCACCATATAAATATCTAAATTAACTAATAAATATGATTAATTTGACTTTCTGGATGAAAACTGAATTAAAGATCTGAAATTTTAAAGCAATTCAGTTGAATTTATTGCAACAAAGACAGTAAGGCAACCTGGGTTAATTAATGATTGCTTAGTGGACATACTAGGAGACTTAATTTTAGTGAATTAATAGATTTGTAATTTGCTTCTCAACAACTGGAATATAAACAAGACACTTTAGAAAGCATCTGAAAACTTATTTCATGTAGGTTAAGAATCAGTTGTGCAATATTTATCAGTTGTGCAATACTATTATTTTTCAAATCATTTTTTACAAACAGTGAAAAGGTAAGTTTTGGCTAATTGAAGTCCAAAATTACCACAACGCCTAAATACGTACGACCAGTTTGAAACCCTGCTGCAAATGACCCTGACCATGAGCCATGGCTGGGATGAGAAAGAAGACAGTGCAGTTTAAGCTGCTCTGTAAAATTGGAGCTGAGCTGTTAATTCACAAGGAAATATTTTCTAGAACATCTGATGGATCAAGGCTTTAAAATCCTTGTTAAATGTTTAAAGTTGTCCTTATGCTGTGATCTGTCACACTGTATGTGTTTAACCTACTCACAGGTATTTATGCTAATCATTAGCTCCCACAGGGTGGGCAGGGCAGACTTTATCATCTTAAAGCACCAATGCATAGTCTTCTGGGTCAGAGACAAGTAAATCTTTTGGTATAATTGCATGTTGCTTTAAGTGCTGCTGTCTCCCTGCTGGGCAAAATGTTAAATATTTAAGGTTTACTATCTGGTGTGATAGTGCTTTTATAATTAAAGTCTGGGATGGGAGAGCAGAATGACAGAGGTTTGTACTTTTCTTTAGCAAGAATAACCTTTCTTTGAATTAGCACTTTTGGAGAGAGAGAGAGTCCATAATAACACAAGTTCTGGTGAGTAGGAGCTGGTGGAGGCCTTTGGTGTCACTATGAAGCCATTCGGACAGCATGGTTCCATGCCCATAGAGCCAGAACAATGCGAACCGAGTGTGTCACAAGATCATGATGATCATCAGCAAAAAATAAACGACACTCTATCGTCAGCCCTAAAACACAGCTCCAATACGGCAACGGTTTTACATATCTCCACATTTGTCTACATACCAGACAGCCAGTGGGGGAGAACAGTTGTGTTCTTAATTAGCACACTACTCTGAGCTGGGACTATCTGATTGGCAAGTAAGCCAAGCACTTACTCACCCATTCCTCCACCATGCACCCTCCCTCTATCATTTCCCCCTCCCCTAGCTCTGTGGCTACAGGAGAAAAAGCTAGCCAGCGTGGGGGCTGGGGAGGACATCTGGGTTTTATCACCTGGTGTCAGGATTTGAAAAGTCTCTTCAGATTCGAAATCTTAATATTGTTCTGCAGACTCGAGCCTCCTGGTACAAAGAGTCGACCCTCCCCCACTTGCCACACCCTCCCGTGGCCCAAAGAAAGCGGAGCTCAATTCCATAACGAAGGACAAACTGCTTCTGGCCCTGAGTCGAGCAAGCGACCTCATTTTCACTAGACACATAATCTGACAAATAATTAGACTTAAGTCTATTCTCTAATTTCATCTGAGTGAGAAACATATGCATACGGCAGCCCGGGAGAGGAACGGGAGCTGCAGGGGATGCTGTGTGTGTGCGCCGGGGCCAGGAGAGAGGCCGCTCCCCCAGCATCACAGGTGCAGCAAACCCACGGTGACAAAGGCCTCGCACTCCAGTGCCCGCCGAGCTGGCGCTGCTGGAAGAGGCCCTGGTCCTTGGCCAGAGCTGCCTGGGCGTGGGCGACGGGGACTGCGGAGGGTCTGTGAGAAGGAATTTGTGGTTTGCAACGGGCCAGTCAATTTTCAACTTAAGTGAATCCAATAGGGGTGACTGCTTAGAAAACCAATTAAGGCCAGTTCAGTGTTTCTTGGTGAATCAAGTGATTTTCATCTGGAGGTGTGGTTGGAGGGCAGAGCCTACTGAGACCCAGGATCACAAAGAAGTGTTTAGTGCGAAGAAATCAGTTCCAGATGATTTTGCTGCTGGGTCTTGTGTTTAAATCTAGACTATGAAGTCTAGACACTGGGAATTAAACTATAGGTCAGCAAGAAAAGAACACCCAAGCGGCGAAACGCTGTCCTGTCGTTACGCCTTCTTAAAATGAATACAATTTGCTGCCTTCAAGTCTATGTTTTATTAATTCCTTTTGCATAAAAAAATCTATTCCGATTACACAAAGAATTGAAAAAGAAGAGTCAAAAGAAAGAATAAAATGAAGTGAAGTATTTGCTGGTCATGCAATGCTCGGGAGGCGATGACTGGGAAGGGAGCTTGCAAGGATGTGGACGAGCAGAGCTAAGAGACAGAGCTGGCGTCCAGCTGCTTGCTACCTGAGTACCGTCAGCCAGTCAAACCCCAAGCCACAGTTCCCTCGTCCATCCACCAAAACGGCATTTGTTCCTGTTATACTAGTAAAAATCGCAATAATAAATGCCACTCTCTTCGTAACAAGTTAAACAAATTCTTATATAGAATCAGTATATGGCGCTGGGGAGGGAGCCGGTTTTGCTGGCAGAAAGCCACGCGTTTGTGGTCACCACCAGAACGACCATGCAGGGCTCCGGCAGGGAAAGGGCAATGCCTTACACGCCCGGTGCGCCCACGGGCTCTGACTAAAAAGGTGATCTCCCTACAGAAAATAAACCACCAAACCAACGTGGGAAGCAGAAGAATCACCCCACAGGGTATGTCTGCACATAAAACAAGGTAGTTCCCACTTGAAAATAAAGTGGTGGTGATCACCTACACAGAATGCCATTTGGATTTGTTATCCCCACTGTCCCTGAGGCCCAGAGATGACCATTAACTTCCCAAAGTCACACTGCAAGTCAGTCCGGCTCTGGACCTTATGTTCCTCATCATGACACTGTAGCTGCCTCATATTGTTTTGCCACAAAAAGAAAAGTTTTGAAACAGAAACGCCTAAGTCAAAATGTTTTCATTTATAATAAAAGACAACAAACTATGAGGATTTGCTACAGTTGTGCAAATTGCCTTCTGTTTAAGGAAAGCTTCATGCCAGATACCTTCAACTCAACATTAAAATCCACCACCTTTCACATAAAACAAAAGAATGCTGCCATGGTGATTATGCTCCTAAAATTAGATAAAAACCTTGAAAGCAGGTGTGTCTGCAGATGTTAATCTGCTAACCTACAATGATCGGTTATTTGTTTTTGCAAATAAACCGTACAAAGCATTTAAGAACAAAAATGTTGCCAGAAATGAAATATAGGACAAGTCCCTAAATGCATGTATTATTTTCATAATCACTATAAGCCAAACAAATAAACACAATCTCAAATCAAGAAACAAAGCCAACATAAAAGAGAAAGATGGCATTTTAATCCCAAAAGATAGCACCTCGCGCTTTTCATCACGCTGCTTTCAAACGCATCCCTGTCCAACTCCAATGTATGTAGAGCTGCTCTGTTGCTTCTGAACCAGAACTCAGCATTCTTGCCCGGCCAGTGTGGCTCAATGATTGAGCACTGACCTATGAACCACAAGGTCCCAGGTTTGATTCCCGGTTGGGGCCCATGCCCGGGTTGTGGGCTTGATCCCCAAAGTGGGACATGCATGCAGGAGGCAGCCAATCAATGATTCTCTCTTATCACTGATGTTTCTATCTCTTCCTCTACTTTCCTCTCTGAAGTAAATATATATCTATAATAATAAAAGTGTAATATGCTAATTAGACCAGAGGTCCTTCCAGACGTCCTTCCTTCCTGACAAGCTGCAGCAGGCAGGGCCGAGGCAGACGTGGCAGAGGCCCCCAGCCACGGCCGCAGGGGGCAGGGGCTGGGGCCAAGGCCCTTGCACAAATTTCGTGCATCGGGCCTCTAGTATACATATAAAAGAACTCAGCATTCTCTGCAGACTGACTCAGGCGCAGTATTCCCTCCCTACGCCAGCCACTGGAAGGCTGAATTCCGCTGAGTTAGCCCTTCCCAGGGATGCTCAGGTGGGTCGTGCGCTATGGCACTGCCTCAGGCACCACCAATCCTCACTACGTGTGGCCGCCGCTGTGAAGAGAAGGCAACCGCAGTGTCCGCACGCCTCCTTCGGTGAAGCAGGCCCACGGCGTGGGGGCCGCTCGTTAGGCCTGAATCTGTGCTCCGAGGAGGACCGTTCCGAGCGATGCTCAGGCCCTGCCCTTCCTACCCACTTCCGAGGCAGAGAGGCCGAGGCACCACCGAAGAGGCACGGAACCTGCACGGCGGGAACTGGCAAGTCCAAGTCCACGGTCATGGCATCTCTCTGGGGTCCTCTTCCTCCCTTCCTCCTCCTATTCTGGGGGCTGGACTAACACACGCACCTTACCTCTTTGTATAAGATGAGAAGAGATGCCACGAGTGAGTTTAATTCTCAACGAGGTACAAGAGAAAGCAGTATTTAATACTCACTGGGTCCAATAAACTTCCTTGGTGTTTAACCAGAAATACATCTGGGCATTTCTGTAGCCATCTGTAAAGACTTTACCGACACCCCCTTTATTCATTCTCATATTATCTTTTGAAAATGGCATCCAAAATGACAAAAGCTCCAGGCCATTGGAACCCAGAAGAGAAAGTCCTGTATCTCCTCCCCCAAATACCCAGGGTAAGCTCCAAGGGGGGCTACGCCTCACCCAGAGGGAATTCCTCCCCCAGGGTCTGTCAGGCTCTACTCAGAAAGCAGTTCCTCCAGAACCAAGTGAAGGAGGGGGGGGGGGGGGGGAGGCGGACAGGGAATGGGACGGTAATGATTGTGTGTAAATTCACAAAGGCAGCTCCTAATTGGTGACAAATCTGACTGTGGAATCAGTTTAATGGCATGTACTTTTTATTGCCTTCAAATGCACATCGTAAGCAGAACAAGCTACTGTTAGATAATGAAAAATAGATAAAAATTTATGTGTAATTGCTGCATTTTAAACTAGTGTTTGAAAGCTATTTATCTCTTAATTAGAAAAAATATTCTTTTAAGTTTTTAATTGGCAACCATAAATTTTAATTCTATTCTTGGCCCAATTATCACAAATTTCAAGTAAGTAGTCTCCAAAACAATGAGGCTTTACAGTTTAAATTAAGAATACCAGGGAAGGGTTTCCTAGGAGATTTCCACAGGATAAATGAACTGTAACTGCAAGAACACTGGAATACAGACAATCAAGTGTATGATCTGTATGATGTAAACATGGAAAGATATATAAGGCATATTAGTAAGTGAAAGCAAAGATGTTATAGATGCTATAGAGCCCCGAATAGACAATGGAATAGACAATGGGATGCTACAAAAATAAGAGAAACGGCTCGACCGGGCACTGCCGGCCTTGATGATGGGACTATGAAGTCGGAAAGGCAGGCAGCCCTCGCTGGTTTGGCTCAGTGGATAGAGCCTCGGGTCCTGGGCTGGACTCGGTCATGCAGGCTCGATCCCCAGTGCGGGCGTGCAGAAGGCAGCCAATCAATGATTCTCTCTCATCATTGATATTTCTATCTCTCTCTCCCTCTCCCTCTCCCTCTCCCTTCCTCTCTGAAATCACTAGAAGCCCCAGAAGTCAGAAAGCAGGTTCGCCCCCAGAGCCCCGGGAGGAACATCGTGCGGCTCCGTGATGTCTGCCCGCGGACTGTGACCTCCAGAACTGTCTGATGAAAATTCGTCCTGTGTGCGGCACAGAGCTTTGGGTAATCTGGCACAGCAACAACAGAAAACTAAAACTAAGACGTGCTGAGAGGAGAAAAAAGCCTGTCAACCCACGACTCTGTATCTAGCAAAATACTCTCCAAGAATGAAGGCAAAATAAAGACATTTTCCTATAAAGAAAATGAAGAGGATTCATAGCCTGCAGACCTGTAGCCTCCGAGAGTGAGGGCCGCAGGGGGCTCTCCAGGCTGAAGGGCAATGACGCCAGAGGGAGGGAGACGTGGGATTTCATGGGAGAAGACAGGCCACTGGACATGGTACGTGTGTGGGTAAACCTAAAAGACTTGCTTCTCCTCTGCATGTCCTCAAAATACATGGCTATTTAAGCAAAAACGTAAAACACTGAATTGTGAGATTTTTTTGAGGTATGCAAATATAACACATATAACACTAAAAAAGATAAATGCATTCTACATTTTACATGAAATAGTGAAATATTAACTCTAAGTAAACTGTAAAAACTGAAGTATGTGTATTGTAATCCCTAGGAAAACCACAAAACAGAATACGAACAGGTACAGCCAGAGAGCCAAAAGATAAAGACCCAATAAATTTTTTTCAACTAACCCAAAGAAGGCAAGAAAGGAGAAACATGAGAACAAAAGAACAAGACAGGACAAACAGGAAACACACAGTAAAATGGTGGCGCTGAAATTCAAATAACCACCGGAAATAAAGCGGCATTCCCCCAACAGGCTGCTATGGACTCAGCGTTCGTCTCTACAAAACGCATCCGCCGCGTCCCTGACCCCACTGTGATGATACCTGGAGGTGAGGCTTTGGGGAGGAAGTTAGGTCACGGATGGGATTCGTGTCTTCGTAAGAAGGGTTATGAGACGAGATGGGGCGAGCTCGGGGTGGTGGCAGTGACGGAGGGAAGGGGGGGATAGTAAAGGGTAAGGGGCCAAAACATGGTGACGGAAGATGATGTGCCTTTGGGTGGTGGGCACACAGTGCAACATACAGATCATGTGTCACAGAGATGGACACTTGAAACCTACCCAGTCCTATTAACCAATGTCACCCCAATACATACGATGAAAACTTTTTAACAAAAGAAGAGACAATGACCTCTTTCTCTGCCCTGTGAAGACACAGCGAGAGGCAGCAGCATGCAGCCCAGGCATGGCCCTCACCAGACACTGAATCTATTAGCGCCGAGAGGTGGGGCTTCTCAGGCTCCAGACTCAGGAAGAGAAATGTCTGTGGTGTGAGCCGCCCAGTCCAGCGTAGCTCACTAGAGGAGCCCCAGCTGACTAGACATAAGACGTGTTATTTGAAAAACGTGCTCTGCCATCCTGTAAGTCTGAGAAGCACTGGGATAAGCGAAGTTAAAGGCTTTTTCGAGCAGAACTTCGCATCCTTTAATACACAGTGCACACTGGGGCCCCCAGGGCTGACACAGTACATTTCCCAAGCACTGTACCTTGGTGCCATCACACGGGGAAGTTTCTCATGGAAAATACTTCTGGAAATGCTATTAAGGTGTCAGCCAGCAATTATCTCGTCGTTTCCTTGCCAATAGGTTCATTTGCATAAGTGGTGTGAGATGCACGGACAGATTTTAACATGTCCACAAACACATAAGTCAATTATGATGTTTTACTTTTCTGTTTCGTTCAATTAGAGAAGAATGAAAGCACAGAAAGAAGACACCAAAAGGCAAAAAACCCAAAGTCCAAACCCATCTGTAGCCTGGCTGTCTGCTCCATTCACAGTCCCCGTGAGGAAAGAGAAGCTGAAGCCAAGAGAAGAACCCGCAGGGTGGGGCTTCATCTGCTGCCCTTCAGCTCAGCCAGCAACGGGCAACCTTTTCCATCTCCGGCACATAAACTAATTCCTAAAGTTCTGCGGCACGCTAGCTGAAAATCGCTGAGCTCAGCAATGATTCTTCAGTGTTACCCACCCATCCACGCACACTGAAACATGCTGCCAATGGGAACACCCAACACACAGAGAAGTAAGTGCTCAGTTAGGTTTCAGGGTCTGTCCAATGCATCCCACTTTATCCAGGGCAGAATCAAGTTTAAGTCGATGCAATTCACGGGGCTTTTAAAAAAGTTCAAAATATTATACTTTACTGTATGGCTGATTAATATATAAACTAATAATATAAGAACATAATGGTATTGGTCAAAATATTTAAAAAATATGCCTAAGTTATGTCAGTCACTTGCCCTTTTTGGCTTATTTATTTGAGCTGCTTCCTCCAGCATCCTATTTTCATGGTCAAGCTAGGATAAATTATTCAGTCGTCTTCCCTTTGTTTGGGGTAAACACACACACACACACACACACACACACACACACACACACACACACATGCTTTGCTGCATAATAAGTCTATTATAAGTCACTTATTGCAGCACAGTATTTACTGCAGGACCATTTTTTGGCAGATATAGCTGAATACAAGGATGAATAAGATGGCCCTTATCCTTGAAGACTTAAGTAAAACATATAAGCTACACAGGCAAATAGATGTAACACAGGTGACTGTCATAGGAAAGCACAAAGGAGGAGACATTTTTCCAGGAGGAGCTGGTCCTTGAAGAGTATTTCGGAGGTGAGAGGAGGGTGGGAACCAAATCAGACAAAGGAGAGCAGGGAAGGGTAGCACATGTGGGGGGAAGGTGTGTAGCCGGTACGGCAGGAACACACAGGTGCCATAGGTGAAAGCTGTGAGAGAAAATTCTGAATATGTAAGTTTGGGTCCCGATGCCAAGCTGGAGAGCGTGGGCCTTACTTGACAGGCAGTGAGTTGCACTGGAGATTGTGTCGAACTCTGGGTTAGAAAGCTTCATCGTTTGCTAACAATATTGTTTGAGGATATATTTTGTGCCCAAGTCTGTGCTAACAAGTAGGAATACAAACCTGAGCCCCACCAAGTACCACCTCAAGAAGAAACAGGCTAGTGTGGGAGTTAAATGTGTAGAGATAAAGGGTTTTGTGTTTTTGTCCTAGAACAGTGGTTCTCAACCTTCTGGCCCTTTAAATACAGTTCCTCATGTTGTGGTGACCCCCAACCATAAAATTATTTTCGTTTCTACTTCATAACTATAATGTTGCTACTGTTATGAATTGTAATGTAAATATCTGATATGCAGGATGGTATTAGGCGACCCCTGTGAAAGGGTCGTTCGACCACCAAAGGGGTCGCGACCCACAGGTTGAGAACCGCTGGCCTACAGATACTTCATTCTGGAATTTCCCATCCTGTTGATTTGGACACTGATTAGGCAAATGTATGTATAATGTGTGCTCACTCTGCATTTGTAAGACAGTCAGACATTTGTATATATTTTTTGAAAAATATAGTTTGATGCCTTAAAGTTTTGATATACTTTCTCCATAGAAGTCTACAGAATATAGGGAAGGTAAATTGTTACTGCTCTATCAGTGGCAACAAAGAATGTTAATCGATTGCATTCTTCATTCTTCAGCAGGCTGACTATTGATCCCAGAGTGCTACTGTTGAATTATTTACCTTAAAAGTCTAGTAAATAATTACAAATTATCAGTGACTATCCATATTCTTTAGAGCATACTATTTTACCCCTAACGATGCGCATTAATATTTTATGATTAGAGTACCCAGAAGAATACATAAAAGAGAGTTCAAACTATTGCTAAATGCTGCATCTACCTGGGTTTTACTTTTAATGCAGCTTTGAACCTGCACATACTACAGAATATTGCATTTTCCTTTTTAAGAAACCACTGGATTTTAGCCTCCAGCAGAGGCACCGTGATGGTGTGGGTAGTAACTTTTAAGTACTTCAATACAGAATTCCCACAGGGTGATTTGTATGTTTTAGTGATTCCATGCACATCCTAATGGCGCTTGGTAATATTTCAAGTGCCCTAATGAGGGATTATTCCAGGAATGCTTAGTTATTACCTGACACGCCCTAATCGTTGCCAAGAAGCTAGAAGTAGCTACAAAAGACTTCAAATATCTTTGTCTTTGATCAACCTGAGAAGGTTGGTTAACTTGCATTATAGGTGATAGAAATGACTTTTCCTGGGTGGGATGATGGGCGTTTAAGATATGGGACTTCAAGAGCTCACAGGGTTTGGGAACAGGGTCTGAGGCTCTGGCGTGCCCAAGGCTGGAATAGCCGTAGGGTTCAAAGTCCTTGGTATAGGCCCAGATCCTGGACAGTTATTAATAGCTCCCCCTTTTGTTCTCAAAAGTATACTTGTTTGAATAGTAAGTGATGTGGACACCTTCCACTAGCATACTCTTCTTAAAGGCCCTATATTTCAAAGTATGATGGAACCCATATGGATTTTTGTCTACCAACTGCAACTAGGTTGTAGCTGAATCCTGAAGCTAAAGTACTACTCACCTGCTGCAAGGGAAGGGCTGCCTGTGAGGTGCCTGAAGGACAAAGACCTGGGGGCTTCAGAACGTCTACGGAGCAGGAGGTGTGCCCATGTGGGCGCCTGACAATGAATGTCCGGGTGTGTGCATGATCTAGTCGGAGACCTGCCTCATTACAACATACCCTGAACGTGCAGGTGACAAGACCCTCGTTCACCTCCAACCACTGGAGGCTACGGGCGCATTTCCACATAATCAGTATCGAGCTTCGTTAGGTCACTTTGCAACATGACATTCGCCACCACACAGATACGTCGAGAACATGGAAACCAAGCTGCACGGCCAAAACAGGGACACAGGGCTGCGCATTCACAGCAAAGCGCGGGGGAGGCAGGGAGCTGTCGGTCGCAGACAGCTGAGTGACGAGGACAAACACGATGAAGGGGGTGCCTTCAAACCTCCAGCTCTGGAAGCAAGTCAACTGCTGCGGTGGAAACCTTGACCCGGACAATTAGACTCAGAGCGGGAGTGAAATACAGCAGAACCACCAGACCGTGTGCAGCAGCTCCGCAAGGAGGTGGGGTTCCCACAGGGGCCCTGAGGGGCCTCTCCCGCCGCATTCGCCGAGGAGCATGGGATGGCAGTGCCAACAGCACCCTTTGCTCCTCTCTTTATTCTTGATGGTTATTACCTATAGGCATGAGGCCATTTGTACGGACGTGTTCTAGAGGGAAAGGTAATTCAGTACTTTTATACCTTTGAAGCAATACACAGAGAACCAAAAATTCCCCAGTTTCATCCACTTTCAATCACTGTTTGTTATGACAAGTACATTAATCTGTGTGCTGACGCAAGGTTTAATTTTACATAAATAAATATGAATGTGTGTGTATGAAATCAGTATGGGTGCTGCAGAACACAAAAAGAGGAATGATATAAATGTAACTTACTTTTAAAAAATAAAAGTCACCATAGATATAGCTGCAGAGGCATTATCATTGATTTTCTTTTAAGTAGATGTTGGTCACTGGGAACCACTAGACACAACTGAGAATTCATTCTGACGTCCAGTCTCTGGGGTGAGCCCAGCGATCGTTCATCAGAGGCCTGGGCAGTGATGACAAGACTGACAGGTTCTGACAGGCTGCTCTGGCCGGGGCCCAGGCAGCGCCCCAGAGCTGCAGGCCAGCCCACCGAGCCTGGGTCAGCACCTGGGAGAGAGGCCTGGCACCCCAAGCTCACAAGTCACCCGGCACTAAAACTAAGGTTAATGGGGTGAGGGCACGGGTGCGGTCCTCAGTGGCAAAATGTTTCCTACAAATTGAAAGGAAAAGTGGAGCATTTTCAAGCTCTTTCTGAGGAATACCTGTTCACCATAAAATGCACGAATTACTCTAACACACTTATGAAACACCTCATGTGTCTTTACAGCATCTGAGCAGGAAAGAGAGATCAAGAAAGATAAAGGTGCCCTGACTGGTTTGGCTCAGTGGATAGAGTGTTGGCCTGAGGACTCAAGGGTCCCAGGTTCGATTCTGGTCAAGGGTATATACCTTGGTTGCGGGCACATACCCAGTGGGGAGTGTGCAGGAGGCAGCTGATTGATGTTTCTCTCTCATCAATGTTTCTGACTCTCCATCCCTCTCCCTTTCTCTCTGTGGAGGATCGGTGGAATATATTTTTTAAAAAAAGAAAGATAAAGGGAAGAAGGAAGACTGTATTGAGCATGTACAACTATGAAGCATCATTAAAATGTCTTCTTTCATTTAATCTCCTTTTAAATTAGCTGGTTTTGTAACTTCTTCCCCAGACAGGCAGATATCATCTCCAGCTTAAAGAAGGGATCATTGGCAATATTTCTTGGAAAGCTAGGAACAATTTTTTCTTAACAGTGCTTTCTATACTGCACACAATGTCAATTTTGAGCATTTTTGCCAACTAGCCTGATCATATGAGCTCTTGAAAATTTCTTATGATGCATGTGTCTCTAACAAAGAAATAAATATCCAGCATCTTTGCCAGGATAAGCATAGTAACTGAATGAGAATGGAGATGTGTGCATGGCTCATGTGTACCTTCCATGCACCCAAACAGGCTTCTGACTGTTCAACCCCAGCCTCTGGGAGGAAGCTGTCCTGCACCCTGCAGAGGGCTGAGTGATAGAGCCGAGTGGACGCGAGATGGACCTCCACCACCTTCCCCCGCCCCACCCCCCGCCCCCCACCACAGCCATACACACACAGCAGCGTCTCATCCTCAAACTGCCCCGTTCCCAGGATGCTGTCCTGTCTGGGATCAGCACTTCTGGGGGGAGAGAGTGTTTGCACAGGACGCTGGGGGAAGGGTGGGCAGGGAGAAAAGGCCCAATTCCCAGTGGCTGGGACTCAAAAAATCAAACCCGTTTTCCTGTTCGTGTTCTCCCTTGGTCCTGTAGGAGCTGGCTTCGGAGAGCCCATCTTTCAGTTTGCCAGCACTGATGAATTATATTCCCATCACAGAAAAGGTGACATTTTCTCAAACCCAGGCTTAAACTGCTGCTCAATAAAACATTCAGGTTAAAAAAAAAAAAAAAGTAGAACAATTCTACGAAGACGTATATAAATGGCAAAACTGACCATATACAAGCTTTTGTACAGACACTCAGTGTGTTTTAAAGGGAGAAAAACCAGTTCTAGGAAAATATACTCATATAATCAAAATACAAGAACTCTTTTCTTGCTTTCCCTTGACAGTTTGCAGTTGGTCATTAAGTGGGTACTGGGGAAGCAGAGAGAATAGCATGCTCCTTCTAAACAAAACCCTGTCAGCCAGGACTAGAATCACTCTGGGCTGCCTTGGAAATGTGCTTTGCATTTGGCTGGTGTCTCCCCAGGGGTCAGGGGGAATACGCTGCTGACTTGTGCTCTGGCATTTCCGTTGCACAGTGGTGGCAGCTCTTCGAAAGTACAGACCTGAGTGGTTTGGACAAAGTCCTGCGTGTGCCTGCAGCTTCACCAGAAGGCCTACGACAGCGGTTCTCAACCTGTGGGTCGCGACCCCTTTGGGGGCCAAACGACCCTTTCACAGGGGTCGCCTAAGACCATTGGAAAACACATATATAATTATATATTGTGTTTTGATTAATCACTATGCTTTAATTATGTTCAATTTGTGACAATGAAATTGGGGGTCACCACAACATGAACTGTATTAAAGGGTCGCGGCATTAGGAAGGTTGAGAACCACTGGCCTACGAGTTCCTGGAAAAGCATGGGCTCAGAGAGTTAAACTTAGTGCCAACAGGCATGAGTAATTAGCTCCGTGCTAACTGCACCGGGAATGTCAATTTGGGGCTTCAAATGTTACTTTCATCTTTAGTCTCAAAGGATCTATAATAATAAAAGGGGAATATGCTAATTAGACCAGATGACCTGGATGAAGCTGGGGCTGTGAGGGCTGAGGCAGCCGCCATGGCTGTGAGGGCCAAGCCCCTTGCATGAATTTTGTGCATCGAGCCTCTAGTTTTCACATAAACATGACCCTTCATAACACCTGTAACATTTCTATTGGGCACGGAAGACAAACGAAGAAGAAAATGGTGTCTTAACCAAGTTATCACTGCTGTTTACCAGCAACGGTGGTAATGATACAGAAGCAGAGAAATCTGGATACTTCCTCCAATGATTTAATTAAACATGTTTTAAAAGCACACATGTCTTTTATTCATCTGTCCTAATTATGCATGTTATTCATTCAAATCTTACTTTAAGGGTAAAAAGTCTATTTAGATTAGAGGCCATGTATGTGGTACCTTACTTATAATAAAATGTAATTAATTAAAATGTATAACTATGGGATAAATCTTAGTTTTACGGGGTTGGGTTCATTTTTAATGTTTATTTTTCCCCAAAAAAGAAAATGCTGAAATAGTTTCAAAATTCTTGTATGGAACAGTGCAAACTTAAACTGCTGTTTAAAATTACCTACTACCTATCAGATCAAACAAACCAAAACCGAACAACCAGGAATAAACACATTTCCACTTCTTGGAAAAACAATCCTGTCCATTAAAAAGTTTCCAGCATTAGAAAATAGTATCTTTGAGCACTAATTTTCCAGTTTATTTTTCAAATTCCAACAGAAACGATATTAGCATGAAGATAAAATTCTAAGATGTTACCAAAGGACTCTGTGATTATTTGGGTATCTTAAAAATGGAAATACACTTATTGGTTCTTCCCCTTCCCTTCAAAGAAATGTTTAAAGGAGAAATACATCATCTATATAAGCTTCCGGTGTACTTAGCACACGTGTGGCGTGGCGTGTGCTCCAGCAGCAGGACCGGGGCCGACTGTGACAAACACCAGAACCACGTCACCATTGGGAAGGGAGGGCCCACCAAGGCGATTCCCACGGGGAGAGAGCGGCATTCTTACACGGAGACCTCTAGCTCCTCCCACCGTGGCAACTGCTTAGGACAGGGGTGGGGGATGTCCGCCCGTGGGACCTATGAGGCTGCAAAATCATTTGGCCCTGCCAAGGCCTTCGGGGTGAATTCACTAAATGTCTTTCCAAATACAGCAGGCTAATTTTAAGGTGATAATTTTGTATGGCCCGAGAATGATGTGATGAACAATCAAATGGCCCCTGGCAGAAAAAAGGTTCCCCACCCCTGGCTTAGGAGAACCAATAGGATCATGCAGTGGTCTAACTTCCATGTTATTTCTGGTCACAGGAAAATACTATCACAAAGGCTGGTGATCAGCTTCTACTGCAACCGACAGAGAACGAGAAAGGGCCCTCGCACGCCAGGCTCTGAGTGAGCCTGCGCTGCACCCACACACCATGTCCTTCAGTCCCACAGCAGGCCCTTGAGGGAGTGGACGCGAGCTGTCCTGGGTAGCCGTCAAGAGGTTACGTCACTCTCCTGAGCTTACATGGTAAGCAAGGACGCTGAGGATTGGAACACAGGCCTGTCCTGGCGTGCCTGCTCACTGCAAAGCTCTACAGCGTTTACACTTACATGACTCAGTCTGTAACATGTAGGGCTTCCCTCCACAACATGCTCCTCTGAGAGTGTCCCCTCCCACGGCCCCGACCTCCCACGCCCACAAAGAACTGTGGGCTGTACGAGTTCAAACAGCCGCCCTCCAGGGGCAAGCAGATACACAAAGGCCCAAACTACATTTTTTCCCAAAACAAACCTTCTTGGGCTATTTCTGGCAGTTCCTCAGGGAGTTACAGTTATTCACCACATGAGCTACATTTCTCCAAGTCTAACTAACCCTTCAGAAACACCAGAAATTTATACCCTAACAAACCTACTGCAGATCAAGGTTCCTGTTGTTTTCTTAAACCCGTACCCGAGGATAATTTTCCATTGATTTTTTTAGAGAGAGGGAAAGACAGAGAGAAATATTGATGTGAGAGAGAGAAAAACATTGATTGGTTGCCTCCTGCATGTGCGCTGACCAGGGCCCGGGCCGGGGAGGAGCCTGCAACCAAGGCAGGTGCCCTTGGCTGGAACCAAACCCGGGACCCTTCAGTCCGCAGGCTGGCGCTCTATCCACTGAGTCAAACCAGCTCAGGCCATGGCTCCTATTTTTCGCATCTAATCAGCACTCAAATCTACTGGCTGTGTCTCTCACATGCTCCTCTTGCCACATGCACTTCTCTGCACAAACCCAGATGCATGAGCTGGAGACTGTTGCATTGGTCGGACTCACCAGCAGAAGGCACAGGGAAGGGCAGTGTATGACACTGAAGTGACCAGTCTGGCCAATCAAGCCAATAACAAAGCCCTGGTGACCCAGCTCTGAAGGAGAAAGGACCTGAAACCACCACTTCAATCCCATTATTGTTCTCACACATCGGGACGATCATTAACACTCCTTTTAAACAAGCAACCCCTCCAGCGCCGGCAGTGGGTGCGAGTGGGGCTGGCACCAGCAGCAGGTGTGAGTGCCAGGCGGGACCACAGTGTGAGGAGCAAAGAATTTTTACTAACCACCAGAAGCTCATCCCAATGATAGCAACCGGCGCCCCACCTTGATCTGGCACCCCTGCTCACCTGCTCCATTATTCCGCTGTGGCCAATGCCCACCATGTTCCACACACGCCCCCTGGTGGTCAGCACACATTATAGGGACTGGTTGTTCGGTTGTTCTGCCATTCAGTCTATTTGCATATTAGCTTTTTAATATATAGGATATGCACTCATGCTTATTCCTCTTAGCTTGTGTCTAGAGCTTGCTTTCTTCCTCACCAAACTCGGAGCAGGCAGAACAGACTCTGTGAAACACCAAGCCCTTCACTGTCCCTGCCAGGGCAGCTTGGGCTTAGCAGAAGCTCGATGCAGACAGCCAGGGCGTTCGCTGGAAAAAGTAGCACTGAATAAACACAGAGACGAACTCTGTGAGGCCGCAGCACTTAGAAAATGTGACAGTGGGAAGAATGAAGATCTGAGGGCCAAATCCTCTAACCAGCAATGACCTTTGCTCCACTTACGAAAAACCTGGAACCTCGCTCCACTGTATTTATGGGAATATTTTTCAGATACTTTGATTAATGTGAGTACTCCAAGCAGGACCAGAAAGGCCCAACTAGAATACACCGCAGTCCTGAGCCCCAGTCTCCAAATGAGCTAATAAGAGCCAACTGGCTTAAGAAAACAATGTATAAAAACGATGCTAGAACCAGCTTTTGTTGAACAAAAGGATTCACGGCTCTTACAACTGTTTATCATCTTAATTCTACTTCCAATTACATGACCACAAGTGAAGTTTCTGAGAAGAGACACTTACAATAACTGCCAAATGATCCACCACTCTCTCAAAGGCAAGACAACAACGCTGTCTGCTGGGGCATGAGCACTGTTTATCCAAGTCTTTGATTTGTATGGGTTCATCCATTTCCTCAAACAAAATCCAGGAATCTAAAACGTTTCGTAAGTTCCAGGCAGAGATATACAAGTTAAAGTTGCCCCGGGAGCCAGTTAAATATGCTCCTATTACAAAGGATTCATTTCCTGAGTTCTTAAATATTGGGAAAGTGTATAAAATATGTGAAAAAGATAGTTTTTCAAACAAGGAAACTTCTCTCAGATCTCCCTATATTTTCTCCCCAGGGACAGGATTCACTTCAACCCTTTGCCTTTAAATTAACTGTTTTCCTAAATTGTACAAAGCACTGAGCAGAAGTGTGTGGTGTGTGTGTGTGTGTGTGTGTGTGTGTGTGTGTGTGTGTGTTAAACTATGTTGATTCCCTGCTGCAGCCTCACTCTGGATGAGCCCATCCTCTGAGGGGACAGCAAAGACAGAAAGTGCAGGGCGAGCAGCAGCTGCCTGGCGGTTCCAGCTCACAGGGGCCCCGGAAACTTCCTCACTCTCTCTGGGCCATGGTTCTCTCCAAAGGCCCTGCAGGGTTGCCAATGTGCATATGCAAACTGTACTAGCCTGACCAGGGTTATGGGAAAGGCAACAGGACTTCTGAGTTCTCACATATGTCCCCAAACCCTCATTCCTTTGTTCCAACCTTAAACCGACTGTATGCCATAAGCCCATAAGCGTCTGTAGACACTAAAAAATCATTTTTCGTGAGAATTTTCTATTGAAAATATTCAAGAACACCCGAATTGTGAGTAATATATTTATTTTTATAATATTCATTGCAAATTGATTTTTTAAATTAAATTCAAAATATCGTGATGTGTGGGGGTGCTTTCCGTTTTGGACAGGTGGCAGTTAACTGGTTAATTCAAAGTCCTTACCCTCCACCCCAATCCCACCCAAGTTCCCAAACATGACTTCCCACTGGGAGGGCTGTACCACTCTCTCCAGTCCTACTGGGAGTATCCCTCCTACTTCCTGCCCAGACCAGATGTGACCAACCACCTCCTGACCTATCACGTCAATATGAGAAGAGAAATATGTGGGGTCCGAGACCTCGACCATCTTGTTAGGTACCTGCATTGCCTGCCCTTCCTTACTGACAAGCCTGACTCCAGGCGGCATTCCTCAAGAATTGCTTTCTTTTGCAAGTACGCATCTGTGGTTGAAATTTGCTGGAGTCAGACATTTAGTTTCTATTACATTTTATAGACACCAGTTGGCATTAAATTTTACCTACTTGTCCATCATCCTTAAGGTTTTGTGGCAGCATTTGTTTCTTTTTGTTGCAATCTTGTTTTTCCTTCCTATGTCTACTTATTTAAATTACCATTAGACTTTTTTCATATTTTATTTCCATCCAAAAGATGAATAATATACAAATATGTGTCCTCAAAAAAAAAAAAAAAGCAATGGGGGGGGGGGGGCAGGACTACATCAGAACATGCACCCAAGCAGATAGTATAATTCAGTGCAAAGGTGTAAATAAGAACAGAAAGGGGGTGGGATTAGTTCTCGTCCATCTGCCTCCTGCATGCCAAAGTATATGTCAAATGTTTGGCCAATGTCAACCTAAGAGAGTCCTAGGTTAAAAGCCGTGTATAAATGACTTGGGTTTTTCCACGTAGTCAGCACATTCAACAAGCACCAACCACAGGCTGTCAGGGGCCCTTGTCCTATGAAAATGATTTTAAATTGCAAAATTTTTATTATAGTCAAGCTTCCAGAAACATTATTATATAAAGGCAGGTATGTCTATATGGGTGGGCACACACATGTTTTAATCAGTTGATCAAAACATAAACCCATACACATAAACCTTATACATGAGCACGTTAAAATATTGAGAAGTTCCAAAAATAATTAAAATACCGTCTTGACAAATTATTTTCAGGCCATCTCTGAACAAAGCAGAGTGGAATTTCAGCCAACCTCTTCCAACCAACCTCAATGTTTAAATAACACTAGAGATCCGCAACAATGTTCAACTAACAGATTTAATCTGTTTGGTGGGGGCCTGGTGAGCTGAGAACAAGTCATTCACATGCGGCGATGCTGGTGGAGACTTCTGTCAGCCTGTCATTCGGCCAACAGCCTAGAGTTAAACAAGGTGGCACCCAGGCTATGCTTCTCAAAAAGCCAGTAAACTATGTTCAAACTCTTCACTGACATGAGAAAGAATCCATGTGAATCTTTCATTGCTTTGTAAAGTATTCATTGCTCTGAAAAAGTGCTGATGGCAGCCTTAAATTTTGAAACAAGTACTTAAGACTTCAACAAAAAGCAGTTCTTATACTTGATATACTTGGACTTAATACGCAAGTTAGTGCCTCAAAAAATATTCAATTTCATATGTATTTTGACATAGTTATTCTGTCCCATGGCTGGCTGTGGAAAAAACAAGCAGCTTTCTCTAAGTTAGAAGTAAAGGGACAGCAAAATTCGACCAAGTCATCTCCCCTTCTGCTTCTCTGCGGCAACAAACCGATTTACGTGCAACACACTGTGCCATCAGGAGGCAACACAGCAATCACTGAAACTGGGCACTAAAAACCACCCCAATATCCAGAAAAATAAAGCTTTAAACTCAAAAAGATGGGAAGAAAATCTAAAACGGATTCTAGTTTGGTCTCAGGAGGGCTAAGAAAAACTATTGTCTGTGAAACACTGCTTCACTGACAATTGGAGGGGAAAGATAAATTCCAACAATTATGATGCTCATAATAATTTCATCTGCAGCAACATTCAGGAAGTTGATTAGATGATCCTAATGGGTAATTTCAAGTGAAAGGAAAAAAACACCCTTAGCATAATTTAATAAGATCTTCAGTCTGAAGCATATTCAAGAGTTTCATGAAAGACCTTCTCGTGGCCTTTTAATAGCTCTTTCCAATTCTAATTAACTTGTTGGATGCCAAGTCTCATTAACTCATCAGAGATCTGAAGCCGGCCCTCTCTGATTAAATCATGAAGTACCTGGGAACAGCACACGGCTTGGAAGTCTTTCTGGACAGGACGGCACAGATAAGCAGCCCGCGGTTCTCCGGCCAGTAGGAAAGGAAGTCAGAGTGGTAATTAGCAGTAACAATAAGATCTATCCATCTGTGCGATGCATTAGGTCCCTCTACCTAACCCATCACCCTTCCTAATGGTTTAACTGGGGCTAATGTTTAGATCCTATCCTCAGCAGGCAGGGCAGAAATGCTGAGAGATTTCATTTACATGAAAAAGCCAGGTTGCTACTGAAAAAAATCAGGAAGTGCCTGTCAACTGTGAGCTCCCTCTGCGCCAGTGTGAGGAGTTAGACCTGGGTCTGTGGCCTTCTCAGCACAGCCCGCACCACACCTGCCTCAGTCCCATCCACACTCAGTGCTCCCGCAGATCCACCTGCCCTTCGCTTCCCCGCCTCCCAGACTGCTGCTGCCCCTGAGGACTGGACAGCCTGGATCGGAGAACTGTAAGCACACCTAGGGGTCTGGTTCAAGGTTCGAGGTTGTCCCCACCCTCCCAAGGGCTATAAACAGGTTAGCCCTTGACCCCACGCCCGAAGCCAGTTCCAGCAGGTCAGCAGGGCTGAATCATCTGGAAATGGCTGAGGGCATTTCCCCAAACCTGAAAAGGATGCATGAAAATAACTGCTTACTGCCAGACAGCTCAGGGCATCTCAATCTGCATGTTATTGCCTCCTGCTGGCCAAGCACCTGAACAGCCGGAGCAGTTTCACCAATCTGACCATGGACTCTGTACACCTAACCCTGCCCTTCGGTGTGTCTATCTGCCTCGCCTTAGGACAATTTGTGTTAATAAAAAGCAAGGGGTCCTGAGACAGGAGAGAACTTGGTTTCTTTAGCCAAGCTCCTGGCAACAGCACACGGCTTGGGAAGTCTTTCTGGACAGGCCGGCACAGATAAGCAGCCCATGAATAGATGGATAGATTTTATTGTTACTGCTAATTACCACTCCAACTTCCTTTCCTATTGGCCAGAGAACCATGGGCTGCTTATCTGTGCCGGCCTGTCCAGAAAGACTTCCCAAACCGTGTGCTGTTCCCAGGTATTTCATGATTTAATCAGAGAGGGCCGGCTTCTTTAGCCAAGCTCCTCTGGCCCCCAAATGCCTTACAAAATTATGTTTCGTCTCTGGACTCTTGGTTAATCTACACACATTGCCTTCTCCAGATTCCTGAACCCTTCTAGATGCTGGATTAAGACCACTGGCAACCCCGCCCAGTGGACTATGAACAGTTAGCTACACCACATCCTTTGCTGGGTTTCATTTCTTGCATGTGTGAGTATCCTCAGACAGGGACCCTCTGAGACGGAAGAGGAACCCTCAGAGGGAGACCCACCGTGAACCCAACACCTCCTTTCCTTACAAAGTGACACAGACTCCCGAGAGTGTCTCGTCTCCATGCGCCTGCTTTTTCACGCAGGCTTACAGACATTATCCTGGGGAGAAACAAGCTTTGGGGGTAGAAAACAAAATAAAACAAAACAAGACCAAGAATAACCACCATTTAACTTACACTACAGGTCCTTACACTGAAGCAAAGAAACTAAAAAGTGTCCGTCCCTATAATGACGGTCATTAGTATGTGAAGTTCCGTCAACTATTGCTTGAGATGCTAGAGCTGGTTCTGATTAGAATTGTCCTTCTAATCACAGGTGGCCAAATAAAATGTATTTGACTGTGAAACAAAAATAACAGCAATGCTAGTATAACTCTCCATCTTCCAGTTAAATGCTAAAGTCAGCCAACTGGAACAAATATGACCGCGTCACTTTTGTATCGGTGGCATAGTGAAGACAGGGCATTATCCTTTACAAACTTTAAAATGTTACCAGACGGCCTATACACCCTGCCTCCTCCGGCACAGCAAGCAGCACAAAATGGCACTCCTTAAATCCCTGCCACTCCCACCCTCACAGCCTTCAAACTAGCAGGGAATACCCAATCACTTGTAGTATTTTTACCTTTCTCTAAATCATCACAAAGCACCTAAAATCCAAGTTTATAATTATAGTTTCATACTTTAAAAATATAGCTTGCATAAATTTTTAAAAATTTATTTAATTATACACTTAAAATGGTATTTTATGTATAAATTATGTTATCTTGTTCCTATTCTCAAATTATTTGTTTACATTTTTTTAAAAATATTTCCTCAAGTAAACAACTCAAAGACACAGTTCCCCCGTTTTCTCCTTTACACTTGACACTGCCTCATAGAGAAGCAAAAGAGAAACCCCAACCAGCCAGTTCCACTAAAACTGCCTTCCTCTGTCCTTGAGGCTAATTCCCTAAGTGAGGCCTACTTCCTATCTTTATGGTTGCTAGCAAACTTTATCTAAAGAATAAAGCAGGAGGGATGTGCTTGAAATGCTCGTGGTCCAGCCTGTGAAGACTCCTCCATGACCAGTTCAAACCATCTAGTCCGACCTATTGATAACCCACAGCCGTCCTCTCTGGCTTCAACTTCTCCACACCCCTCTGCGCAGGAGCACAAGCTACCGGCCAGCCTCTCCAAGTGTCTCGCATTGTGTTTAAAGCTGAACTTACCACCTTTCTCCCCGACATGGTTGTCCAGGCTCTTAGTGGTGGTCCCACCAGTTAGATAGTTCAAGTTGGCCTGGTATCATTGCCCACCCACTCCTTCCCTCTCTCTCACTTCCGGACCTGGGTCAATCTCTCTCTTGCCCATTTTCCTCCTAATTAGTTCTAATAGCAACTCCTTACACCAGTGGTTCTCAACCTTCCTCATACCGCGACCCTTTAATACAGTTCCTCATGTTGTGGTGACCCCCAATTTCATGGTTACAAATTGAACATAATTAAAGCATAGCGATTCATCACAAAAACAATATGCAATTATACATGTGTTTTCCGATGGTCTTAGGCGACCCCTGTGAAAGGGTCGCAACCCACAGGTTGAGAACCACTGCCTCAGACTATCCTGACATTGCTTATCTAGTTCAGATCCCAATCACTTCTTGGGCGAACTACTGTGGTGTCTCCCCAAGTCTGCCCTTTCAGGGTAAAACATACCCATTCTCCAACGGTGGCCAGCAAGATCTACTGGAACCTAAATTTGCTTAGTTAACTACTTGACTTAAATCTTTCACCCAACCAAGTAACTCTGGACCTTCAAGAATCTGGCCCCAGCCTGGACAGTGTGGTTCAGTGGTTGCACGTTAACCCTGCACCAGGAGGTTGCTGGTTTAATTCCTGGTGAAGGCACATGCCCAGGTTGCGGGCTTGATCCCCAGCAGGGGGCAGCAGCTGGATGCTGATGTTTCTAATTGATGTTTTTATCTACCTCTCCTTACTCTCTCTCTATAAAAATCAATAAAAACTTATTTAAAAAAAATAATAATCTGGCCCCAGCTTACCTCTCCCTCTAACCTCTACATTCCCCACTTCTAGGAAGGCCCCTCTCACTTCTTTTACTTAACATGTACTCATCTCTGAAAACTGCTCTCAAAATTCGTCTCCTCTGATATCTTTCACGGCCCCGCAGCCTTATCAGCAAGCTTAGCCATCTGTCCTGTGAGCATGCCTGCCCAGACCTACTGCCATGTCAGAGTCTGTCCTCCACAGTTAGCCTGTGAGCTCCTGAAGGCAGGACCTCGGTCCCCAGCTCATAATCCAGTGCTTCTCACACCGTCAGCCTTCAACAGATACTGAAGAATGAATGAATATGTGAAGTTCAGATGTGAGAGCTGAAGATGTGAATGATGAAATGGTAAGCCAAAGGTCCTCGCTGCTGTAATAAAAAGGCCCCATCACATTTCCCAAGGCAGATTTATGATTTTTAATTGTCTTAATGTCAATTTTTACTCTGAATGTATTTCTCACATTCCTGAAATAACTCCAATTATTTTAAAAACATCAAGGCCATTGAAATTCATCCTTCTAATCTCTGTCCTCTTTGATATCAAAATTATTTGTATCTTCATCCACAGGAAAATGTGTCCCTCTGTGATTTAGTTTCTCCATGTTAATGAGCTCCTGACCCTCACGTAGCCTCTCTCATCCTGCATTCCACTCACTCTTTCACTCACCTCAGTAATGGTCTTAGATTTAATACCGCCGCCTAAATCCCAAAGCCAGACCTTTATCGTCTCTCACGTAAACTATTTTCACAACCTCTCTTCCTTTAGCCTCTCTCCTTAATAATCCACTCTTTATACTATCTGAGCCCAACCACAAACCTGATCATGTCTCAAAACCTTCTCATGTGAAAAAGAAGCAGTTCAAATACCCTACGATTCTGCCCCGCCCTACACCTTTCTAACCTCACGTTCCTTGGGGCAATCTAGCATCACACCGATCGTTGCCCATCAATGATCACTTCGCTTCCTCCGGTCTGCCAACGCTCCCCAGTCCTGCTCATGCTGTTCCTTGGACTTTATCCTCTTGTCCATCGGAAAAGTCCCCACTCCCCTTCAAGCAGAGCCAGTCCAAACAAGCGCCTCCTCCATAAACCCTCCACCTGCCCCATCGCCATTCATGGCTACTCAAGCCTGGCCTGGCACACGGAACCATTAGCTCCCTCCCCTTTAAAACAGAAACTCCTCGAAAAAGGTCTGTGAATTATACATCCTGGACTATTCACTACCAAAGATAAAGCCTAAGGCAAAACAAGAGCTCCAAGGAAAGAAACGCTGGCTGGATTCGGCTGTCCTCATGGCCTAATGAACTCCCCTAGGCAGGGACAATCGTGTAGTCACGGCTGTGTTTCTCGGAGCACACAGCTCAGCTCCAAGATCAGGGCATGCTGGAAATAAAACAATGACCCACTTGGGAACAGAGATGCAGAATAGGTAAACGACCTCATGGGAAAAGTTTTGAAAACATAAATATTTCCAAACTGACTTAAGCACTTACATTATGAGTTATTTCTGGCATTAAAGACTAAAGCAGAGCTACTCAGAGTCTGCCACTGGCCAGGAACTCTGTCACGGGTCCACAGTGAGGTAAGAACTAAAATAAAGGGGGGGGGGGGGAGAGAAAGACTTCACAAACGTGACAAGCTCAGAGTCCAAGTGCACCACCAATGAATGGATTTGTCTCACTGAAAGAAGGTCTTGGCTGTTGGGGTCTTGATGAACCTATGTGACAAGTGGCACATGGGGCCAGAGCTGCAGGCTAGCTGTGGCTCAGTAGGACCTGACAGCCGCAGGCTACGCAGGCTAGCTGTGGCTCAGTAGGACCACATACCAGTCCATGGTGGATTAAAAAAAGAAAAGGGGGGAAAAAGTCTTTCACCAGAGACAGTCTGAAAAACACTAGCAAAGAGAATAATACAACCAACTCCCAGGCGCAAAAGCAATTTCTCCATATTTTCCTTCCATATCTGCTTGACATGTTCCTCCCCGTGACATGCAACATCACAGATACAGTGAAGCCACGTGTGTCCTGAGGCAACCCCGTGCCCTCCCCCTCCCTCTGCGGAGACAGTCCCCAGCGTGACAAACAGGCCACCTCACCCTGCTTGGTAGTGAGAGCTCTCCTGCGGAGGTTCGGTGCGATGCTTCCTTTCACCAAAAGACACGAATATTTAACTGTGGTGAATGTGAGATTATTTTGAAGACTCGGGCCTATTTAATATCATGTGAAAGCCCGTGTGGTGTCCCCTATCTGTGACCCTTCAGCCACGACTATCAGACCTGAACTCTGAGTAAAGGGCCATCTGCTACCTCACCCTTTAGAGGAAGAAAGGCCTTCTTAAAATGCCCATGACCCGAAAACAGGAATGAAGCAGCACGTTGGGAGGGCGCACGAGGAAAACGATTCCCACCGACTTCCACTAGGCCGCCAGGCTTTCTAAGAACATGGCTGGTGAGACCGAACTGCACAGTACGCCTATTTCAACATTACAGGCTGCCTTGGAGGGGACATGAGAGAGAAGAAACGTCTGCAATCACAGGCGCAAAGGATGGGCATTCATCAAATGGGCACCGTGATGCCAACATGCCTCCTGAAATTCAAAGCCCCTCCTTTCGGCATGACTGCCAACTCATTTCCAAAACATCGCTGCTAATCAAACTTGCTTGGCTGCCTCCCTATCGAAACTTAACAAAACTTCAATTTCAGCCTCACGAGCCCCGCAGCTGTAAATTAATTGAATAAAATTTATAAACATGATGCCGTGAGATGCAGCGCTGCCAGAGCCTTTTCCCGGCTCCGGGGCTGAGCTGCCTGGAGCCCAGTTTGTCTGACGTGAGTCCAGGGCCCCTGGACACCGTCCTAATCCAGCTCTCGGCCTTGAGCCTGTTCATGGACCATGGTCACCGAGTCCAGAAAATCAGTAAAGCACACATGGGCTTGGGCGCTCAGAGCTCCTCCTGGTGCTGCCTGCCGTCCACTGTGGCCAGGCACCCTCTGCAATGAGAGAGTCCTCCTCAGGAGGCCTCAGCAGCAGCAGGAGAAATCCCTGAGGTATTAGCGTGCAACAAAAGATCTCATTTAAGATTTCTATGGCCCTAGCCAAAGCCAGGAATTAAATGTTATGAAAGGTGAAATCGAGTATGCTTTGGTTTAATACAGTCTTCCCAAAACTGTTTCCTGAACGCGTCCATGGCACCAGGAGAGAGCAAAGTATCACGATTGTGAAACAGCGAGGAGAGTAAGCCTGGCTGTTCCCACGTCTGCCAATTGTACTGAGTGAGTCACCTAATCATGTTACATGTCCCTGCATCACACTGACAGAGGGAAGACAAAAGACTGTTATTCTCACAAAATGAGCAGTCCTAATATTCTGAGGTGCCATAATCCATTTATGATCTCCATGGTTCCCAGGAAGAACTGAAATGTCCCCTCTCTGGTTGGTTTTCATAGGACAACTAGCACCCTTCCAACCGAGGTCACGTCTGTCAGCCTCCGGCTCATCAGTCTATCAGCCTGTGGGGGCAGAGAACTACCTCGGAAGACTCGGGGCTGAAACCCCCGCTGACACCGCCCGCTGGGGGGGCTCTGCAGACTCCGTCAACACTGGGACACTGCTGTCCACGGAGAGCCAGTGCTCAGCAGGACTGGTGTGGATGCGCAGTAAGAGACAGTAATGCAAGAGGGCACACACAGCCTCTCAATCAAGACCGTTCGAAGTGTAAATACTGCATCTATCTTTTCCTTATTTAGAAAACGAACCAAAACATAGAGTCCACATGTCCCACTGCCGCTTGCTCTCTAAACATATGGCTTTGTACCTAAACCAAGTAAGTTCACAAAGAGTCTTTATAACTCACTCTCAGAAAAGATCAGAGTATCAGGTGTTTGACAGCTACAAAACCGATCCCCCTGCCCCTGTCCCTGCCCTACCACGCAAGAAATGGATAGAGTAAGTCCTTGTAATAAACACTCACTCTTCCCTCAGTAATTTTGGACAGGCCAGTGGGAAAATTAGCTAATTCAAACAAAGTCCATTAAGTAAATAAAATCCCAACACTTGTCTCTTTAGACAAAAAGCAGATGGAAACAATACAAAAGATTGTTAATGCTTTGGCAAACTAGTCATTCTTCCAAATACCATTTACAAAGCCCACCAGGCCTCCAGCTGTGACCATGCCACGGGAACCCACGAGGGCCATTTTCAGTGCATTTAACTCAAAACCAGAAACCTAAGAGTATTTTTTAAAAGCTCACAAATAAATAAATCCAGGAACGAATTATTGTTTATATCACAGAGCCCTAGATTCAAAGAGCCAAAGTTGAAGAAGAAAAATGTATGTGTATATATCCACTTCACTGTGTGATCTCCAAACAATGAAAACTTTAAAGAGTTGTCACCAAGGAAACAATCAAATCCAAGCCTGGCTAGTTTCAGGAAAATGGAAGACCAGAGTAGCTTACTTATACAATGAAAGTTATAACTGACTTTCAGAACTAGCTAGTCTTGCTTCTGATGAGAAACAAAAATCTTCTGGGGCAAAAGAAGAATGGAGAAGAGCCTTATGTATTCATCCATCTAAGTATTTACCAACCATCTACAGACCAAACACCGTGCCAGATGCGAGAAAACCAACGACTAAGTCAGCTAGTCCTTGACCTCAAGCGATTTCAGAGACCAGGGAAGTAGCGGGAGTTCCACCGGAGGCCTGGGAGCTGTGACAGGGGCCACAGGCTGTGCGTGCAGGCATCCCGGGAAGTACCCTTAGCTACAAGCTCAGCAGCGGGATCATGCCGCCCACAGTTAATGCTATGAACACGCGCCGTCTCCAGTGTTCCCCTCTTGTAAAACCCTTGCTTCGCTGAGTTCCAGACCAACCTCTAAAGGGCCATCCAAGGTGGTTCTGACATCACAGTCATGCCTGCTTCCCAACCGGCTTCTCCGTTTCCAGCGCCCACGCCTTTCGTTAGTTACCACTCAGCTGCTAAAATAAACGTGACAGCGTGGAACAGACTGACGAATGTCAGAGGGAAGGCGGGGAGGGGGGTGGGGGAGGTGGGGAGACATTAACTGGCCACCCACAGGCATACATGCGTAGCCCGTGGACACAGGAAACCGTGTGGCGAAGGCCTGGGAGGGGTGGGTGCAGGCTGGAGAGGGCCATCGGTAATGCTCCAAAGGGGCATCTGCAATACTTTCAACAATAACTTTAAAAAATTATAAAATAAAAATAAAATGATCTGACAAACAAGAATCTGATTTTACTCCCTTCCTTTAAAAACTCCACGAGTTCCTGTGGGGACAAGACGAAGGTCAAACTACCCGGGGCAGCTGGTGCGCGCTTTACTCCTGCAAGCTGTGACGGGCGCTCACCCTGCACCTGACACCAGCAGGCTGCCCACCTCCCTCAAGCATCACTGCTTGGCTCATGCCCTGGCTTCCCTCTCTTAGGAGGCCTTTTCCTCTCAGCCCAGGCAATTCTTTCTCGTTCTTCTAATGTGCTGTCTTCTGTGCAGTCTTCTTTGGCTCCAAGCAGACATACCCCTTGGCCCTGTGCAGCTGTAACGCTCTGTCCGTGTCAAAAACTGTATGCAGTATATGGGTGTAATTTTATTTATCTTTTCTCTTCCTGGAAAAAGACCATTTCTTAATCATCTCCCAGAACCCGGCATAGTGCACGACACAAAGAACATAACTGATAAAAATCTGATGAATGAACTAGGAGAACTACTAATCCGTCCTAAATACAAGTGTAATAAAGGCAAGTATTGCCTTTGAGGCCGGTACTGTACCATGCTACAAAGAGAAAATTATTCTGAGCCTGATAAAGAAGTATTGCTACAGCCCTAGAAACAGCCTGGGTGGAAGGATTTTTATAAATGATTCCTTATCATTCAACTGTACTGGCTACTAAGGCGGGGGGGGGGTCCCCCGCAGCAGGCACTCGGCAGCTGGCAATTCATTCGAGGTTCCAAGTCAGCTCAAGAGAAAATAACGCTGGTATCTGACAACCTTATTTTTAATCTTAAGGTCAGATTTTTAAAAAAAAAATAAATTCAATATGTCCTAAGAATCAGAAAAAAAAATTTTTTTTTAATCTCTCTCTTCAGCAGAAATCTCTGTATGCTCAAGAAACCCTTAACTGCCTGTTTGTTTCCAGGAAAGACATTAACCTGTATTTAAAAATTCAGGTTTCACCCAAAGCCTCAAGCACCCAGCTCACCAGAAAATGAGTGGAAGCCTCTGCGTCCTCACTTACTACCACCCACTGATGACAGACATCCTGGCCTCCAAGCTTGTTTGTTCACTCAGCGAATTCTGCCTGGGCTGCAGGCGCACAGGGGCTGCTCCGCTGGGGAGCAGAGACCCACCTCATGAGGATGCCAATTTGCCAGCTGGACGCGGGGAGGAAGCAGCAGGGACAAGCAAGGGCCCAGGAGCCAGCGCTCTTCTCACAGGCCCCCTGGACCCCCTCCCCACCCCGCCCACCATCGGCTTCAGGAAGGCAGATGCTCAGCATGCAGAGGAGGAGCTGCGGACACGGCTGGAGCACGCGCTGCAGCCACAACAGGCCACACGTCACACCGTTTCTCATTCAGCCACGTTCACCCGCTCCAGGGTAGGCAAACTCTCAGAAGTGGCAGACCTGAGCAACGGGTGAATGGAAAATGCAAATTACATGCCAGAGGGTAAGGGTCATGGGTCTACAGACGACCAACTCAGGTTCTGTATTGGCTTATTCTCCAGCTGGATGTGTGGCCTGGGGCAAGTCAGCTAACCATTGGGGAATTCGGTCTCTTCGTTTGTAAATTAAAAGTCCCATCAGATAATCTCTTAGGTTCGTTCTAGTTCTAAACGCCTATAATTCCATGTAAAGGATCTAAATTGTGGAAATTAAAATGTTAGAATGTTAGCTATTTTTCAAATACAAATTTAAGAACCCTTCATCAAAATGTTTCCTTTTTCATTTCCCATGAAATAAATCACTAAGTCCTTTCACAAAAAGAAACAAATATAAAATACAACAGACACGACATTAAGCCCTACTAAAGACCCCAACCCACCCACGGTATCTGAGCAGAGCACAGCGTTCGTATAAATGCCTGGGGCCTTCATATTCCCCTTAGCAGCTCATTAAGAAGTTTCATCCTCAAAAGAAGACAACTCACGCAATTATGGGTTTTTTTGGTGAAAAGAACCCAGGTAGTACCCCATGGATGATCTGTAGGGTCTCACAGTAACCAGTTCTGCCTGTGTCACACCCATTCAAGGTCTACTAAGTTCAACGCACTTTTGTTTTGACTGAGAATCCAATGATGAAGTCAACCCACGTGGGCCAAAGTGGCTAAAGAGCCACAACAGGGCAAGCCGGGGTGCTGTCCGGCCACAGAACCACGCCATGTCTAAGGCGACAGCATTCGGTGCAGCCTGGAGAATCTTTGTTTGCCTCACACTCTTCTTCTGGATATCTTTGCTCAAAAAGTTTGCATGACTATCGGTCCTCTATACGGGCTCCTCCACGTCAAGAGGGCTGGACTTCCTCATGCCGTTGCGTGTCTACAGAGCTCATGACTAAGCCGTGCTATCCTTACTTCTGGGCTCCTCTTGGCAAGGAGAGTGCCCAGGAGTCACCGAAACAGTGGCCCCCTCTCTGGTCCCCCACTGGTCCCCCAGCCAGCTCATGCAGTATCACGGCCACAGCCAGCTCTCTGGAGCGGACCAGTGACAGGTCTTTTACCCACAATACCAGGTGCGGTGAAAGTATAGTTAGCAATAGGACTGCTCAGTTAATGGCTAATACAAAAACTGCTTATGACCGACCTTCAGGAGCTGCTTAATGATCAGTTAATTTATACAAATTGCACTAAAATTAGTTTGGGGAAAATATTACTTGAGTTACACTATACTTACCTAGCAAAGGATTCTGTTGCTCTCGGTGAGGGATGTTTATCCTGGATCGAGTGGGCTGAATACTCTCTACACACTTTAAAATCATTAATTGCTAAGTCATTCTGGGATTGAGTTTTCATCATATGTTATAAGCACCCCCAAATTTACAATTAAAAGTTAATTCCTCAAAAGATAAGATAAAGTACCAGGCAGAAAAAGGAGCCAATCCCTATTTTCTTGTTGCAAAAATATGAGCTGTTTTCTCTACGATTTCTACTGAATGCTGTAAATAATTTTTCAATATTTGTCTATTTGGAAAGAAATTTAAAAGTGGCCAAATGCTCTAACAAAATTATGTTAATTTTTTGTTCTATTAGGATTGTACTTGGATTACTTTGATTTTCCCCCAACTAATTCTTTACTGAAGCCTCCTAAGTTAGCTTAATAATTAGGAATCTTTAAGAGAATGTAACTGACAATATACAGTGATTGTTCCCAAAGGTGGAAGCAGAGTGGGATGGCTAGTTTTTCTTCCTTTCCTCCTGTGCTACGTAAGGCAAGGATCCTGAGAAGTTTACGTCGTGAGTTATGTGTGCGTTGACCACTCAAGCTTTGAGAAGTAATATTTTGTTTCTTTTGGGATCAAAAGACAAAACAAAGAACATTCAAAGCTGGATATACTAATGTACTTTTTCAAATATACTTGCAAAAGAAACCTTTTATTTAATGCTGTCTTGGAGAACAGCAATGCTTCAATAATATATTTCTACAAAAATAATTCTCCATCTTAAAGCCCAGGAAAAGCACTAATGAAGACCAAACTTCCACAGCTGTTTTCTAATAGGAGAAATTTAATTAAAAGAAACAACCCTATTTTTCCATTAGAATTGTTGCTCAAGGGAATATGTCTCTTACAATTCAAGACTTAGAAATGCTCTCCATGTGTTAAACAGAATAAAACCCATCACCCATCTGAAAATTTATATAAACAAACAGCAAATTCTATTCAGGTGGCGACAAACTAAAAGAATTAATAAAAAGTATCACTGAGGAGATACAGTCAGTCTCAGGGAAAAGAAATGTTTGCAGTATTTTCTTTGTCCTTCGATGGTTTGTTGACAGATGAGAAAAGATGTAACTCTGTTTTCGCCAAGAAATTCGAAGGACAAAACAGCGCTGGAGTGGTATTGTTCTGCTTCTGTTAAAGTGATACCAGGAGTGAGAGAGGAAGTCTCCGGCTCCTGGAAGTCTCTTAATAGGAAAGCCATCGCTTCTTAGTTAAGCGAACACTTAGCTTCTCACTTTGTGAAGCACCTGGGGGACCTGTGTTTCACTGCTTATGAAACAGGCTTGTAACAAGGAAGTCAATAGGTTAAATTTGCCGCAATAGAAAACACCGCACCTAGGGCTTCAGCACAGATGGCAGCTGTACCTTCACCGGCTCCCTTGCCAAGGAAAATGCCGTATAACTTTACGACGCCTCTTTCACGTGTCAACCACTGAAAAGAAGCACCCGTGACCTGTTAAGCGCTAAACATTGCTTTTTACCTTAAACACAGAATATATCAAAATACCCCCAATGGCTTTCAGAGAGCCGTTAGCTATGTTGCTTTACGTCCTTAATCACAGAGAAAGAAACATAGGATATTAATGAGAAATAAAATAGCTTTCAAATATAGGGAATAACACTAGTTAGCCAGGCACATCAACGTGACTTAAGCCATCCTGTACAGCCAAACACTACTGCTTCAACTGATCAGGTAGCGTCTTTTTACGGTAAAGACCAGGTCCAAGCAGCCTGCCTGGACCTATTCTTTCAACAAAGAGGGAGAGAGAAAAACTTACGCGGGCAATATTTTAAAAATCAAACAACAAAAATGAGACCACTAGCTGACTCCAAAGCCAAAATTCAGTCAGAAGGCCTTAAGATCCCTTTGTTTCAGCAAGAAAGGAAATGGTTTTACTTAGAAACTGACTGAGCATCTGCTTTCCTATAAACACACAGATGATATCGTAGGAAGAATAGCCCCATCGAAAGCTGCACTGCATTAAGTAATCCACCCCGCATTTGCTTTTCAGATCTTAGAGGAACAACAAAACCCACAAATATTATAGCTCAACATCTTTGCAGCATCTGCAAAACTGAGCTAACGCTGACAAGTAGAAATCCAAACCGTGCTATTTTAATGTTTTCCCTAGTAATTCTTAGGTTTAAATAAATAAAAGATATTACTTTCAATTTTCATTTCCTTTTAATATATTTAAATTGTGCGACCCCTGCTCTCAGAAGGAAACAAACCAGGATGCTGGCGTTCCAAGTGGTTTCTCTGCTGCCCCCTTCTGCTTAAATAGGACATAGCAAGTTCCCAGATGTCAAAACTATCTCACAGCCAGGTGAACAGAAGGCAAAATCCAGACTGGCATCCAGACTAGATTATCTCATTTTTCAAAGGAGTTTTTCATTTTGCAACAGAAATCATCTCATGTGCACCCTGAAATATGACCCATGTAAACCCAGTGACGACAAGGGAAGCTCCCCACACACACTTATTCTGCTAAGTAGGAAGCATGTTGTCGTGCATGCAGCCACAACTCCATGCACATTTACAGTGAAAACATTACTGCTTTAAAACATGGGCTCCTTTATTCCTAAAAAACAATGAAATATTATTTCTCAGCGCCTGTCAAAAAATGTGCATATTCTCTCTATGACAAGACTTCTCTCTGCTAAGAACTTATAAGCTAACAGTTATAATGTTATGATCATTGATGTATTCACTATCACCGTAATGTAGGACAAACAATATAAATTCCTGGGAGGTGAATAACAGTAACTGTAATTCTGATAAGAACTTTTAAAGAAAAGGGAGTACAAGAACAGTAAGTGGTTCTGAAAATGCCTGTTATTATCAGTAACCAAGTATATAAACCCAAAGCACTATAAAATTTTACAAATGATTATTTTAAATATACTATAGAGGAGAAATTTAAGGGGAAAAGCTGAACAGAACTCTGCCTTCTAGTTTATTTTTCCAAAATTCAAATGTTAGACAAAAAACAAAAACAGAAGCAGAAGACATTGTAAGTGTTACTCAGAAGGCCATTCAAAGGGCAACAATGATCTTAAGAGCTGATGATGAAATTTTTTTCCAAGTAGAGGGTCCCCCACTAAATTAAGTCACAGGAAGTACAATTCAACTCTATCCTGCACCTCAAATACACTGACGACTCACGGAGACATGTAGAGCCTGTGTAAATCCCATCTGGAGCTATTCGTGCAGATAGCATGTGGACACGGCCCACCTCCAGCCAATGGTCACTCTGACTTATGCCTCCTGAAGAATGTCAGTGATGGGAAACACCAAAGACACAAATGAGAGGACCTGTCTCTGTTAATTTCATGCTGGTTTCAAACCCACCGCCCCCACCCTGCCCTGCAAACCCTCCATCCATCTCCAGGGAAATCCCTATAAATCCAAATCAAATGACATCCCTCTGGTGACAGAGAGAACCAGTTACTCTCAAAACGCGTTCTTTTCCTTAACAAGAGACCTTTACTTTTTTAAAAAAAGGTTGTTAAGCAGAAGTCTTGTGTGAAACGTCAGGGGAGCTCACTCCCACGCAGGAGGCAGGTGCCCTCTGGCTTTTCACCTTCCTGCCTTCTTCCTCAACCCAGAAGCAATGGCCGAGGCTGCAGCAGCCACTCTGAACCACCAGGACCTTAATGATGAAAGCCAGGGGCAGCGCGGCCACAGACAGACGGAGCCGAACCTCGGAGGGCTCTTCAGAGCTGCTAGTCCCGCCCAAACACCTGCCTCCCGGCGTCCTTTGTGTGGAAGGACAAACTCCTGTACCTGACCTCTGCGGTGGGTCTCTGTTTCTTGCAGCTAAAGGCCAGTTCTCACGAACACACTCACTCAGGAACGACTCTGTGTCACCCACCAGACATGCCAACCCTGCTGCCCTTCCGGCTTCACCTCCTGTCACACAGGACACCGCTTTTCCTGGGAATGCTACTCCCCATCATGCCCTACGTTTTCGTAGGTCAGGTCCTCTGCCTTCCCACCCACTGCCGCTCACTCAGCTCCCGGTCCGAATGTGTGGTCTTCTGGCCTCCCGTCCCCGGTCGAGGGTCTCTGTCCCTCTCCCGCCCTCCACCAGCATCCCATGCACAGCCCTAGCTGCTGGGCGTGAATCATCTGTTCCTGTGTCTGTCTGCTAAACCCGTGCTTTTGAGAGCGGGGAGTATGTCACGCTCATCTCCACTTGCTTAGCGTTTGGCACAGTGCCTGGTTCCTGTCCTGAACTGAATGGCCAATATTTTGATTGATAAAATAATGGGTCACAGGTCACCAAGCTTGAATGTGACTTGTTCTGTGAAGTCATTATCCTCCACCCAACCTCTCCCTCCTGTGTGCTTCCAGAACAGTCCGTGCATCCCGCTAAACGACGTTACTAGGTGAGCTGTTTACCCCTGGGCCTCCTGCTGGCCTGGGAGACCAGGAGGGCAGGTCACCATGAACTGGAAACCACTCCCACTGGGCCAAGGACACCCGCCTTGCTAATTACTGTTCACATTCACTGCAATCGTTTAAAAATGAAACGATACAAAATTCATCTAAAGACAGCTGTTAAACTCAACAGAGCTGACCTGAGACACAATGTGCTTTTGCGTCTCAAAATTTAATTTTCAGTTTATTCCCAGACAAGCAACTGTGTTGGTTACTTTTCTTTCATGTCTTAAAAGTACTAGCAGCTAATGCCAGGCTTTTAAAGGAGGATAAAGGCCTGCCCCGTAGGGCAGTGACTGCAGTGACTGCTGTAGGAAGCAGGGAGACTGTTCTGGAAACGGGCCCGGACATGATGGTCAGTGATGTCATTCTGGATCAAGAGCACAGGCATCTGGGGACAGCACCCAGGACGGGAGCCTAACAACCCAACATGATCCACCAACAGGTTTCTAGTGAAACAAAACACGACAAGCTCATCAAAACGTTCCGTGTGCAGAATAAAACTCCAGTTAGTGCAACCCTGTGTCCTCCGTTACAGTAACGTGTACCACTTCCCATGAGCTACAGTGCGATTTAAAAACATTTCCCATGTCAAGTGAAAAGCCCCTTTTATTTTCTCAAATTCAAAAATAAACCTACTTTGCAGGATGTTTTGGGAAGATGAATACCACAGAGCAAAAGAAAAGAAAGATGATTTTCACTATTTTATTGCGTCAAGTAGACACAGAATGAAGACCATGCCCATGTTTATCTCCACCACACGCATCCACACATGCTATGGCAGGGTACCCACGTATGACGACACTAAGAATTTTGAAAACGACTCCTTGCTGCCAAGTGAAACGTTGCTAAGGCTCCAAACACCTGTCATGTATTTCAAAGAGGATTCACTAAATATTAATCCTGTTACATGTTAATGAAATATCACCAATTGCCAAGTAGTTTTAAAAAATCTACCCACTCATTAAAGAAAACAATCACATACCTGCCTAACGGGCCTGTCTCCCTGAACTGCCAGCTGTTTCCACGGAGCCCTAGGCGGTTCTCCTCAGCCCCTCATAACACAGCGGGAGCTCGGGCAGCGTGTGGGGGGACTAGGCCCACTCAGCGGATGTCCTCACCAAGGGCACCAGGCACTCATGCCCCCCGCTACCCGGGACTATTTTTTATCTGCACCAAAAAGCACAATGTGGAGTGCAGCCAGTGTTCGCTTCCGGCAAATCCCACGGCTCCCACAGGAGGCATGCTTTTCCACGTGCAGGCCGTGGGATTTATTTACATTTGGGGAGTTTTACTTTGATTTCCAGGGACATCATCTCTCTAACACTCTGAGCACAATGACAGCGAAGGATTAAAGGGGAGATGAGAGACTGTCCTTTACAATGACTTCTCCTTTCTTACCCCACGCGCTCACCAAAAACTGAGTAACTCGAGTCCACGATGGAGTTGCAAACCACAGGAACCTGACATTCTGAAGGGCCAGACCCCTGCCAGCAACCCCTGGGCTGAAGGTACTAGAAGCTAGAGGCCACGCAGAGGAAAAGAGACCTCCATGAGGCAGGCGCTCCAGCCAAAGAGAAGGGCCCTCGGAGACGGCAGCCCGTCGCTCTGCGCTGTGAGATGCTGCATTTCCTGGAACTGAAGCTGCGTAACGTATACAAGGAAGATAAGCAAATGCAGCCGCTTTTAAAACGCGGAAGCTACTGACAATTGCATTACAGGCTCTGATTGTTTTATGTAGATAGATAGCATATTAAGTCCAAAAGACCAAATTAAAGCATCACACAGAAATGCATGCTGTCAAAGTTCCCAATCATTTTCCTGAGAAGTGTTTGATTTTACACAGGAACCATCAGGTACCCAAGCAACTACCAAAGTGGCAGCACCCCCAGAACAGAGGCTGGAACCAGTTCTCCATGCCATCAGCTCTCCCGTCCACGCTTCCTGCCCGCCGCCTCAGCGTCTCTGTCACCTCCTGTCGCTCTGTTCGTCTGCAAGTCTGTTCCATTTCCTTCCTTTTCAATCCTTCCCACTTAAGATCCTTTCCAGGATGGAATTTTTATTTGTCTCTGTATAGACCTCACTGCTGAGGCTTAATGCCTTACTTTGGTATAACAGTTAATAAATATTTGTTGGATCCATGATGAATGACCCCACTCCTCTCATTGCGAAAGCAGAATAAGTGAAACATAATCTTTTTTGAGGTACTTCAACCTGTATTCTAGTCTAGGACTGTAACTAACTGGCTATTTATTTGGGGCAAGTCACTAACCTTCCCAGGTTTCTATTTTTCCATCCGTTACATGTTCACAAGGTAACTCTAAAAACAAATTATTTCCAGCTCAAATCAATAATTCCATGAGGTTTTTACTGCCTTGCCTTCTTTATTTGCTTTAAGTTTCTTTAAAAATATATATATTTTCTGTGAGTTTTAGAAAAAGCTATATAAATTGAATCAGTGTCTAACAGTATTTGAAAGCACTTAATGAAATGGCATAAAATTCAAAAATGCTGGGCACAAATATGAAGGTGAAGTTGGAGCAGCGCCAGATTCCTACCACATATTGATCACCGACTGAGTGCACTGCACTGTGCTAGGCAGTGTAAGTGCACAAAATGCATAAGCCTATCCCCAGGGCTTTCAATCCAATGGCAGAGATGGATACTTAAAAGACGAACTATAATATAAGGCAGATGACATAAGTGCTGGAGAAGACAACAGTAGCGTACGTACGTTAAAGGGGAAAACAACAGGATTGATGGCGCAGGACAGACTATGTCTACGGTACACACAGGCCTCACCCCAGGCCACCCAAGACCCTGCAATGGAGCGTAATCTTCTACTTAAAACAAAATCTGATCATATTTCCCTGCATGGATTTCTGACGTGTCAACAATTATGGAACTTTATTCTAGTTGATAAAGATGCTGGTCACAGCATAGTTAAAGCCTTGAATATTTTTTGTTAGTATTCTATATATTGAAGTAGAATGAGCATCCCATTCCTCTCAATTAAAAAAGCCTGTATAATAAATATAATTTAAGTTTCTAGAATACAATTTTCACCTTTTTACTCTTATCTTAGGGAAATACTGACTCTTCACATCACATTAGAGACAGGGTCCCACCGTACCTATGTGGTAAATGTGATCGTCACACTGCATCTGACAGGCTTCTATGACAAAGAAACGAGGGCTTTCTAGAATCAAGTCTTTCAGACATCGCTTGCTTCTGGTATAGACAGACCAAAAAAGGAGTAATAACAAAAATAAAACAAATCTTCAAAAAACTAATATTAAGGGAGCTACCACTATGTATACAACACAATTGAAGAGTCAGAAGGAAAGAAATGTCCTGGTGGATTGGTGATATACTGGAAAAGACATGGTGGTAAAGCTAAGAGGAATAAGAGAAAGAGAAGAGCAGATGAGAAAGACGATGACCATGACCGGAAGTGGTGACAAATGTCAATATAGGGCCATGCAACTTGGAGGACAATAGAAGGGAACACCGCCAGTCAGTCAGTGAATCCCCATCAACAATAACAGAACAGTTCCATCATCAAAGAGGAGGTAAATGGAGTGGCAGCTACCTTTCCATTCGATCCCTGTTACACACAGTAGCCTGTGAAGAACGTAGATGCGTCTGAAGAAAAGGATGGGGAATGTGGAGAATCAGAAGCCACCTGACCACATGTCAGCATCCCCAGGAGCCACCAGCCAGCCATCTGGAAAGGGCCCGAGCAGAACAGTTCCAGAGCGCTGAGGGGACTCCCGGGTGCAGCGCGCTGCCAGCTGTCGGGGAGCACAGAGCAGCAGCTCACCTAGGACCCGAGTGGCACAGGAAGACAGAAGAGCCAGGAGTTCTCCGCCGGAGTGTTCTCCCCTGGGAGCCCTGGACGTTGTTAATGAGCCAGTGGCATTTGCTCGGCTGGGACCAGGCGTGCTGGACAGGGCGATCTTGGATAACAAAATTATCCTGCCTCCTGCAAGTCTTTCCAATGGACACCGTACGTTCTTGTAGATGAAAAAGTTCTGTTTATAATTTTCTAAATTTAGAGCCCAAATTCACTTTACAGATACAAAGCATTTCTTGCACATTTTAATATATGCTGAATTTTCAATGTTTGCAATTTTCTTGAATATACATAGAGGAAGAATTATACTTAGATTAGTTTGGACCTGTACCATTTTGGAAAATCATGTCACTGACTATGTTTAAATTACCAATACGAAACACCTGCAGCACCCTGCGTTTGCAGGTGGTGTATTTATGGTGATTCTAGTGTGCGTTTGTGCATACTTGTGCAGCCCTTATTTCAAGGTTTCAAACATAAAAAGCTTTGCCAACACTCGGTTGAATGTTGCTTTCCTTTTCTTTACTCCAAACTTCGTCATTACAAGCAGGTCCAAACATGTGATCACTACTGCCCTGGAATAGTTGCAAGCAAGTACTTACATAATGAAATCTGCTAAATGTTATCTTTATTTTTTATTTCTACCACAATTATAGCATTGTTTTAATTTTAAAATTAGATGTATAGGTAGTTATTTATCTATAAACTTCATTTCACAAATAAAGGGGGACACTGCAAGATATCCTATCTAATAAAAGAGAAAAATGGTAATTGGCGTACGACGATACCCTTTTCATTGGCTAATCAGGGCTATATGCAAATTAACTGCCAACTAAGATTGGCAGTTAACTGCCAACTAAGATTGGCAGCTAACTGCCAACTAAGATTGGCAGTTAACTGCCAACAAGATGGCGGCTAATTTGCATATGTAGGCACAATGCAGGGAGGTGAAAGGGAAAGCAGGAAGAAGCCCCCTGCCACTGACAGTGATCAGAAACCCAGGGGTTGCTAAGAGCTGGGGGGCAGGGCAAAGGCGGCCCTGGGGCCGCCTTTGCCCTGCCCCCAGCCATGATCGGAGAATCAGGTGCCTTTTCCGCCCTGGCCAGTGATAGCAGGAAGTAGGGGTGGAGCCAGCGATGGGAACTGGGCACGGTCGAAGCTGGCAGTCCCAGGAGCTAGGGGTCCCTTGCCTGGGCCTAAAGCGGAGCCCACGATCGCGGGGCTGCTACAGCTGCGGGTCCCCGCTGCCCGGGCCGGACGCCTAGGCCAGAGGCGTTAGGCCTGGGCAGGGGCGGAGCCTGCAACCGCAGGGAGCTGGGGGTCCCCTTCCCAGGCCTGACACCTCTGCAGGAGGCCTCAGGCCTGGTCAAGGGGCCGATCCGGTGATTGGTGATCGGAGGGTGATGAGGGTCAACTCCTCTGGCCGAGGCATCAGGCCGGGGCGGGGGGCTGAGCCGGGGATTGGGGGGATATGATGGTCCCCTTGCCCAGGCCTGAAGCCTGGGTCAGAGGCGTCAGGCTTGGGCGGGGGGTGGAGCAAGCGATCAGAGGGAGATGGGGGTCCCCTGCCCAGGCATGATTCCTGGGCCAGAGGCCTCAGGCCTGGGCGGGGGCCAGAGCCAGTGATTGGGGGGAGATGGGGGTCCCCTGTCCAAGCCTGACACCTCTGGCAGAGGCGTCAGGCCTGGGCAAGGGGCCGATCAGGCGATCGGAGGGTGATGGGGGTCTACGCCTCTGGCCAAGGCATCAGGCCTGGGCAAGGGGCAGAGCCAGCAATCGGAGGGGTCTGGGGGTCCCCTGCCCAGGCCTGACGCCTGGGCCAGAGGCATCAGGCCTGGGCTGGGGGCAGAACCAGTGATGGGGGGAAATGAGGGTTCCCTGCCCAGGCCTGACGCCTCTGTCTGAGGTGTCAGGCCTGGGCAAGGGGCCGATCCTGCGATTGGATGGTGATGGGGGTCAACGCCTGAGGGCTCCCAGTATGTGAGAGGGGGCAGGCTGGGCTGAGGGACACTCCCCCCCACACACACACACACCCAGTGCAAGAATTTCGTGCACCGGGCCCCTAGTGTTATAATAAAGATGGGGCACTGGATCCCATAGGGTTGGTAGCTACCACTTTAGCCACATCAGAACCCAGTGACAGCGTGGATGTTGTTATAGAGAAAGGCAAAGGCCAAAAGGACCAGACGTTGATGTTGTCATTGAAAAAGAAAATGTCATCTCCTTATCATGACTAGAAAAGGGACAGACTAACAGATTAGCCCGACCGGGATGTGAAGGGCAGCTGTTCTGCTCTCTCAGGGTCCCCGAAGCCAGGCTGCATAGAGCCCGCTGCTCTCCTTCCCAGGGTCCCCCAGGCCAGGCTGCATAGAGCCCGCCGCTCTCACTCCCAGGAAAGGCATGAGCTTTTCCATCAACAACTGCCACCACGATGAGCCCGGGATTTGAGACATCCTGCTACTTCGGTGTCGCCTTACTCCCTTGGGAAGCTCTGACACAAGACAGTTGGGAAATTCTCAATCTGCTGGACAATTCTCAATTTCCTGTTTTATTTTGTTTTTACGCAAGTAATTTCTAGACCAGTCTACTCTGCGAATTCACTGCAGTGGGGCAGGGGCATGAAGAGGGAGACCTGTTGGGGGAGGTGATGAGGTAGCCAAGTGGGTGGATATGTAGTTTATTATAATTTCTGCTAGAGGCCGGGTGCACGGATTTGTGCACAGGTGGGGTCCCTTGGCCTGGCCTGCGGGGATTGGGCTGAAATCAGCTCTCCAACATCCCCTGAGGGGTCCCAGATTGCGAGAGGGCGGTTCTCGGGTGACGCACCCCGGAATCGGGCTCCCTCCTCTCTGGTTCTGGGTGTGTCACCCGAGAACCGCAGCTGCCAAGTCACCACAGCTTGGTAGCTCCTGCATTGAGCGTCTGCCCCCAGGTGGTCAGTGTGCATCATAGCTACCGGTCAGCGGTCGCTTAGGCTTTTATATATATAGACTAAAGGCCCGGTGCAGGAAATTCGTGCATGGGGGGGGGGGTCCCCCCTCAGCCTGGCCTGCACCCTCTCTAATCCGGGACCCCTCGGGGGAGGTCCAACTGCCGGTTTAGGCCCAATCCTGCGGGTCAAGCCTAAACCAGCAGTCAGACATCCTTCTCACATCCAGGATCGCTGGCTCCTAACCACTCACCTGCCTGCCTGCCTCATCGCCCCTAACTGCTCCCCTGCTAGCCTGATTGCCCCTAAATGCCTCTGCCTTGGCCCAGCCACCATGGCTTTGTCCAGAAGGATGTCTGGAAGATGTCCAATCTAATTAGCTTATTACCCTTTTATTAGTATAGATTATTAGGGTTAAATTTTATTACTATTAAGTATTAATTTGTTGTTGTTATTATTAAGTTTCACTACATGTGGTAAGGGCAGAAATGTAAACACAAAGCACAACCCTTTTCAGTATAATTAATAATTTTAACAATCACATGCCTTCAAGTCTGTTCACATGTCATCTTCCCAAAAAGGCCTGAAGTGATTCCCTAATTAAAACTGCATTTACTGGGGAATCTTGCCCGCACAATCCTTATAATGATGCTCAATTTGGTCCCACAGCTCTGATCTATTTCTAGGATGCCAAATACCTTCTTTGTTATTGTTGTCCCAGGAACCTTTGCCTGTTTTGTGAACAGATCCTGGAGCAGAGTAGGTGACCAATACATATTTGTGGAAAGAAGGAATAATAGTGCCTACCATGGACTGAATGCTTATGTGCCAGAAACACTGTTAAGTGCTTTCCCTGAAAGATCTGATGTACTCCTTACTAAAGAAGCCTGTGAGGCAAAGATCATTCCTCTCCCCTTTACAGATGAGCAAACTGGACTTTAGAGAAGTTAAGAAAGTTGTTCAATATGGTGTGGTGAGGTGAAGCCAGTATCCCAGTCCAGCGCAGGCAGCCGGAGGCCTACCCCATGATCAGCACAGTCGGTGTGAGTAGAGCGTAGACATGCCCTCTGCCTTCAGGGGGTGAGGGTCTCTAGATTAGTCAGCCCCAACGTTGATCCCATTTTTGCTCACCTGAGCCCTCCGTAAAACATGCAAGATGAAAAATACTGTTATAATGCACCTGTATGTCTAACATCTCACTTTTGCAGTCACAAAAGCTTCAATAGGTAATTGTTGAATTATCACGTTTAAAACAAAGACTGCACATAAACATTCATTGAGACAAAGAGAAACTTATACATTGAATGCAGTGAAAATGGAAATTAGGAATAAGCAGAGAGTATGGTTGATCTCAATGTCCAAAAGTGACATTTTATGTTTTCTCATTCGGGGGCACTAACCTTTTGACATTTGGTGCTCAGCTCACAGCATGATCTGCTTCACAGTCACTATCCAAACGAGACCAGAGCGGACAATGCCAGTCTGCAGCGATGACTCTGCTGTTTACTCAAACCTGAATGAAGAGCTTGTGCACGTGAGAAAAGGGAGCTGTGTCCCGGGTCTCACTAGAGGTTACGGGGGAGGACACATCTCTTCACAGCGCAATTTCTCCATGGAGGCTGAGGAAGTTCTCCACACATTTCTTTCCCTTTTTTAAGACTGAAATGGAGATAACTTCACAGCACGTGTCAGCTGACAAGGTAAAGACTGTACTAACTAAATTCTTGACATATAAACAATCATGACCCAGAGCAGAAGAATGCTTCTTTGGTACGTCCATCGTTGAATTATCTCAAGTGTTCTTAAAGCCAAGTTCTGGTAAGTCAAAGACATAATTTTATCTCTGTCTACGTCCCATGTAAAAGCACAGAGAATAGAGTGATTAAGAGCATTAAGTGATGCCATAATTCCAGGATGAGTTTCTGGAATTCCAGAAAGAGAAAAAAAAAAAAGGAGTGTCCCCAAGAAAATAGGTCCTCCAGAAGCAGGTGACCACAGACAGTCACCCGCAGAGGGACCTGAGTGTTTTTGTTTTTCATCATACTTATGAGTGGATGGAGCTCATCACTTTGAGAAGCTACAATTTAGGATTAAGGCTTTAATGCTTAAAACAGATAAGTTATCACCAGAAGTACTTAGGCTTGTCCACCCTTTCATGGGGTCAGTTCCCAGATTTCCAAACCTTCAATGTTATGAACAGAAGGAGAGTTTTCTGAAATTGAGCTCCTATTCACAAATACTATCCCCAGTCAGTACCTCAGAAAAACTCAAATTTTACATTATAAAACAGATAACTCAGAGTGACTGCCTCCTGTAGAAGACCAATTCATGCTAAAAACTACTGATTCTTAGAGTGATTGCCCTTTTAAAATTCAAAACTGCATCACTCAAGGAAAATTACAACCCATATTTACTGCTTAAAAAGAGGCTAGAAACCTTAAGTGGAACAGTGTTGCTGGGTTTTTTTTGTTTTTTGTTTTGTTTTTTTCAAAAATCCAATTTTGTTCTCCCACATAACTGAGGATTTCCATCTCTTCCTAATCACAAAAAGAAAGGCTGTTTGGATTAACAGCAATAGTTACCTGCCACTCACTGCAGTTCGGATGTTCTGACCTTTCTGAAGGAGACCGGCTTTGCGTTTCCATATCTCCTGCATGAACTATTGCAAGGGATTGATAGTTGGGTTCCTGCCTTCGGGTCCCTTGACTTTCTAAGCTGTCGTTGGCACTATTAGCAGAATTATCTTCCTAAATCATCATACTCATGTTATTCTCCTGTTTCGAATCTTTAAATAGCTCCCTATTTACTACAGATTGAAGTTCAAACTTCATACCAGAGCATTCAAGAAACCCCACTATCAAAACTGGTCTCACCTTTCCAGTCCCCTGTATCACAACAAAGCTCAACACACCTAGGCTCCAAATGAGAGTACGCCAAGACCTGCCCGTGCGTTTGGGATGTTACTCACACGACTTCCTCAGTCCGTCCACTTGTCTGCCACTGAAATTTAACATCAACCTTATTCCACAGGTATTCTACCTTCTTCATGACAATGTTCTGGATCCTCATAGTCATTACTTGTTCCTTCCTTTGCATGCCCACCATCCAGGTTTTATCTCGATTCGTATTACAGGTGGTTTTATCATGATTAGCATTACAGATGGTTGCCTATACTGCCCTCTTTCCTGTTAAATGAGATGCTATCTTCTTTAACTTCAGATTACCAGAAATACCTAACAAACAACTCTGTAAATGGTGGTTGTGCATTAATGTTTGCTGAATAAAAGAATGACTGCATCATGCAATCGCCCAACCAATTAGTAAGAAGGAGAAAAGATAAAGCTCTAAGTCAAAGACAGGGCTTTGAGCACCTGCACTTACACACATCATCACCACAGGTTTTTCAGAATACAAGATAAACATGCCAAAATCAAGTAAATGTATGGATGTGTATGTTTGTATGCAAGAACACATAGACATGCACAACTTTTAATATCATTTATAATTTCTCAAAAATGAAATACTTAGTTATAAATCTAACAAACCATATATAGGCCTTATACAATGAAAACTACAAAATGCTGATGAAAGAAATCATAGCAGATCTAAAATAATGTTTTTGAATTGGAAGACTCAACATAGGAAAAATATAAATTCTCCTCATATTGACATACAGCTTTAATGTAATTACCGTCAAATTCCCAGCAAGAATTTTTGTAGACATACACAAGATTGATTTAAAATGTATTTGGAAAGGCCACGGAACTAGAATAGCTAAGACAGCCATGAAAAAGAATAAAGGGAGAAGTGCTGTTCTACCTGATTTAGGACATTACTTAGTTACAGGGATCCAATCTGTGTGAGGCTGGCAGAGGGCAGACACACAGATCAATGAAAGAGAGAGTCCAGAAATAATAAAATCTTCGGGATCTCAGACTCGGCAAAGAGCTCTTAGACTCAACACCCAAAGCACCTGATAAACTAAACTTCTTCAGATTAAAAATTGTTGCTCTTCAAAAAACTTAAGAGGATGAAAATACAAATTACAGACTAAGAGGAACTATTTTCAAACCATACATCTGATGAAGGAATAGAATTTAGAATGTATAAAGAACTCTCAAAACACAAGAGTTTGAACAACTGAACACTGATTTAATGCAGAATAGGTAACTTTCCCAAAACATGTCATTTAAATCGGCGTGTATGACATGACTGAGGGAAAGGCAGAACATCTGACCATTCTGCTCCTACTGAAAATGTCGATGGTCCCATTCCCACTACGAGGAAAGGGACAGAATGCTCTCCATAGCAAAGTTCCATGCAGTAGCGCCCCTTTATCTGTGAAACTAAAGCCTCTGATGGTACCAAACACTACACTAGTACATACTATGTCTTTTCCTATCCATAACATAGCTTCTCACTTAGCACTTTACAGCTTCTCGGTGGCACATCTGAGTTACCAGCATCACTGCTCTTGAGCTTCGGGGCCACTAGCAAGTAAAGTAAGGGTGACGTGAACACCAGCACTGAGCTACGTAGAGCTGGGAGACGCTGGACAAAGGGATGACCCATGTCTCAGGCAGGAGGCAGCAGGATGGCACCAAATGGTGCAACTCAGAACAGCACACAATTTAAAACGTTCAATTGTTTATTCCTGGGATTTTCCACGTAATATTTTTGGACCATGGGTAACTGAAGCCTGTGTAGAAAAACTGCAGCAAAGGGGGAACAACTGTACTTTACTAAATGAAGAAGCTAGAAAGAGCTCGTTTTGGTGGTTGTTGTTTTTAACAAAAGAGCAAAATAAATATCTTCAAATGGCCTGAATGTTATTAAACCTGCTACCTAATTATAACAGCTCACTCTCCTTTCAATAGTTTTAATTTTGTTTTATTAGTTGAGAATTTATAGGAAAAGAAGGGCCTGTTACAATGGCTTACTTCATCTAAAACCATGATTCTTGACTCGTCATTACTGTCAACTAATAATGGGCAGAGAAGTGTCTATATAGGGAGCAGCAGGAGAAAAAAAACCTTCCTAAAAAAATTAAAACTGTCTCTTTCATGAACATTAAAAAAAACACACAGCAAAGAGAGAGAGCACAAAAAACTTTAACTGCTATTAAAATAGCACTTGAAATAGTTGACTAGTTTAATAACAGCCACAGCTAAATTAGCAATTGACACTGCTGTGGCTATAATTATTATAATTAAAATTATACCCTAACTTCAGTTTTCATTTTAAACTCCATAATTAAACCACTGCCATCCATAGGCTATAACAGTACTTCAGAAGGAACATATTATTTTTATGATAAACTATTTGAAAAGGCATGGCATCTGGACCAGAGGAACCCATTTCCATGCACAGCCAAAGACAGCCTGGAGAATCACGAAAACTTTCAGATAAAATGACATTTTAATCTTCCTTTACAAACCCCATCTCCCACCTAGTTTCAGAAGCACGTCGGCACGCTTGGTCACTGGCTGTGTAACATTAGAAAGATGTTTTCATTTCCTTCTAGAAGGGGCATATGACTGACATTTCAAGAGGAATAGCCTTTATTAGAAAACTAGGGGCCCGGTGCACGAAATTCGTGCACTGGGTGGCGGGGGGGAGTGTCCCTCAGCCCAGCCTGCCCCCTCTCACATACTGGGAGCCCTCAGGTGTTGACCCCCATCACCCTCCAATCGCAGGATCAGCCCCTTGCCCAGGCCTGACGCCTCTGGCCTAGGCGTCCGGCCCGGGCAGCGGGGACCTGCAGTGGCAGCGGGGGGTGCCGCGATCGGTGGGCTCCACCCCTGCCCCTGCAGGACGCCTCTGGGTGAGGCGTCCAGCCCGGGCAGCGGGAACCCGCAGCTGCAGCGGCCCCACGATCGTGGGCTCCGCTTTAGGCCCAGGCAAGGGACCCCTAGCTCCCGGGACTGCCAGCTTCGACCGTGCCCAGCTTCCATCACTGGCTCCACCCCTACTTCCTGCTATCACTGGCCAGGGCGGAAAAGGCACCTGATTCTCTGATCATGGCTGGGGGGCAGGGCAAAGGCGGCCCCAGGGCCGCCTTTGCCCTGCCCCCCAGCTCTTAGCTCCCCCCTGGGTTTCCAATCACTGTCAGTGGCAGGGGGCTTCTTCCTGCTTTCCCTTTCGCCTCCCTGCATTGTGCCTACATATGCAAATTAACCGCCATCTTGTTGGCAGTTAACTGCCAATCTTAGTTGGCAGTTAATTTGCATATAGCCCTGATTAGCCAATGAAAAGGGTAGCTCGTACGCCAATTACCATTTTTCTCTTTTATTAGTGTTGATATTTTCATTATATAACCTCACATTACATCACCTCTAGGATTATATAATGCATTATTAAATATAAAGCTTTCCAAATCATTTTTGTTCACATATGCAAATAGGAAAGAGAACTAGATGAGAAAAAAGAAAAGGTTCTCAAATCTAGCCGTGCTCACTGATAGCAGCACTTGAGATAAGTTAGGTAAGAATCACGGATACTGGTTTCTCCATCATTCATGTCCTGGAATCCTCTCAAATATGGGAGGAGTTTCACTTGTTCCAAAACTACCCTCTCAACATAGTTCCAATAGATTGGAGGTAACAACCACATACATAAAGCTTAAAGCTCACGCCAACTTGATCGATTCATAGACATTCCTCAGTTTGTAGTTACGATCCTTCAATAGCATGAAAACCAGTGATCCGCGTGAAGAGCAGTTCTTCATTTTCAGTTTGACATCCATTATCAATTCCAGAAGCAGAGGTCCCTCAGCTCAGATCTGGAAGTTGAAAGGCAAGTTGTAGACACCTCCTGGAGGAGTGCAGGAGTCAGGACACATGGGTCTCCTGTCGCCTCCATTTCTGCTCTGAGTGAATGTTTCCTGTGTTATTTACTCAGCACTTGTAGAGAGGAAATACTGGCTGTGCGATGGCCAAGAAACGCTGCACAGGAGGGGTGGGAGGTAAGCAGGACCTTGAGAATACCTAGGAGCCAGAGGAAGATGATGGGAGGAAGGCGGCGGCGGGGTGCGGAGCACAGGCGTTGCACATTGGCAGAGTGAACATACCATCCAGGGGGCAATGTGAAGGTAAGGCATGCAGTTTATTGAATGAATAAGTGAGCGAATGAATGAATAAACAAATGAGCTCACCTACAGAGGGACCAATGACCAAATGAAATGATGAAGTATGTGAAGGAATGAGCTTGTGAAGGAATGAGGCTGATGAAAGGTAGGCTGGGACTCAGATGCAGATGGCCCTAAGAACTCGAATGAGTTGGAGTCCATCCTAAAAAGCAGGAGGGAAAAGGCAGCCCTTAGCCTTGTCCAAGCACAGTCTGCCCAACTGTGTGCACAGACCTGCCTGCAGCGAGGAGAGTTCACTGAAAGGTTCTATCGCTATGAAACCAGTGACTAAGGAGACTAACCGGGAAGCAGGAGGTAAAACAGGAGCAACGGAAGCCCTACTACAGGTACGACACCCTTATCCATTGTTTTTGATAACACACAGAGAGATAAGTACACGATAACTAAAACTCTGGAATTAATGAAAGGAGATTAATTCACAACCCAAGTTATTCACACTTGTAAGGTATGTAACTCAGTGATTTTTAGTATACACAACATTGTGTGACCATCACCACTACTTAATTCCAGAACATTCTATCACCCCAGAAACTCTTGCACCTATTCGCAGTCACTCCTCATCCCCCCTCCCTCCAGCCCATGAAATGAACAAGCGTTTCTGCTTTTCTGTGTCTCCCCAAAGTGCCTAGGTGGAGATTTGCTCACAGCAGAGTGGAAGGTGATTATTACTTTAGAAATACTGCCAAAGAAGACAACTGTTCAACCTACTGATGTAGCATTTTTACTTTCACTTGGTAAGTAGCAGTTTTCAGGGTTCATTAAGTTTTTTAAAGTGTCACTTGGCTTCCCAATTACAAAAGTTTAAGGTTTTTTCTCCCCTAAATGTAGTGGCCAGAGCAAAGGCCAGTCAAAGTAGATGGGGCAGAACTCATCACCCACTCCAGCAGCCACAGCCTTTGCGCATAATTGATTTTCCCTCCAAGCCACAGAGCGAAACGGAAGTTTTGTCCAAGAAAGCACAGGTATTTCTCTGCAGGTCCTGACAGACGGAAATAGTGGATTATAAGTTTGATTGATTTTTCTTCCATTTTAAGGTCAACTAAGAATGTACCTTCATTAAATTTTGTATATAATTCTGCTTTGGGGCTTGGTAGTTGTTATTTGGTATCTGGCAGCATATTTTAAAATAAGTAAATCTCCAAATGTATTGTTATCATGGTTTATTATTATCCTGAATTTTGGGGGGAAATCTCATGTGGTTTTATATGTTTACCTCACCCATCCCACACGCATATACATTCTTTTCCTCTCTGTAGTCTTTTACAAATGCATAGTAGCTTTATTTTAAAGGATATTCCTCAACTCAATGCCATAAAGCTAAACAAAAATGACATATGAGTTGCACTCGTGTCTCCCACTCTATGAATCTGGCCCAAGAGACGGACTTTACAAACAGGACAGATGTACAGTCTCGCCTGCACCCCGAGGACCAGCACATCTTCACACATATCCACACACCACTTACAGAAGACGCCAACAGTGAAACAATGGTTTTAATGATATTCAGCCCAAAGCACAACACATACAGAATGTGTTTTGGGCAGTCCACCCTGTCCTAGCAACTATATATATATTTTTTAATCTGCTTTCTTTTTTAAAAGTTAAAAATTTCCTAGAGTGCCTGAATCTCTTTGAACTGTTCTCTACCAACACGTGAAAAAAATCCTTCCTACAGTGTTCCAGCTTGCTGGGCACAATCTAATAATCCCTTTTACATCTCCTCTCACCAGCCCAGGACCTGGCAGGGCTGCGGGTGGCTGAGACAACAGAGAACCGGGGCAGGAGGGACCGGGGGGGGGGGGCCCTCACTGGCCCAGCAGCCACCAAGCCCCAGCCTGCGCCATTCAGAGGAGAAGGTTCCATCTTCTCCTGTCACAAAGCCTGGACCCCAGGGGATCTGCCATCAATAATTCATGAGCAGCAGAACACAGTGCAATCAATAAGAAGGAATGTCAAAACTCACAGCAGGTTCAAGAGGGCTGATTGGGTGCCATATTAATATCTGATTAAACTTTCGGGGAAAATTTAATTTTTCATAGACCACAGACCTAAAATTAACCTTTTAACCTTATGCTTATAAAGGATCTTTCTCAAGGGAACAAAAAATATTTTAAAACCACTTTTAACAAAAGCAGGAGGCTCAAATGAGTCAATACCTAGGAGCCTGGCCCGAGATCACACAGGAAACAGAATCGGAACTCAGCATACATCACACTCACCTAAACATTCTTCATCAGATTATGATACCTCACACTCACCTACAACATTCTTAGATTATTTTCATGACTTCAATGATCATTTTCAAGACTGTATGTAGGGGCTTTAAAACGTGCTCTTATTTTTCAACTGCCCATCCCATGTACATGTGAGAAAAGGATATGCAGTGCCCGCACCGATTCCTCCTTTCGAGTAATTCCCCTTGGCCATTAGTAGCCAAACGGTCAAACTGCAGGCCATACACATTAGAGCGGCTGAACTGAAACAGATTTGTTAAACAAAAATAATAAATTCTGATTTTATATATACCCATCTATGCCTTTCAGTTCAAAATTCTTATTATGTACCAGTGTTGAACAGACAATGTGAAAAGGTCAGCAATGGTAGCTTACAGAGGACCTTAAATATAGGCTAGTTTCCCCAGTTGTGTTTTATCCCAGCTGCTGCTTAAAGGAATTGAATTTTTCAACACACCCTGAGGGGAGAGGCCGCGGAATCTGCTAGAGAGTGAGGAGTAGCTAATCCAGGCTTTCTCCCTGCCGTGGAGAAGGCCCCGGCAGACACCACAGATACGGAAGCTTTACCTACACTCATTACTCAGTGAAGTGCTCCCCTCTCATTAAGCCCTGCTAGCTTCTTCCTTACTTATTGGTTGATCAGAACACAAATAAAACATAAGGATGGATAAATCATTCTGTAATTACATAAGGATATTATATAAAGCCAAGGCCTCTTTTAAAGAGGATGAGTGAAGAATAAACTTATGTACAAAATAAGAAGACACGCCAGCAAGGCCAGCGAGGTATCAGATTCTTCCTGAAATGCTTGGCTGGGCTCTGGGGATGGAGAGCCTGGACCGGAAATCCCAGCTCCACGGCTTTTGATGTGTATCATCTTGGGCAAGAAACTTTTCTCAGCCTCAGTTACCTCATCTGGAAAATTATTCATGGTACACATCTTGTTCAATTTTCTGTGAAGCTAAGGAAGAATATAACCCATGAAAGAGACTTACCGCATTTTCCAGCAAACAATATAAGCTCAATAAATGTTAGCCATTATTACAACTGTACCTGTAGCTGTACCACCAGCACCTAGTTTAACACGTTAAGCCCATGTCAGTCACTGGTGACTGACACTATACTTTCTGTCCGGAAGACAAAACAGGCTGGGCGCTTAACGTGTTAAACGTGAGACAGAACAGAGGCCTGGTGATGACAACGCCGCCTGCATCTGGCATCCTCAGTGAACTGCTCCACCGTGGATTATTTTACTGTTAGCTAGAGCGTGTGCTTTTAAGCATCTTTCAAAGAAAAGCCAAGCACTTAAAAGCACACACACGCTTTTCAAATGCATATACTGGTGCCTGGACTTCCAGGCTAGGAGTGTACAGAGGGGCTGCAGGGCACCTCGCAGGAGGGCTTGGGGTGGCCTGTCCGTTCCACTGCTAGGCTTTGCCTGAAGCTGGCGACTCTTCTGGGAAAACAAAATCTCAGAAAGATTCAGAGGAAACTAAATCTCCTAGGGTCACAGGTAGCTAATACAGGAGGGAAGGTGACTTGAACCCGTGTCTGGGGTTCACGTGTTCTGTCAAGTGCTCCATGCCCGGGTTCCGGTGAGCAATCGGTAGAAACGCACTCTCGGCAGCGAGTCCCTGTATGTTGTTCTTTTCTCGACATGTACAAGCACACGGTGGCCAGAACATCATGAAGACAGTTAAAAGTGAAGGAGACGGCGTGAGAGGGGCTCGCTGATCTTCCTTCTGACCGTTGGTGGTTTCTTCGTGGAGATAAACATGAGGACAGGAAGCTCTGTGCAGCTTACAGAGTCTGTGCAACTCACTCTCTTAATCATATAGGACCCACATGGAGTCATCAGAAAAGGAGTAACCACCACCTAGAAGTACAAAAACTCACCAACATGTGTTAACAGGCAAAAAAGTAAGCCTGTTGGAGTAATTTATTAAAGGAAATATAGCTGCAGTGCATTTGCTACACACACATTCTTAAATTAGACCAACAGTGTAGAGGATGGGGATTATGGGTAACTCATATATTCCTGCATGAAATACATTTCCCAAAGGGCTTAAAAACAGGTGCCTTTGTTAGTACGCTGAAACCTCTCCTTGTAGTCTGGTTACATAACAGCATTCCAAGTAAGATTCCTTTATACGACATTTTTAAAGAAAAACCGTCAGAGCGGCCCTATGTGAGCCGTCATAAATGTCAAATTAGTCAAGTCTACTGATTGCGACCCCAGCCCCTGCACGTCACAGGTGCCCTGGGCCCCCTCCCGTAAGTCAGCACCATTTACCTCCGCATCCAGAGGAACCTCTAACTCCCTGACCCCACCAAGGGCGGGCGCTAGGCTGAAGAGTGAAATGTGGATTTAAGGCTGAAAAGGTAACTCTGGCAACGTTTTTTGCACTTTCCAGTCAGGCATTTTCTTCCTCACAGAGCAGCACAGCTAAAAGCTGCGTCTAGAAGCTCCTGAAAGATTTATAACTTCAGCTGGAAGAAAAGCTGGCATTTTCTTTTCCATTCGCCAACTGTCCTCCTAAGCCACTCCTGCAGCCCAGCAAGGCTGGCCCCGCGATCCCTGCCCACAGCCTCCCTGCAGGCTGGCAGTGGGGTGGCCACGCCCGCAGAGCATCACTGAACATCTGAGCGGCATTGTTCCCTGCCAGCCCGAGGACTGCGGGCTCTCCTAGGGTGCCACCAGCCTTAAATTCTAACCCGGCCCCTTCTCAATGCAATTTCCCTCGGGGCATCATTAAAAAAATAATGAGTTTTTCTGTATGGGAAGCTCGTTTTTAGGTTTGCAGGAGGGTCAGTTTGATTACGCCATTATTATTAAACTACAGTGTTTAATAAAACTCAATTTCACCATACCACCCAAAACACTGCATCTAAAATGGGTTCATTGTAACCTAGAAGGAAGGGATAACAGACTTCCTTTTCAAACACGTATTGGGAAGCTGCTGCTGTATTCCTCCAATCATGTAAGAATGGACAGAGTGCTATACCCTCCGTAACAACAAACTTCAAGAATCTGCCTGTATCTTTTTCTCTTTTCTCCAGTCAGAGTTGTTGTTAATGACGGGAGTGTATCATCATGTATTAGCTGACACTGACTGGCAACCTATCCACTCCTTTTTCACTGGAACCATTTCACAGAACTATCCACAAAGGCAGACTTTGCATAACTAATAACCTTCACAGATAAGGAAACTTACAGATAAAAAACCAGTGGCCATAGTCACTGCGCTGTCCCCACTTCACTGAGTCCTGGGGACGCTCTCCCTGCCGTGTACAACATGGCTAACTCTGAGAGCACGAAGCTGGGGACCCGGGAGCCCAAAACTGACAAAGAAGCAATAAGGCCACCACCTCGCATAAGCATCACGTCACAGTACACACGACTGTGTGTCTCACAGAAAGCATTTCCAGAGACTTTCAGCAACCCAGCAGGTCCATTCAAAGAGGGGGCACGTGCCTCATAGAAACGAATGGGAATGTGGCGCTAGCCCAACATTACTGTCAAGGCCGTAGACACACACAGATACTTAACCTGCCTGAAGAGACTTGGAGTCCATCTCGAGAGCACAGCTATTATTCTGGTGACTGCGGTCAGCAGAGTGTGGGTGTGTGGTATGTGTGGAGGTGCGACGCCTGAACGTGGTCCGAGTTTTCTCTTTTAGGAAACAAAGCCCATGAATCTGCAAATTTACAAAATACTTTTAGGGAGGTCCACTGATTCTATACAATTTCAGGCTCCATGGAAGTAAAAGTTTGAAATAGAAATGTCAATGAAATAACTACTTGAAAGTGATTCCATTCTCAAGTCACTACATTTGCATCCACACACACTTCTCAGGAACTGGACGAAGTTCAGGCGGAGTTACCCTGCAGGCAGCAGGTTGGCTGCTTTGTGGGACTCCAATATGACGGGGTGCCGCTGAGAAAGCATCAAGCACAGCTGAATGGCCTGCGCTCTCAGTCACGGTCCCATGTATTAACGTGTGCAGTGGAGAGAACATGGGCTTGGAAATCAGATCTGAGTCTCAGTCTGAACCCCAGTCTGAACCCGCGACCTAGGCATGTGCCCTGACCAGGAATCCAACCCTCAACCTTCTGGTGGATGGGACGATGCTCCAGCAACTGAGCCGCACGGCCAGGGCTTGACCTTTCCTTAAGACCAAACTTTCCAGAGCCATCCAGCCGCTCAGGATTCAAGCTGCCAGGGGATCAAGGCGCAAAGAGGAGGTGCTTCTGGACTGCACTCGGTGGGGCACGTCCATGCAGGGGAACGGTAAGGGCGTAAGAAAGACCCCGGTCCAAACACACCCTCGTCTTCCCCCAAGTGCCAGCCTCCTTACACAGGGCTCAGCGGCTCTGCAACTAAGGAAGAGAGAGGAAACGCAAATGGCGTTCTCAGGACGGCAGCACCGGGCTTGCGGCAGGAGGAGGCACGAAGGACGGACAGGAGGCCTCCCTGCTCCTAACCTAGGGAAGGCTGGCGGGGCTCCACCCGCTCACGGGAGCCCATGGACACGGAGCCCACCAGCGGCTCTGGTGGCTTCTGGGACTCCGGCCGTTTTCTTGTTACCCTGCACCCCGGGATGACGGTCCTCAGCAGAGGACAACCTGCTCAAGATCATTCTAGATCCCCCCTCGCTTCCTCCTCGGTGGCACAAGCGCCCATGTGTTTGCAAAATCCCATTTGCTTCCACCCGAGTCCATCTGTTTGCTGATCAGGCGAAGCTGGAGTGCATGGCACGTCTCGCTGTAAACAAACTGCTCGGCACACCCCAGGGAAAGGCGGGATCCTGCTCTCCTAATTTCCCAGGCCGAGGGAGACGCCTGCAGGAACAGCAGTCGCTCCGATGATTTATTGCTGGAGAAAGGCCTGCGCCTCAGAGGATTCATGTAGGAGCTGCAGGTACAGCCTGCGGAGCAGCCCGCAGTCAGTGAGACAGGAGAGAAGAGCTGAAAGCAGCCTCCTGAAGGATAGGCCTCTATCCCGTGCTGAAAGCAGTGGGAGTCGGGACATGCTCTTTGGTGACAATTCCTCCCTATGACTTAGAGGCTGTGACTTAGAGGCTGTGACTTAGAGGACAAGATTAAAGGGCGCAGGAAGGATGGAGGGAAGAAGAAAAGATGGAGGAAGATCTGACAGGTACAAGCCCAGAAACGTTATGTGACTTCTTGTCCAAACCACAGAGTAAATGAGGGACGGGGCTGGATTAGAATTCAGGAGTCCTGACAGCATCACTGAACTGCTCCATCCCCACCAGGTCAGGCCCTGCCCCTCGCTCTTCTGTGATTGACATGCGATTTCTGTTTTGGTCCTGTGTTCACTAAGATGTTTCAATAGACCTTAAAGATAAGGTATCAGATTAACTAGGAAAAGGGGACTTTTTTTTTTGCCTTTCAGAAGGAAAATTTCAACTACTTTCACCAACAAAGGGATTAAATCTGTTCTAAGACAGAGCTGCATTAAAAATAATGAGGCATAGAGAAAAGCTTTTATTATTTTAATAAATTCAAGGGAAAGCTGGGAGCATTATTGAGATAAGGAATGTGTTTACTGTCTAATCCAATGTAAGCATGTTCTAAAAATTATTCTGCTTAGGAATTTTTCTGCTACATCAGACAAAATCCAAAATGTGCCAAGTAGACAAAATAGTAAAATTAATGTCAATCCTGAGTGCCTTTAAAACAGAGACCAGTATTGCCAGGACCATCTTTGAAAGTATCACCTAAAAGACACGAAGCTTCCGATAAAGCAAAGATAATCCATCTGTCTGCGATTTCACCCAAAGATTCATCAACTTACCATTTAACCCAGGCCCTAAGAAATGGATGATTCTCTGTATATTTTATCTGAATTAATCAATTATTTCTTGGTCTAAGGAATCCCATTTAACATGTCCAATCTTTTGCATTCACAGCTATGGAAAAAGAAACTCAGTTTTTGACTCACTTCACCAGGATTGATTCTAAAGAAGAAAACACCATAGTAACCTTTAGCATAAACATAAATTTGCAACATAAATGTTATATCTTTTAAGTCTCAGAAGAAAACATGAAAATCTTTTCTTTCTCAAACTGAATGCCCAAAGAAATAAATGTTACCCAAAGTAAAGTATAGCAGATAGAACACCTATAATAATATTCCCATCTTCTCAAAATATATCACATTTCTTGGCTATTAGGTTCTCACAGCCTTGACACATCAGGCTTATACATTAGTACTAATGGCTTTGATAAAGCAAAGGTAATTGCATTGCACCTATTTTCAGGATTTTGGTTTTTTTTACTATAACTCACTCATGCTGAACACATTATTTCAACAAAAAGAAGAAGTCAGCAATCTCAGGTGCAGCTTTAATTTCAGCAAGAGCACTGCACTAGTTATAATTAAACTTGGGAGAGAGCTCAATTCATCTTTTCACAGATTTGTAATTAAGTCCTCTCATTCCCAATTATTCCAAAATCTTGCCCCAGCTATAAATGATTATGCTGTATTTGACAACCCCTACAACCTCACTAAGAATGCAGTCTAGAATATAGAACATCAATTAGTCAAAACCTTTTCTACTCAAAGTTTCTAACAGATTATAGCATACATTTCTAAGTGAATATGAATATTAAATGTATGAGTGAATTGGTCATTAGGGAACAACTGTTCTAGGTCCTTCCATTATCATCTTAGTGTCCACAAACCGCTAATGCTGTTGTTCTGTGCTTCCCCTGGACTAAGGGAAACAGGCCGTCCCTGTCTCGTAAGTAGGCCTAGTAAGAAGGTATGATAAAGCCTTCTTTACCTCTCCTGGTTAAAATGATTTATGATGCATTACTATATTGCTAATTCTGGACACACTAATGTTTCTGTCCCCCAAAATACAAGAATAAACCATTTGGAAACACTGAGACCCCAAACAACGATTTCTCCTTTGCAGCCATGGAAAGGACAGACTGGCATTTTGTCCAAGAAAGTAAAGGCCTGACCCAACTATGAAAGACAATAGAGGTGGAGACACAGGGAAGAGGCCACAGACAGAACCAAACACCCTGTCCACGTTAGCACGGTGTTATACCCCCCAATGGCATATTTCCCCATCTAGTGCCCTACCAAGTAAAGAAGGATTAATAAGAAAAATTCCCCCAGTTTAGCACCCTGAAGGATACTGGAGGAAGAAGACTTGTTTAGAAGTGTGGCTCCAGGATGAAATGATAGTCTACAGAAGTTATTATTCATTAAATACACTTTGAGGAGGGAAAATAGCCCCAGGGCCCCCACATTCCATATGTCTCCCTACATGCAGAATGGAGTTTCTCTTAGGTAGTGAGCCTTTCTAACAAAGCAGGAAAAGTATGGGGTTGGAGGTCAAGCAGTTGAAAATCCTGGCTCTACTACTTATTAAATACTAGAGGCCCGGTGCACGAATTCGTGCATGGGTGGGCCCAGTCGGCCCACCCGGATCAGAGCTGATCAGGCCGGGCTGGCCAGGGGGAGGGGATGCAGGAGGTTGGCCAGCCAGCCCCGCCCCCAATCGGCTCACCCACCCCAACTGCCTGCGGCCCCTCCCCCTGGACAGCCCCGCCCTCTGCTCAAACTCCAGATGGAACTCCTGGTCTAGGGGACAATTTGCATATTAGCCTTTTATTATATAAAATAGAGCAATGAACAAGTAACTTCAACTTCTTACCTTTAGTTTTCCCATCTGTGAAATGGACATAATAAACCTGCCTTGAGTGACTTAATTAGATAAGCAAATACTTGGTTAGTTAATAAGAATTATCATCCATTTCAACCCTGGAAGCACTTTCAATACCACACAGAGGCACTGTGTGAAACTATGCTGTGTCTACCCAGGAACTGAAGCACAGCTAGCCATGTCTGGCATTCTAGTGGACATGACCTCAACGATCTTCCTGTGGAATCTTCTAGAGAAAGCAGTTATCCTAAAGGAAGAAATAGATGCTTACAAAGTTGGTCAAGAGGCAGTGGAGGAGTAAAGAGGAGAAGGAAGTTTCAACGTGATCACCCTGACTCCCAGCTCGGATGTGGGGGGTGAAACAACTAATGAGGAAGTGCTGTGGTTACTAACAATCACTGCTCCTGGGAGCACAAGACAGCACTACTTCCTCTGCAATGTTCAAAGCAAAACATACTCACCTGCGGTGCAGGATCAGCCTAGTGGCTGCTGGAGCAGAAAACAAACTGAGAGCCTGGGAGGTGGAACGGGGGCGGGGGGGGGGGGGGCTCCCTTGCTTGGTGAAGCCCACCTGGTGCAGGGAGAAAGGGCAGCGGAGGGTGCCTTGACCCTGGGCAGTGGGTGCTGCAGCTAGAGACGCGGAGGGGAGAGTGTGGGCAGCGAGGCACTGGACAGGACAGCCATGATGCCTTAGAACCGATTCCGAGGGCCTTAATTTGGGTTTGTGCAGAGAGAACATGGGAAGTACCATTTTGTTACTATTTTCGTACTAAAATCATGGAATCTGATAAAGCAAGACCTATGTGCCTTTAGACTAATGTCTAACTTGAGATTTAGATGCTTATTATGAGAAAAGTAGGGCGATGATGAAGAGAACCAATATTTCCACCCATTTACTATGTTTTAGGCACCGATTGAAGCTTTTTTTTTTCCATTTAATTCCTTGCAATTTCATTCTAAAGAACAGATTAACAATTTTATTTGATTAGATATACGTTTTCAATAAAGGCTGCTGAATGAAAGCACAGTTAATTTTTATAATCAGGCTACATTCTTTCACCAAAGAGATAAATTACCCTGAACACACATCAAGAACTCCTATTGATTCTTGGAAAACATTACTGCAGTTCTCAAAGCAGCTCTCAAAGACCCCTGAGAGGAACTGAGAAGTCATAATTCTCATAATAACACAAAGATTTTTCTGTCTTTCTCACCTCCATTATCTCCTGAGTGGACAAAGAATTTTCCAGAGGCTAAAAGTGGCTTAATATCACAAGAGACTAAATGCAAAAGTAGACAGAGAACTCAGTGGTCATCTATTAAGGCAACATGAAAGGGTCTTGCCAAGCTATAAAAGTTCCACTTTTCTCACTAATTTTTATTGTTTTTCTTAAATAGTTATTTTTCATAAATTTATATTAAATTTAGTGGATATATTTTAATTAATAACTACTTCAAATTTCTCAGTTTTAATGGTAACATGGTAAAGACTGATAAATATAAAAATACACTAAAAATATACTATCTAAAAATATATTCTTAGGGTCCTAAATGATTTTGAAGAATAAAGGAATCCTGACACCAAACGTTTGAGAATAATTTGTATGTTCCACAGTTCATCTTTGTCCTCCCAGTCCTCACTACAGGAAGGATATCAAAACATGCTATGAGCTCCACCCCAAGTCATGGTGACCTTGCCTGGAATGATGGGAAATCCAATTTTCTACAAAGATCAGGGAACACAGTCCCTTCTTGTGTTTCTCTGAGTTATGTAAAAAGCATTCTTAAAATTAACAAGTAGTTAGAAGGGTTGGAGGAGCTATAGATTTGCTGTTAACTTCTGGTGTGTGTGTGTGTGTGTGTGTGTGTGTGTGTGTGTGTGTGTGTGTGTTGCACTATAATTAGTGATGTTTTTCATTTGGCTTAATGCATGATCAATTTTTATAATAATTTTGTGACCATGTAAAAAACGAATGAACTCCTAAATATTCCCTATTCCAACCAGTCCCTCCTTGCTCAACAGAGACAATATTCCCCTGAATCTCACTGAGAATATTAATGAAATCAGTTTTAAAGATCCTTCTATTTCCTCAATTGCTCTGGAGTGACTCTGATAACTGACAAGTCCCTTCATAGGTGAGGTGACTTTAAAAAATTGGCCTGCCCAGCTGGCATAGCTCAGTGGTTCAATACCTATGAACCAGGAGGTCATGGTTGATTCCCGGTCAGGGCACATGCCCGGGTTGTGGGCTCGCTCCCCAGTGTGGGGCGTGCAGGAGGCAGCCGATCAATGATTCTCTCTCACCACTGATGTTCTATCTCTCTCTCCCTCACCCTTCCTCTCTGAAATAAAATACATATTTTTTTAATTGGCCTATCTCATTCTGTACTGATATGCCCCCAACAACCCATATAAGTCACTGTTCATTTGTCCCCAGGAGGCCTTCCCTGTTACAACCTGTGGCTGAAGAAGTCGGCCAATGAACTTTCACCCTGGGGAGTCTACAAGCCAGAAAGCTCTCCCTGCAGTCCACTGTGCAACAGACTACATGAGCCAAGGTATCGCTCACAGTCTGTATCTGCACTTCCCCACAGAGAGCTAGCAGTACCAGCACCTCTCCCTGTTAATGCCTGTATCCCGTCCCTGTCTTTTGACGGAACGGTTTTGCTGGCTCCAAAGCCTTTGCTGTGCTTTCCACTCTGATTCCATCTCTACTCACTTGAAAACTTATTCAGTGAACGACTTCTTTGGCAAAGTGTGATGTCAAGGAACCAAGGTTCTACCTGAGCAACCCCGTTCAGCTCCAGGTTCTGCTCCAGTGGGAAATCAGTTAGTGCTAGTAAAGCGATTCCAGTCTCAAGTCTTCAGAAGGAGGCCCAGGACACGCCTCAAGGCTACATGGCTGCCTCAGTGGTACCACAATGACCTTAAAAGCTACAGCCAATCGTCCTCCCAGCTAATCTTTCTTTTAACACAGTCTCAGACCCAATGTTTGCTCCTTTCCTTTCTTTTTAAACAAAACAGAAAAGTCCTTAACATTGCATAATTATCAAAGCAGTTACGCAGGAAGATTTCCCAAACCGGAAGCACCACACTCTGTGCAACAAGGAAAACAACACAAAGAAAGCTCTTGCTGCACTGCGTCTTCACACACTGATGTAAGACAGTGGTGACTCCCGGAGTTACTTTTCTTCACTCCAAAACGATTTCTCACTAAATGAGCCACGCATCTGACAAAGAGGTTGAAATAAACCAGAAATTTAATAGTAGAATAATAACAACAACAATAATAGTAATACTTCTGGCATCAGTCTAATATTGCTTTAAAAAAGAAAAGATTATGACTTGATCTTTAGCTTTTTCTGCACTGTAAATTCCAATTCTTTGAGGACATAAACAAAAAAGTACAAAATTTTCATCCCTTTTATTCCACAGTTTTCTTGTTTAACAACAAACAGCAACCCAGTAGAAATAGTCTACTGAAGGAAGACCCCTTGACCCAGAAATCTGAGAAATGGGTAAGAAAACAGTGAAAGAAAATAAACAACAACATGAAAAGGACTTGGAAAAATCTCATCACCAGGATGCTGTCAAGGCACAAGACAAGCAATTCACCACTCCATGAAATGACATTCTTTAAAAAGTTTAGATTCTAAACTTAAAGGAACTTTTAGAATTCCATTTGCTAATTCTCTAAAGGCTGCAACTCTAAGTTATTTGGAAGTTGAGAACACATTTTCCCATGTAAATAAGTTCTATATGATGGTTGTGATTCAAGGTGAACTCACAGAGACCTCCTTCTTTGATTCCTTCAATAAACATTAAACACCTGTGAGGCACTATGCCAAGAGTTAGTGATATAAAGTCGAGTAAGACCTAATTCTACCCAAAGGAGCGTAGAGACTAGTGAAGAAAACAGAATTAATGTTTAATGGTACAAGGTAGTGCTCTAAATGTTTTCTAGAACATTCATGAGATGTTTGAGGCAGCAAAGAAAAGGGGCACTAGAGTCAGACCTAGAAAGGGAGAGCCACAGAACACCACCCTACAGGGGTCGTGTTTGAGCTGAATTTGGAGAGCCAGTAAAAAATAGCTACTCTAAAAAGGCAGGAAAAAGAGATTGGATGGCTGATTGGATGATGGAGGTGGATGACATAAAGGAGCCTAGAAGAACTCAGGGGACTATTTGGTAACTGATTCAGGGAGAGAGGAATCAGAGGTGATGTGAGAGCAAAGATGAGATGTCCACATGCAGACCTCACAGAGTGTGACCCTTTGCCTCGCATCTGTTTGGAAGAGCAGGGGATTTCTATTTCTTCGCCAGTGAACCTGAGGAGTCATATGGGTGAGACCAAGGCCAGTGCTGCCCAGGGACCAGGGCAGTCCCAGGGGGCAGGGTTACCTGCAGTGTCCATCCCCCCACCCCGCAGAGTCCCTGCCTCCACATGTAGCCTCTGTCTGCAGCTTGTGCTTCAGCCCGCGCAGTGAAGGGGCCTCAGGCAGCTCCGCCAGCCAGTGTGCAGACGGGAACGCTGAGCAGAGAGGGAGTACCTTGCCTGAGAGCAGACAACAGGCAAATGGCCCTTTGCCCCAGGACCCGTGCTCTTCACGACACTGGTTTAAGAAAACGCAGCAAGCCCGGCTGGTGTGGCTCAGTGGTTGAGTATTGACCTGTGAAACAGGAGGTCAGAGTTCAATTTACAGTCAGGGTACATGCCCGGGTTGTGGGCTCGATCTCCAGTAGGGGGCCTGCAGGAGGTAGCCAATCAATGATTCTCTCTCATCACTGATGTTTCTATCTCTCCTTCCTTCCTCTCTGAAATCAATAAAAATATATTTAAAAAAAGAAACAGCAGCAATTCCTTTTCTTGCAGAAGCATGCTTTCCAAAGACAGGCTCCCAGCCTCACAGTCATTGAAACAGCTGGTTTCCATCCTCCAGGAAACGGATGCTACAAGGCATTCCTTCTCAAGTTGTGCCTTTTCATCTTATTCTGCCACATGGAAAAGGCCTACTTTTATACCCCAGGATTCCTCCTTAGCCCTTGCTGACGGGAGAGAGCCTCTCCTTGCACAACAGTAAGCTGTGCCTTCTTCTCACCGGTCGGCTTCCTTTTTTGTTCTGCGACCACCTGTTTTTCTGGTTAACTATACTAGAGACTAGCATAACCCTATCTACCCCAGTGAAGCTGCTTTGAGAAGCTGCAAACCAGGCCATAGATCACAGGGCTTCTGCATTCTCAAGTGCCACGTGCTCCCGACCACCGCATCAAGGATCTGGACTCATGGTTCAGGTGGGAGACAAATCTTATGAAGAAATATGTTGCCCGTGAGATTCCAATAGGTTGAAGGTTGCAGGACACCGAGATGCTTAAATCACTCTCGCCTATGGGCTCACTCTCCCCTGGTTATGCGCGCAGACTGGTGGAGAGTTGCAGGTGCCAACCAAGAGGTAAACAGACCTCTAAGTAAGCAAAGAGCGGGCGCACCAGCCGGGAAGCGCAGGCTTCAGGATGAATTATTAAAGCCGGCCCTGGCCCAGGCGCGGGTCTGACTGCTTTCTCAGTGAAGACATCTTATCCTGAACGCTGCCACTTTAACGGTAAAGCCAGACTCATTGCTCCCCATCACTGGTGACGAATGAAAGAGCTCGTGGTTGGTAAGTGATGCATCGACACTGAAACTGCACCGGGGACCGCGGGCCTTTGAAATGCTCCCTGGGAAGAAGAATGTCCTGCGCGCAAAGCAGCACATTTCCCCAGGACGCCGCTGAGCGGATGTGCAAGAGCGTTTCTCCTGGGACAGACAGGCCACCGCACGTGCCACCTTCACTCTGAGCAAACACTTTAGGACACGCAAACATACAAGGGTTAAAAGAGGAACTGGGACTTACTTCTGTTTCTTAGAAGGGTAACGTGCAAAATTTTGTATTTTCTTTTTTAATTCAAACTATTTATTGAAAAATAGGAAAAGCTAGAAGATGCTTAGAATTCCTAGCACAAAGTGTTCACTTTACTGATCTGAATACATAAATATATCACAAGCACAGAACATATAAAGATACAATCAATCTAATACCATCAATTTCACGTTAATTTGGTTTTCCTCTCTCCAATAAACCATTGATTAAATAAAAAAAGTTGTCTGTAATCCCAATAATACATTCTATATTCATTTAAGAAATATCTGCTGAGCATCTCAGTACTCTGTATCAGACACAATTCTCGGTGCAGATAGAACAGTGAATAAAGTACCCTCAGTCCTTATTCTAATGGAGTTTAATTCAACAGAAAGTGGGATGTACAGTACCAAGAAGCAATAAGGAAAGAGCAGTTCGGGGAACGTCAGTGATGTGCTGACAGCAGGGACGTCACGGGACCATGGAAGGAGGAGCTGCTTTAGTGGGATGAGCAGGGAAGGCCGCTGTGTGAAGGTCACTTTCAACTCAATCCCAAAGGATGAGAAGGAGCCAGCCAGACAAATTTATTTTTTAAATTTCCAGCGGCGGAGGAAGAACTTATGTAACAGTCAGAATTAAATGCAGCTGCTTACAACAGAACACCAAATAAAATGGTTTAGCCAAAGAGTATTCTTTTCCTCAGAGGGGCTCCACCACGCCCTGGGAACCCAAGCTCCTCAGACTGTTCCTTTGCCACCTCTGCTGTGTGGCTTTCTTCTTATGCTCAGCCAGAGGGCTGGGCAGTCAGTGAGAATTCTGGTGAGGAAGAACGGAGATCGGTGCAGGGCACAGGGCTCGGCCAGCCCAGCGGTCCCTTCATATTTGATCATATCATAGCAGCACTTTCCCGGGAGCCCGGCCCACGAACCTGAGCTAACAGCTTCCCTGAGCTCTGCCCCACAGCTACAGTAAAGCAGCTTGGAAAGCCGCGTGCTTTTGGTCAGCCCGGGCCTTTTGCAGCCCCCAAACCGGGAACTGCTAGTTAGAAGGTGTGACAAGCAGCTTCTGCTGAAGCGTAGACAGGGCAATGGAAGTGCCATGTCCCTGATACAACAGCAGGCTGAGCATGTAAAACAGAAGACTAGTGTGCAGGCGTGTGGGGGCCCCGAGAGCACGGCCTCGGGAAATGAGAGCCCTGGTGTGGAGGACGCCCCAGGTCCTAGAACCTGTGAGCTAGAGATGTGCTTTGTGTACATAACCTCAATGAAATCGCCCACAATCCCACTTTACCTCTATTTTACAAGTAACAAGCAAACTCTTAGGATAACTGACTCGCCCGAATTCACAAAGCCAGGAAGGAGAGGAGACCCAATCCTCACCTGGTTGACTGACTCCTAGTATCCACTCATAACCCCAGTCCTCTGCTGCTCTCTCCACTTCTCCGCTCAAACCATACGCCTCTGAATACTGAACGGACAGAACCCATGCTTCCAAATCCATTCTGGTTATCACCTACTGTCCTACTCAGTCACATTTATGAGAAGTACTTCTGATTTGTTCTAATATTTCCATTTCTTTGGAATTCTACACAGAGAGATTTCCATGGTTCTTTCCCTACCTAATATGTCTGGGAAGAAAAGAAGTTCTTAAAACAAAAACTGATGTATCTCTTGCTGCCGTTGAAGTTGGGGGTGGGGAGCTCCCCGAGTGGGAGTCAGTCCCCACCTGCTCCTCTCTCTGAGATAATGGCAGGGAGAAGAGAGGAGCTGGAATTGCAGCGCTCCTGCCAGCCTCGGTGCTGGGAACCACTAATGAGCTTCTGGATGTGCAAGGTGGGCCCCAGCCTAAGGATGCTCTGCACAATGAAGTGAAGGTAATTGCGTTTCCAGAGGAATCAAGAATAAAGAGCCTGGGAAATGGGGAAAGCAGGGAGCTGTGAGGCGGCTGCTGTCCAACCTCACAGTCCATCTGCCGGCCTCCAGCCCGTCCAAGTTCCCAGGAGGGGAGAGGCAGCCGCAGGAGGGCGCTGAGGTGCTCACGCCCAGGACAGGCAGAACTTAGAAATCCAGGGCGATGAAAGTGAGAAGGTGGGTCTGAAAGAACCCCGAGCCTGGCAGGGCTGGTCCGCTGCTCTCCCAGGCAGAGGCAGACTGAGGCGGGACTGTTTGCTTCCTGCTCTCCCCGAAGGCACTGCCAGGCATGCCGAGACCAGGACAATGGCCTCAGACAAGCCCCCTGTTCCAGCAGTTGATACAGGGGAGCCTCATTCGCTCTGGAGACCAGGACAATGGCCTCAGACAAGCCCTGTTCCAGCAGTTGATACAGGGGAGCCTCATTCTCTCCACTCACTCCTCACCAGCCCCCGGCACCTCAAAGCAGCGTCTCCTGCGAATGCCAGTGCAGGTGGCAGGGCACAGCTGGTGAAGTTCAAATGCAGGCTGCCAAGCATGGCCGACGGCTTTCCCTCCAGTGAAAAAGGTCTGCTTTCCCCAAGAGGCCTCCTCCCCGAGGCGCGGAGGCTCTCAGTGTCAACTTCAAACCCATTTCTGGTGCATTAAAGTGCTGACCGGCCCTGCCTGCGCTCCAGTCTCGCCCTGGCCTCTCCCAACAGGAGCCCTGGGCACCAATAAGACAGAGGTACTCTCTTCCTCTAGGTGCCATGCTGGTGAGATCCCCCCCACCCCCCTTCACACACACTGTTTCCTCCATTCCGCTCTCCTCTCTTCCACGCTTCACCTGCTGTGATAAAACCATCTTCTAGGACAGGGGTCCTCAAACTATGGCCCACGGGCCACATGCGGCCCGCTGAAAACATTTATCCGGCCCGCCGGGTGTTTTTGCCGCAGCTGGGCCCGCAGTGCGCATGTGTGGAATGTGCGCCGCACTCTCCAACTCTCTTCCTTTTCTCTGTCTCTGACTCCTCCTCTCAGGCTCGGGTATGATAGGACAAGTCACAAGCTTGCCTGTGCAGAGCCTGCTGCTGCCTGAGGACCCAGGTAAGAACAAGTTAGGATTTATTTTTTTTGAAGTTCGGAGGTCTATTTTTTTTTTATTTTGCAGTTAGTAGGGCCTTTTTTTTTTTTTTTGAAGTTAGGAGAGCCTTTTTTTGAAGTTTTGTTTTTTTACTTCAAAATAAGATATGTGCAGTGTGCATAGGAATTTGTTCATAGTTTTTTTGGTTTTTTTTTAAATATAGTCCAGCCCTCCAACGGTCTGAGGGACAGTGAACTGGCCCCCTGTTTAAAAAGTTTGAGCACCCCTGTTCTAGGAGGACTTCAAAAGGCAGTTCAGGCATCACTGCTCTCCAGAAGGCCGTCCCTCCCCCCACCCCCGCCTCCGCATCCACATCTGATTCGCATGGCCTCCTTACATCCCCTGTTGCCCTGAGTATCAGATGCTACTGAAATCATTAATGCACTTCCACGTCTTCCCAATACGTAGATGCACCCACAGAGCCTAGCACTGTGCCTACAACATAGTAATTGTTCAATAAATTCTTGACAATACATGTATGACCTAAAAGCTTTTCTTCCAAAGCCTAAAATGATCATCAAATACAGATCTGCCCAAAAAGAGTATATTTCAAATGACCATCAGGCAGGAATATGTTGTCACAAGTCCTGATTTTTTTTTTCCTTCAACACGTAGCCATGACTCTTCTGGCCCCTATCAAAGCTCATGTTACTCTTTCCCAGTTAAGCCAATGGTAGCATTCAAAACAAAAATATAAACGCTAATTGTGAAATGCAAATACTCCTTAAACTCAGCAAATATGCACCACAGCTTCATACATGAAGCATGGTGCTAGGCTCTGGGATACACTAGTGAGCAAAACTGCTACCCTAGAGGTAGGAAACCAATGAATGAATAAGACATTGAATTGTGATCTGTGCTTTAGGATGAGGAAGTGACAGGGTATTATGGAGAGTACAGCAGTCTAATTGGAGGACCTCCCCTCCAGGTTGGGGATGGGAGGTTTGTCAGCAGGAGAGTAGATTCCTTTTGGAAGTAGGAGTTTGCCAGCAACCGTGTGTGTGTGTGTGTGTGTGTGTGTGTGTGTGTGTGCGCGCGCGCACGTGCGCATGTGCACACATGAGTGCGTGTGTGCCTGCATGCATATGTGTGTGCATGCCTATGTGTGTACTGGGTAGGTGAGTGTGAAAAACGAGCATTACAAACAGAGAGAAGCCTGTGTGCGACCTAAAGGAGCTGGGGAGTTTTAGGAACAGAGAAGAGGCCAGTGTGGCGGGAACCTGAGTTCCCAGCACAGGTGAGTGAGGGGGAACGGGGCTGCATGTGACTTGGCTGGCCAAGCTACCTTAGTTCTCCTCGGTGAGCCTGTCAGAGAAGGACTGACGGACTGTACAGACGCCCCCTGTGGGAGCAATGTTTCTAAAGCGCAGAAGCGTCACAGTGACTAACACTGGACAGAAATGACCATCAGTTGGAGAGACAACATGGCCAAGTTGGCACTGAAGAAAGAATCTCACCTCCAGGACCCCAGGAGAGCGCTCCTGAACTAGTTAAGCTAATAAACATATGGCGGGGGGGAGGTTCTGGTCAAAGAAGTCTGTCAGAGCCGGGCACGAGCGACAGCTGGAATCTGCCTCGGAGACAGCCTGGCCGAAGCCACAGGGCACTGAACCCACTGCCACTCCCGGCACATTCATTCTTTCCAAACAAACAGTACGTGTGTGGATGCTGTTGGGCCATTTTAAATTACTTATTTTTTTTAAATATATTTTATTGATTTTCCACAGAGAGTAAGGGAGAGAGACAGAGAGCCAGAAACATCGATGAGAGAGAAACATCGATCAGCCGCCTCCTGCACATCCCCCACTGGGGAAGTGCCCGAAACCCAGGTACATGCCCTTGACCGGAATCGAACCTGGGACCCTTCAGTCTGCAGGCCGACGCTCTATCCACTGAGCCAAACCGGTTTCAGCCATTTTAAATTATTATCTCATCTTTACTAGTATAAGGATGTGCAAGTTCTGCTTGCGTTACCTGTGAATCCAAATTTATATAATGCGAGAAGTCCATTGTTTTCAGGCATTATTTAAAAATAACTAGCACTTCTTTTTTTAACATGTTTTTATTGATTTCAGGGAGGAAGGGAGAGGGAGAGAGAGAGAGAAAAACATCAATGATGAGAGAGAATCATTGGTCAGCTGCCTCCTGCAAGGCCCCCACTGGGGATCGAGCCCACAACCCTGGCATGTGCCCTTAACCAGAATCGAACCTGGGACCTTTCAGTTCGCAGGCCAAATAACTAGCACTTCTTAACAGCTGGAGGCAGCAAAAATCTGAACCTTGAGATCAGATTTCTCGGTTGGGATGCTAAGTTAGAGTCTCCTCCAACTTTCCAGCACAATATAATGTAAGGGTTATTCCAGATGCACAGATCATCAGTATGTGAGATTCCCATAAAAGGGTATAAACTATACCATATACCTCCATAATGAGCAACTCAGACTATTTAAGTGCATAATTACAACTTTTACAGCTTACACTGAAGATCTTATGTTACTAGGTATTTATTTTCTGCAAGAAAAATTATTTTCAGCTTAAATGGTAGGTGCAAGCAGCTTAGTCAAAATATATCCCAAGTGGCTTAGGGGCTGAGTGCGTAACCCTTCAGTTATGCCTCAATTACGTTTATCTTATGGTAGCTGCCTATTGCACAGTGAATCACCTTCATCTGTAGTGTTAAGCTGAGGCGTGAAATATTCATACTCCCTGAACACATTCATTATTTTTTGCCATTCTTTCATTTGGGAAGATCCTTGGAACATTAATGGTTGGAGAGATAACGGGTGCCATGTTCCGAATATTATAAATTGCTGTGACTTTTATACTCAATGAGCTTGGAAACTCAAAACCACAACTATAAAATGACAATGAAAATAGGGGTTCATGCTATACTTGCAGGCTGCTTGACATTTTCCAGCTTGCCCTGATTTTATAAAAGAAATGACCTTGAAAATAATTGCGAATATCAAGTGGTAAGGCTACAGCTCACTGAAATGCAGCAATATGTCCTGTGTCTTTATAACACTGCTAAGCTTCATGAAATAGAAACAGTTTCTTGATCTTTAACCAGTTTACATTTGTATTTTGTAGGCTTACACACATTCACTGTAAGGTCATTGTCATCTTCTTTACCTGTATCCCTCTGAACTTGGAAATGAAGGCAAGCAGGTCTCAGCCCACCAGACAGAGAAAAAGATCGGACTTTGCAAGAGGCATAAGGACCCGTCTGGTTGACAGTTTTTTCAGGCCGTGTTTAATTAGAGTGCTCTCAGTAAAAATACAAATTCAGATTAGCTATCTCTGCTCAGTGTTTATTAATTTAGATGCACTTGAAAAGGGAACATGTAAGCATCTTGATAAATAAATGTAGCTGCTGTCACTTTATTCAAGGAACAAATGTAACGTGAAAAAAATAGACGAGGAGATGGAAAGAAAGTACTTGTGACACCTGGATGCTCTCAGGCCCTCGGGCACAGCAGAGTGCGCTGCCTGCGCCAGTTCGGGGAAGGGCTCAGGGCAGGGACCCTCAGACCCACCTCAGGACCTCAGGGAGGAGGAGCGACTGACAGAAGGTCCTGGGAAAATCGGGACCTCCGCAATGGAAGACCACGTGTTCAGAGACCCAAGAAGAGATCCTCCTCATAAAAGGAACACTAGGGAGAAGGCACCCAGCGGACTTCAGTTCAAGTTCTCTGCTGTGTCTCCTCTTCTATGCCCCCCACCCCCCCGCCCCAGACCAGAGTCCATTCCTATCACAAAGTTCAAATGTGCACAAAGCTCAACAGCTGGTTTCCCCTGGCAGGTGCCCTTGTAAAGGGCTTGAGGGAGGGCGGTATGAAAATAAGGCTGCTCTCATGAAGTGAGGAACGCTCCAGGGACCTGGCATTTCCAAGCTCCATCAAGCCCAGCCTCAGGGAACCCAATTCTTTATGCTTTAATCCTTTCTTCTTTCTGTGCTAAAAATAGAAGGTGGAGGAAGGAGAGGAAGGGAGGGAGGGAGGGAGGGAGGGAGGGAGGGAGGGAGGGAGGGAGGGAGGGAGGGAGGGGATGGAATGCAAGGAAGGGAAGGAAGAAAGGAGGGAGTGAGGGAAGGAAGGGGAGGAAGAAGGGAGGGGAAGGGAAGGGAAAGGAAGGGAGGGGAAGGGAAGGGAAAGGAAGGGATGGGAGGGGAGGGGAGGGGAGGGGAGGGGAGGGGAGGGGAGGGGAGGGGAGGGGAGGGGAGGGGAGGAGAGGGAAGGGAAGGGAAGGGAAGGGAAGGGAAGGGAAGGGAAGGGAAGGGAAGGGAAGGGAAGGGAAGGGAAGGGAAGGGAAGGGAAGGGAAGGAGAGAGGGAAGAAGGGAGGGAGGGTTGATTCTTAGAAAAGAGTCTAACTTTCTACTTAACAAGGGAGGAGCAGCACTGGGACTGGGTGAATACTGAGCTCAGAACCGTGGTTCTCAGGAAGTGCATGAGGCGCACAGGGATGGGGAAAAGCAACTGAGGAGCCAGGCTCCTAGAGGATGGTCCTGGGGCCCGCTCCTTCGTTGTTCATTGAACGATGCCTACCAGGCCCCAGCCGCACTGTCCCTGCAGTGAAAGAGACGACAATCTCCCTGCTCACATGAGGTTATAGTCTTGTGATGGGTGACTAATAACAAAAATATTAATAAGAACTTTTACAGCTCGTTGCGGGAGTGATCCAGGGCTTATGGGAAATAACTATCCATCAGGCCATCCATTCACTCAGCAAAGACAGTGTATGCTGTGCACCAGGCTCTGTGCTAGCTGCTGGGAGGATACGATGGTGATTAAAACACTCAGCCACAAGGAGTTTGTCAGGGAGCCTATAGGAATGAATGAAGTCACTGGGAGAGAGTGCGGGGAGAACAAAGGGAGAGGTGAGGAGCCCATAAATATGCAGGTGCTGGTGTAGGAAGACGACCAGGCGAGGATGTGTCGCTGAGGCCAGGGGCCACCCACAGTCAGAGGACCGAGTCCTCACTGGGTTTAGCAACGTGAGGACTGGGTGACTTCATCATCTAGAGCAGTCTCCATTGACTTAAGCACCTGGACACCAGGTTACACTGGGCAGGTGCGCCAATGAGAAGGAAGGAAGGGAAGACTAGGAATGTAGACAATATTGCAGTTTTTACTGTAAAAGAAGAAATGTATTCAAACATAAATAGAAGAGGTTTTTCCTTCCTTCCTTCTTCCCGCCCTTCCCTCCCTTCCCTCCTTCCCTTCCCTCCCTCCTTTCCCTCCCTCCCTCCCTCCCTCCCTTCCTTCCTTCCTCTTTTCCTCCCTTCCTAAAATGACAAGACTTAAACACATTTAAAGGCAAAAAAGACTAAATAATGGAGACTAGATTAAAAAAAAAATAGAATGGGATCTAGAAAGCATGAGGAGACCTCCTTTCCACTGGGTATTGAGGGACACACGGAGGAAGGGAGAGCGAGAGAGAGAGATAGAAACATCAATGATGACAGGGAATCATTGATTGGCTGCCTCCTGCACGCCCCACAACTGGGATCGAGCCCGCAATCTGGGCCTGTGCCCTGACTGGAATCGAACCTGGGACCCTTCAGTCTGCAGGCCAATGCTCTATCCACTGAGCCAACCCAGCTAGAGTTCTTTTATTTTTTTAAAAAAGAAATAAGCTTTTCTGTCCACTCCTCAGGGACACCACGGTGATGACCGCAGGGTGTGTCTAAAGCTCCTGGCCAATGAGAAGAGACCCTGAGAACATCAAAGGCCACACTGACGGGGAAGAGCCTTCTCGGCCTGGGCCGACAGGCCGCACATGGGGATCCCCTCACCTTCATGAAGGAAAAAGGCTCAGGCTGTCTAGGCTCCTCCACAGCACTGCTCCTGCCCGTGTCAGCCATCTGTCCTGTATGCATGACCGAAGCCCATTCCGATCAGGAGAAACACCGCACGCTGCCCGGACCTGCGTGTGTCTGGTAACGCCCTTCGCACGGCTCACTGTGTGAAAGGCGTACCATCCCTCCGCTAACCCATCACACAGCCCTTTATTTACTGCGTGTCTCCTCCATCAACGCAGAGCCTTCGTGTTGTGTCTGTCCCGCTATCTATTCCTGGAGGTGGAGGGTGCCTGGAGGCTGGGAGCCCTGTCAATCACGGTGCTCTGTATGGTAAGTGCTCGCCAGAATGTCTGTCCGCGGTGGTGCTTGTCTAACTGGCTACTTGCCACAGAGCATGTAACCATGTTGTGCTGCCAGGGAGGCAGTGACTGTGGGCTACGTGACATGGGATCTCTTAGTTATTTTATTTTTTGTTGAGGTGACATTGACACAATAAATTAACCACTTAAAAATGAACAATTCAGTAGCATTTAGTGCATTCACAATGTTATTCAATCACCTCCTCTATCTTATTCCAAAACGTTTTCATCATCCCAGGAGGAAGCTTGTGCTCATTAAGCAGTCACTGCCCATTCTCCCTTCCCACAACCCCTGGCAACCACCAATCTGAGTGCTGTCTCTATGGATTTATCTACTTTGAGTATCTACATATATAAAAGCCTAAGTAACCATTAAGACCGGTCACTATGACGCCACACTGACCACCATGGGGTAGAAGCTCAATGCAGGAGCTGCCCCCTGGTGGCCAGTGCATCCCCAACCTCCTGTGGCCAGCCAACCTCCCATGGTCCCTCCCCTGGCCAGCCGGCCTCGATGGCTCCGTTGGGGACTGGGCAAGATAGCCCAGATTGGCCCCAATCACCAGCCAGGCCGAGAAATCCCACCCGTGCATGAATTCGTGCACTGGGCCTCTAGTTTCATATGAATAAAATCATAAAACATGCAACATCTTTTGTGTCTGGCTTCTTTTATTTAGCATGTTTTTGAGATTCCTCCATGTTGTGGCACATATCAGTCCCTCATTCGTTTTTATGGCTGAATAATATTCCATTGGCTATAACAATTAGTTTACCCATTCATCTATTAATGAACATGTGGGCTGTTTCTACCTTCTGACTAGTGTGCATAGGGCTGCTATCAACATGTGTGTGCAGCATTTGTTAAGTATAGGTTTTTCTGACACCACTCCATGGACCTCTGCTACTTTTAAAATTAGAAATATTTAAAACACTATAGTACTCTCTAAGGTCATGAAAATATTTTATATAGTGTGGGAGTGTGGGTTACATGAATATGAATTCTCAAACCTCAACAAATTATACCTAGGTCTATATATTTTATTGTTTATAAATTATAACTCAATTTTTTAAAAAGAGTATTACAGAGGAAAAATATAAGTGTGGTTCAAGAAGTAACAACCTATACTCCATGAAAAAGGTATATTGGTGATATAGATATAAATATGATTTTATTTATAAAATTTTTTTTTACAAAATGATATATTATTTATTTTGTGACATGACAACTATCCCTTTATTGCACCAAAAAAATTGAAGTTAAGTTTCAACATGATGTTTCCATAAGTTATGGTAATAAACTTAAAATGTTCTTGCAGATAAATGACATAAAACAAACAATAAGTATCCCTGACAGAAGGGTACCATTCAAGTAAAATAACTGCTTTGGTCTTTGAGATTTAGAAGAACAATCACCCATATGTTAAACAAACAGAAAGGGTCATGCTTTTAAATAAGCAATCTTTGCAGTAGGATAGAGGTACCCTAAACTTTAAAATTCTTTCACTACCTGGGGCTAAAGCACTTTAGCTAATCAATCCAGCTACTGGAGGGGAACCTCACTTCCCACCACAGATCCGGAGGCTTTAAAAACCATCCAGGGAGGCGGGCATTCCAGGGTGAGCACTCACTCAGTTTGTGGAAATAAACTATCTTTAGCCCCTTACAATCTTGCTGAACAACATTTGTTGGAGATACTTCTGGAAAATAGAGGGCAATTTACTGGCGTGTGTGATTGTCAAGTGGGAGAATATGTCAATCATCTAATTACCAGTTTTCCACTGAGGAGGGTTTTTAAACACACTGCAAATGAAACAGGCAAATTAGCCAGAATAAAACCCTTTTTCAAAATATGTAATTATTTCAAAGGAGTTTCCTATCTTAAATATGTTCTCCATGAAAAGCAATTTGTATTGACCCAAGAGACTACATATGGCACCGTCCATTGAGAATAGATATTTATGCAAAAGCAGCAAGTAATGGGAGGCAAGTCTGGTAGTCTAAGATCTTATACGAAATCATTAAGGATGTAATTTTTTAGTCCATTCCAGTAGCCTTCCCTATTCATTGCTTCCTCCAGACCCCAACACAACACTATCACTGGAAACCACAATGTACTTCTTACTGCTCACATGACACAAAGCATGAAGTTGCAAAATTAGAGATGAGTAATCAGCCTCCCTCTACTACACTGAGTACATTGTATAAAGGCCATTCTTACTTCCTCCCATCGCTGTCCAGATCCAAAAAGGGACAACATTTTGGGGCCATATTGGCTCTTCAGAGTCCTTGGCAGAAAAACTTTTTAAAACAGCACTGTTTAAATTGAACTGAAACTGTCACTAAAAAGTAGTATTTTGTTCTTTAGAACAGAAATAACATGCATGTCCAGCAATGAGAATAATACTTTTATTGGCCTTTTTTCAAAGACTAGAGTAGAAGCCCAGTGCATGAATTCGTGCATGGGTGAGGTCCAGCCAGCCTGCCCAGATTTGGGGGTGATTGGGCTGGGCCGGCCAGAGGGAGGGGATGCAGGAGGTTGGCCAGCTGGCCCGCCCCCGATGGAGGGGGGTGGCGGGCCAGCTGGGGGAGGGGCCATGGGGGGCAATTTGTATATTGGCCTTTTATTATATAGGATGCTGGTAAATGTAGGCTCCTCCCTGTAGGTGGTGAGGTCAGCCACTTGAGCTAAAGGAACACAAGTGTAAGGGACAAACATAATGTGTAAATCGCCCCAATTTAACCAAAGTTGGTGGAAATATATTTCTGTTTAAATGTAAAGGAAGAGAATTTTTTAGTTTCTTTTTAGGCTTACAATTTAAATATTATAGGAACCATTATTATTTATACTTGGCATGAGGGTATAAACATCTATGTTTATAATCCTGACTTGGTCAGATCTTTCCCTAACACCAGAGCCACCTATGTGTGATGTAAAGAAGAAGGGTGATGTAAACCCTCACACACTCTGCTAATGTGCTATTCTCTTTAGCCGAAAAGGGTTAGGGGTGTATTAAGGCCACCTGCTGGGTTACAAATGTATAACTTCACTGCTCTCTCAAATCAGATCCTATCACTCACAATACTCACACTTAAGAATCTGTAATGTAAAAAGAAAAAGAACAAAAATCATAACAACTCATTATTATCAAAGGCAGAGTTGTACCCAGAGTTGCCATGTCAATTGTCTAAATAAATTCTAGACTTAGTAGTCTACCTAATAAATAAAAACAATTCATCATCCCACTGCTAATGGCAGACTAGAAGCATCTTCCCAAACCTTGTTGAGTTTTAACTGCCACACTACTCACTGGAAAACAAAAGTAGCTGCATGCCTTTTTTTATTAGTCCTGTACGCAATTACTGTATAATTTTAAGGTTTTCCCGCTATCTTCTTTAAGCTTATCATTTCAGCAGTGCCATTAAAAACTACTAGATACTATGCCCAGCCAGCGTGGCTCAGTGGTTGAGCATCGACCTATGAACCAGGAGGTCATGGTTCAATTCTCGGGGTTGCAGGCTGGATCCCCAGTGGGGGTTGTGCAGGAGGCAGCTGATCAGTGATTCTATCTCATCATTGATGTTTCTACCTCTGTCTCCCTCTCTCTTTCTCTCTGAAATCAGTAAAGATATATTTTTTAAAAACAACTAAACACTATATATGAAAATTCTAGGCTAGCAACTGCATTGAGAAAGGCAGGTGTGTTCACTCTATACAGGAGCTCAAAAGCACAACATGAAATCAAGACCACAGAGGAGAGGAATTGTTCCTGGCAGAAGAGCATGAAAGGGCAGGAATGACATGGGATTCTTGAAAAGTGGGATCTGAAAAGGCTGCGAGCTGCTTTCCAAGTCAAGTCTAGTCCACAAAATGTTTTGTGACCAGATTGGTGCCCAAACCTTCTTAAAATATGGAAGAAAATGTAAAACAAAAACATATAGGGCCCTGAGGAGAAAGTAGATGATGGTGTAAATGGATAGAAAACTGTTCTATTTCTAAAGACTTAGATGAAAATGAGGCAATTCAAGGTCAGTCTCTCCACTGACATCAGTCTCACGCAGATTTTCTAAACACGCAGACCCTCGCATGGCAGGGTTAGGGAGAGAGCGCCCTCCTGCCGCCTGCTGTCAGAGGGGATGCTGCCTCTGCTTAGTGATGTTTATAAAAATGGCAGCAGTTTCCTATTTGAATGTTAATTACTGTTATGACACACAGGATAATTTAACTTGCTTCAGTAATTTATTCTTCCTTGTAATTAGATGTCGTAATTGGAAAATCTTCCCGAGTGTAACAACAGTTCGGAAGGTGAGATGGCAGGGGGCGGGAGCTTCCCCACAGGAGCTCAACCAGGAAGCTGTGGCTCCTGTTCAACTGGCAGTCACGTGGACGGCCCGTGCCAGCGATCAGAGATGGTCCTTCTGGAACCAAGCAGGTGGCACCTGCGACCTTTAAGAGCTGGATGATTGGAACGGAAGGTGAAGCCCCAGCAGATGGTTAGAGCTCCCCTGAGAAGAATATTAAAGACTAAACTTGAGTGAATCCAGGAAGGAGACCACAGGACCGCTGTCAGCCCCCTGGTCTTGCAAATATTTGCATACAGTTCAGAGACGCCATAGAGGAGTACAGGCCAAAAATAGCACTGGGTGTGACGGGCTCTACTTGTGTTACTTGGTTTATGGAAGCATTTTGGTGCTTGCCACGTCATGCGTACCCATAAATGTTCCCTAAAATAAGCAAACGAATGATTGCATAGACCAGTGGTTCTCAACCTTCCTAATGCCTCGACCCTTTAATACAGTTCCTCATGTTGTGGGGACCCCCAACCATAAAATTATTTTCGTTGCTACTTCATAACTGTAATTTTGCTACTGTTATGAATCGTAATGTAAATATCTGATATGCAGGATGTATTTTCATTGTTACAAATGGAACATAATTAAAGCATAGTGATTAATCACAAAAACAATATGTAATTATAGATGTGTTTTCCAATGGCCTTAGGCGACCCCTGTGAAAGGGTCGTTCGATCCCCAAAGGGGTCGCGACCCACAGGTTGAGAACCGCTGGCATAGACAAATGAGTGGGTGCATGCAGGACTTGGAAACAGTCAGTAAGCACTCACTATGGAACACATCAGGTCTGGCACTAAGGACTTGACGGCGCTTTTCCTCCTCTCCCAATTCCTTTCCGTTGTACCCAGAGCCTTAGTGCACATCTTTACCTAACCTCTTTGGGAAACATGCTATGACAGGTTATTTCAAACATACACATAAGTAGAGAGAATACCCACATGTACCCACCTTCCAGCTCTAGTAATGACGGCTAATTCCTCTTCCCTTACACCCTGTATTATTCACCTTCCTGCATTATGTTGACGCTAATCCCAGACATCATATCATTTCATCTGCCAATACTTACAGGGCTCATTTTTGTTTTAAAAAATGTCATAATTCCTAAAATATATTAACAAGGATTCCTTAATGTCATCAAATATTCAGGTAGTAAATCTTTCCTCTAACTGTATTACAATCTGAAAGGTCCAGGCGTTAGGATTAATTGATAGATCTCTTAAATCCTTTTAATCTACAGATTTCCCTCCCCATCTCTTTTTTCTTCAGTTGTTTTTCTTTTTGTCATTGAAATGAAGTGATTTATCCTGTACTGTTGTCCAGTCAACAATAGATTTTTAAAATTATTATCTCCATAACGTGTAATTCACACTGTTCCCTTGGCCTCTGTAACTGGTAGACAGAGAACGAGGCCAGATCAGGTTACAGTGTGAAATTTTGGCAAGAATATCTCAGAGGCTGGCTTCTTCGCCAGGAGACACACCATCCCAGATTGTCTGTGTGTGGTGCCGGCAGCCAGTGAGGCTCACCACTCAGATCCATGAACTCATCAGGAGTTGCAAAATAATGAATTCTGACTTTCTGAAATTTTCCTCATTTGTTAGCTAGATTATTTCTCTAAAGAGAGACTCTCTCGACAACTTCCGGCGGCTCCTCTCGCAGGGGTTGGCTGTTGGCGGCGATGTGGTTAAGCTCATGTGTGGCGGTGTGGCGGCGGCGGCTACAGCGAAAGAGTTTGGCGCGATGTCTCACACCATTTTGCTGGTACAGCCTACCAAGAGACCATAAGGCAGAACTTATGCTGATTATGAATCAGTGAATGAATGCATGGAAGGCGTTTGTAAAATGTATGAAGAACATCTGAAGAGAATGAATCCAACAGCCCCTCTATCACATATGCTATCAGCCAGTTGTTTGATTTTATTGATGATCTGGCGGACCTCAGCTGTCTTGTTTACCAAGCTGATACCCAGACATACCAGCCTTATAACAAAGATTGGACTAAAGAGAAGATCTACGTGCTCCTTCGTCGACAGGCCCAACAGGCCGGGAAATAGTTGTGTTGGAAGCATTTGGGGGTTGGGGGTGGGCTTGGAACACAGGTGTGTACAGCTGTCTGTAGTGAAGTTTTGTATTATAGTAATCCTGTTTCCATTTTGGTACATTCTAGCCAGGATTGAATGTGTTAGATGATATGTGAGGATCTTGTTCAATCTGAACTCCCATCACACCCTTTTTTTCTCTTTTTTTACTTAAACATTGTTATGATGACTTAGAAGTTTTTCTTTGTCAGTTAATGTTGACTCCAATCCTTCATATCTGCTTTATAACATTCACTGTACTAACCCTTCTTCAAGTGGGGGTGGAGGTTTGTGACACAGTTTCATTATGTGCTAAGATAAAGTCTTAGTGAAAAACAAATAAATGTTCTTTAGTTATAAGAGAGAGAGAGAGAGAGAGAGAGAGAGAGAGACTCTCTCATCAGATACTCAGCTAACCTGAGATACAATTTATAAAGGGAATTAAGGAAAATACTTGATTCTTTCCCTTTGTTCACCAGTATTCAAAATAATGAGCCGATTCCCTAATATCATCTAAAAAAGTGACCAATGAGGGTTTTATTTTTAACTCAGAAAATTCTCCACATCTGTGTCAGAAATCCAAAACTGCCCATCATCTAAGCATGACGGGGTTTGGCGGTGAGTGAAGATGTAATATACTTTAGAGTCAACCCTTCCTTCTCCTTAGGGCCTCTCCAGCAAGCAAACCCTTTTTCTGAATTTGAATATCCCCAAGTAGGAACATTCGAATAAACCAAAAACTCTGTGACCCTATTTAAGAATACCACCTAACTCCTTCCCTCAAAGTCACGGTGCTTGCCACCTGAAGGGCAGAAGAGAATGGCAGCGACCGCTGTACCGCTGTCCAGCACGGGGCTGCCTCTGCACTCCCACAGGGGACATGGACAGAGCAGGAGAGGCAAGAAGCCCTAAGGAGACATGATGGGCTTTGAAAGCAGCCAATACCACGCAGGGCACATATTCCACGGGAGCTGGTACATCATGCGGCTCCATTTGTTCCTAGGGATAAAATGACCACGTAAGCTATGAAAATTACTATCATCCATCTCTCCACCTGCATGCCCATCCTTCTTGAGAAGTGGGCGGAACTATGAGCCAACGTGGTGTGCAAACAAATGCTCTTGTGAACAGAGGGAAACTAGCTCCTAGAGGTTTAATTCCACTGAGAGAAACGGCAGCCCCATGCAGAGCAGCGCCACGTCCCACGTGCAGTGCATGGGAGGAATTAGGAAGCAACGCGATGAGTGAAGAAGTTTTCCTGCACTCCCCCTACATCCCACCTTGGGTCATATGCCCCGGTCTCCACTTCAGTGAAAAGGAGGGGTGTCCTTGAAATTACAGGCAGCTGTGATGGAAGACATCTGTCTACTTATAAAATTAATAAAACGTATTTCAGACTATCAACTGACATGCTCCCCTCCTCCCAAAGCTGAGACTGCCCAGCAGTGGCAATGCAGCTGACACCCTATTTGCCAATACAGGGCTCAGGAATCCAACGGCAACGTTATGAATTGTATCACTGCAGGAATGGCACTCCGGGCAGGCTCCACACACAAACAAAGGCAAGCGCGGAATTCTGTTCCCAGGGGGCAGATAGCTCCTTCATTGTATAATGTCATCTATGAGAGACAGAATTCAGGTTACTTAGTAAAGACACAGACCAGGGCAGTCAGCTTTGGGATCCATCCCCAATCTGAACTCAGGAGGATGGAAGACCCCGAATGCTGAGACATATTATCACTCCTGCTACTTGGTGCCAAACACCAGTGACGTAAATAACACATCTGCCAGATGCCCACACACACCCCAGAGCAGAGGAGCTGCTTTCCTGAATAAACTGCTCAAGCACCTGGCATCATCCTATCTTCACTTTACAGAGATAATTACCTCTGCTTATTTGGCAGGACCATTTTGAATGACAAAAAAAATTGTTTGAAATCTTCAAAGAAAGAGCACCATGTTAACCTAATTACGAAGAAAACAGAAGGAGAAACCTGAGCAAGCTGTGTCAAATCTGCCCAATTAATCGAATTTTACAAAGAGAGAGAGGGGGTGATCAAATTCTCTCTAAGACAGGGGAGCATCCGTTATCAGTGCCACCAACACTGTCTTTCTTACCAATTCCTCACGGAAATTAAAGCCTCCTCCCCCTCCTTGGCATCCCCCTCCTCCCACCTCCTTAGCTTCCCCAGGTTCTCCTCCAACCTCTTGGCTCCGTGGCCACCTTTACCTCCCCACTGTAGTCTCTCCCCTCGCCCTCCCACGGCCCCCGCACTGCGCTGACGGGGACCTCAGAATCCGCCTCACCGGGCTCCTGCCCAGTAAACGGGAAAGCTGAAGCCTGGGGCATGCAGAAAAAGCTCAGGTCACGTAGCCAATCACGGCACTTGCAAAGCTGGGCCCCAGACAGACACCTGACGCCCAGTACTGTGCTCTTCCCACTGCACCACACTACCTTCTCCCTGGGCCTATTCACCACTCTGACCCAAGAAATGGACTGAGGGACCGGTCACTTCATCTCATTATTTTCCCACCCTGTGAAGGTCTTAGAGTCAGTTAGAAAAACAAGGTAAAACTGATCACAGATATCAGACTAGGATCCTGCATGTGGAAGATACCCCCCAAGTTCAACGCTCTGCACGGCTAACCCAGCAGGTCCAGGGAGTGAGATTCGAGAGGCACCCACCGCACAGGGACCCTCTCGCAGTCGTCCCCCCTCCCCCCGCCCCCCAGGAGTCTCCCAGGGTCAAGCTTAGGCCTCTTATGCGAGAAACAGCTCTTGAATCTTTTTTTTTCTTTTTTTTTTAAATATATTTTATTGATTTTTTACAGAGAGGAAGGGAGAGAGATAGAGAGTTAGAAACATCAATGAGAGAGAAACATCGATCAGCTGCCTCCTGCACATCTCCTACTGGGGATACGCCCGCAACCCAGGTACATGCTCTTGACCGGAATCGAACCTGGGACCTTTCAGTGCGCAGGCCGACGCCCTATCCACTGAGCCAAACCGGTCTCGGCAGCTCTTGAATCTTAACTGCGACTGAAGCACACTCACTCTTCAGCTCCAGCTGAAAAGGCGGAATGCACCCGCCTGAGTGCAGAGGGCATGACTGGCACGGAGAATGCGGATACTTTTATCAACGCACATGGCTAAGTGTGTCCCCAGCCTTACCTTTAGCAAGTTAAATAATCTTAGCCCTTTAACCCTATCAATTATATTTTTGGCTTTTGTGTAAGGCTCCTTCAAATGGTCCATGCTGCTTTTTTGAAAGCTGGAGTCCAGAAACAAGGACAAGTAGATGAAGTCCTTAATATAAGAGAAATCCCATCAAGCAAAGTATTAGAAAATCTTATAAGCCTATGGAAAGCAACGAAAACTCTATGTAAATGAAGCAACATTCAACACAATAATATTTTCAGACAGACTAACTTGTAGACTTGAGGAATAACCAGAAACTAACGAGAAAACATCAAGTGAGCCTTAAAAACAGTTTCCAGAACAAACCCAAGCACAGTCCATTAGACATCGTTTAATTCGGCAGCTCTAACCATGTAGCTAAACAAGAGGAGGTTGGCCTAAGAGATAAAAGCCAGGGATGTCCAAGCTAAACCCCTTAAATATTGACAGAACAAACTTAAAAAGAAGGAAGGTGAGTGGGTTATGGAAAATATAAATAGGAATTCCATTTCCTACAATGTAAAGAAAAAAAATAATTAAATAAAAATCCTGACTGAGCTAGGAGAGTGTGTTTAGAAAAAGAAATAGTAGTTGGGTGTGTGCTCGAGGTGTAGAGTCTTGAAAATAATAAGGCTATTAAATTGCAAGCATCGGGGTAGTGGAGCACTCGCTCAAAAGATTATGAAAATTGAGCTTTCCAAAGTGAATTTGAAAAGGAAACAGGTAAAAGGAGGTCAGCTCAACACAGGCAAGGAGGAAGCATCTATTATTTGGCTGGCTGTTTTAAATTAATATCCTGGAACATTAGCAGGTTAAAGAGCTCTATAAAAATGACAGAGAGAGAAGCAAATGGGGTAGAAACAATAGTGTTTACACCTTAGTAATAGAAAGGTATTACAAGTAGGATTTACAAGGTGCTAACATGACATATATCAAAGTCAAAAGGCTAGCTTTAAAAAATGATGAGAAAGGCATTAGGCATGGAAGGAAAGCCAAGGACCTGAGAAACTCCATCTATGCACATAGCAGATTTTAAACCAGGGAAGCTACCCCAAGACCCATGAATGATCATGTTCTATTATTCCCCAGCCGGCAGAATTCCCACTGCATCCAACCAGTGAGAAGAATCGAAAACACTTGTCTTTTCTTTTTCTTTTTTAAACTGATTTTTAGAGAGAGAGGAAGGGAGAGGGAAAGAAACATCAATGTGAGAGAGAAACATCAATCAGCTGCCTCCTGCATGCCCCCTACTTTCTAGCCCACGACCCTGTCATGTGCCCTGAACGAGAATCAAAGCAGCAATCTTTCGGTTCATGGGGCAATGCCCAGCCAATTGAGCTGCACTGGCCAGGGCAACACTTGTCCTTTCTGAGATAGTTACATATGCTGAAAGATAACCGACATCTTCCAAGTTAGCACACACACACACACACACACACACACACACACACACACATCGGCTTGGCTGATGTCCTCAACACTGACCTGTCCTCCTCTGGGAATAGCACTCCTATCATCCCTCAATCTGTACCTTAGATGTAGGATTTCTATTTCTCAAAAGATCGCATCTTGTTAGGGACCGAATGTTTGTGTCACCCACAAAATTCGTATGTTAAAGCCTTACCTCCCAATATGAATATATTTAGAGAAGGTGCCTCAAAGGAAGTAATTAAGACTTAGTGAGGCCATAGCCCTGATCCAATAGGATTAGTGTCCTTATAAGAAGAGACACCAGAGAGCATGTTCTCTCTCTCTTCCTAGAGTACACAGGAGGACAAGCCACATGAGGACACAGCAAAACAGCAGCCCCATAGGAGTAAAAAGCAAAGTCCTCACCAAAAATCAAATTGGCTGGAACCTTGATCTTGGACTTGTAGGCCCCAGAACTCTGAGAAAATCAATGTCTGCTGTTTAGGCCAGGCGTCTACGGCATTTTGTTAGTGCAGTCTGAGCTAAGAACACCTGCTCTATCAGTGTTTAACAGTGATTTCCCGACTGGCAGGAATGAGAGTTTTGTCTAATGCTCTGTGAGTCTGGGTGATCTGAAATGCATTATGAATATAATAATGGTTTAACAACAACACTGACCATAACACCCACGATTTTCTATAAACACAGTTAGCATTTCAAGCTGAGATATCATTTTTACAGGCTAACAAATTTTTCTCCCTATTAAAAATCAGACTGTAGAATGTTCACCATTACTTCATGCACTACTAAAAATTGCCAATAGCAATTCAAGCACTATAACTCCTTTTTGAGAAATAGAAACACAACAAATGAAATATCTCCTGCAATGCTAGTTTATATACACAAGTGTGCTGAAAATACTACAAAGAATTTCTGTTGCAAGTTTTATACAAATAAGATACTTCAGTTCCATGATTATGTGCCAATTCACCTAAATATTAACAAATGTTGGACTGTTCACGCCAGGCTCAGAGAATATCAAGTCATAGTCACAGAATCACAAAATCATAGAAGCACAGATGAGGGCTCATTAAGGTCAACCTCACTTTTTTCCTTAACTGAGGAAAGCACAGCTCAGTAATATGAGCGCCTTACTCAAGGCAACATAAACAGATCCTTAATTCCCAGAACTGTGCTGTTCTCCTGTGATGGTAAGGAATAATGTTTTTGCAAGTAAAATGAATCTCAAAATACTCTGTTGAATATGCTATTAAAATACACATTCATCTAACAAGAAGAGACACATGAAAAGCAGGAGAGATAAAACTATCTTAAAGACTCAGGAGAGGCTAAGGGAGTGTTTTTAAGTGGATCTGTTCTGGGGATCATCTCAACGGCCTCCCGTGACGGGCCTCGATCACTTAACGCTGCCCGTCTCTGCAGAGCGGCGAGCAGAGAAGGGGCCGACGTACGGCCTCAGCTCATTGGCATTTGTACCCGGGCAGCATTCTGTGGTTTTAAGACAAACTGAAACTCCATCACGTGCTGCTTTTAAAGACCAAACGGCCAGAATAACACTCGCAGGCCCAGCCAAGGCAGGATGCAGCCAATTGTGTGTGCTTAGGAGAAAACGGAGCTCCGAAAGCAGTGGAATCCTTTCCTTCTTTCCTTCTCTTCACAAGATTTTCTAAAACAGAACTGACAAGGTAACAAACAAGGGGAACTGTGGAGCCAAGTTTAAAGTCGGGATCGGGTTCTTTGTGGAGCCTAATTTCCTTCTAGAAACCTACATTAAACACAACTCCCACCTGAGCAAGGGTCTCAAAGGACAGGTAAGATAGACTGACCCTCCAATGCACAGCTATGGAGACCAAAAGACCTGAATTCAAGCCCCAGCTCACGCATGCTGAGTGTGAGGCCTTGAACAAGTAGCATAGCCTCTCTGAACTGGTTTCCTCAAAGTAATACCTCATAAGGCTGATGTGAGGATTAAATAAAAGTGCACAGCCCTAACTGGTTTGGCTCAATGGATAGAGCGTCGGCCTGCGGACTGAAGGGTCCCAGATTTGATTCCGGTCGAGGGCATGTACCTTGGTTGCGGGCACATCCCCAGTAGGGGGTGTGCAGGAGGCAGATGAATCGATGTTTCTCTCTCATTGATGTTTCTAACTCTCTATCCCTCTCCTTCCTCTCTCTAAAAACTCAGTAAAATATATATATATTTTTTAAAAGTGCTCAGAAAGCAGGACACAGAGCCTGGCACAATCTCAAAAGCTTAACATAAACTTTTAAAAGAGTAGGCAGAGGGGAGGAGTAGCTGAAGCACAGAATGAGTTTCTAGCGTGAAATGCATTAATTTAAATTAATACTCAACAAGACTAAGTAAAACATACCAAAGTTTTCTCTCGCCTACCAAAACAAATAATAATAATAAATAATAATAGAAGATAGCCATGGTCATAATTTTCAACTTGTTCTTCAGTTATTATTTGTCTCTAACAACTTTTTGGAAGGATTATGGTGTTTCAAGGGTCCAAGGGCAAAGTAGAACCGGAGGGGGAAGGCAAGAGAAAACAGAGGTGGGGCTAGAACGAACAATCTCAGGGAGCGCAATGAGGTCTTCCTCATAATGCCAGCACAGAGCACCACGCGATACTCCACAGGTCAGCTCTCAATACGGGCGACCCTGGGTTTGAGGTAGCAATCCACCCACACCCCACACACTGAATACCCTGCCGGGTGCAGAGAAACTGTGGAGAGGGGAGGAAGCACTCCTCAAAGCTCATTCTGGATACCACTGTTTTGCACACGAGAGTGTACGTGGCTTGTTACCGACTAGAGAAACACAATCCACCAGTTCTCCATCTGCCATGGTCTGGTGTGTGGTTTTCAGATTCCGCGTCCTGGATCACTCATGATCCATCCTCATTGGCTGGACCCACAAATAACAGTTCTGCCTAAAACCATCACCACAAGTTAGAGTGAAAAAATGCCAGAACCCTAGGCTAGTGGGTAAAAAAAAATCAACGTCTTCCCTCATGATTAACCTTGGGAGGCTTTAACTGATTATATAAGCATTTTTGGTGTCTACAGAGGGAGGATGCATTTTTAGAACATCTTGAGGCACAAAAATCAGTTATCTATTTAAAAGAGAATAAAATTTAAACATATTGATTACATTTAAATAATGGTGGAAGGTGTATCTAAATATAAAAAATGGCTCTGAAAAGAATGAGACAATATTAATTGTTTAAAACCAAGAGAATTGGGGGGACCTGGAATATTGCCCTGAGCAAGAGGAGGCTGAGAGGTCTTCACGGGTCCTGTGTCTGTGCGACCACTCATTCCTGAATGTCTTCAAGCCTCAGCTTCCTCCTCTACATCTGCCCAGGACCCCACTGCGTTCTCGTGAGGATCAAATCTAGTAACGTAGCCATTCTTAAACCCTGGCTCTCCCACCAGCAGCATCAGCAGCCCGGGAACTTCCAAATGCACAGTCTCAAGCCCCGCCCAGACCTACTAAATCAGAAACTCCAGCAATCTGTAGCTCTGGTGCACCCTAAAGTTTGAGAGCCACTGCAAAAACATATGTAAAATTCATTTTTAAAATCTTAAGATGCTAAATAGAAAGTTGTTGTTATGGAAAAATTAAGAATGTTACATTTGTTTGAAGATTCTAAGAACTTTCACTTGCACATCATTGAATATAGACAAACCTGTGTATGCCCAGCTTCACAGTACATTTCTTTAGTAAATGTTACTATAAAATATCTGTAATTACAGCATCTATCAATGTTAAAATGTACTATTATTTAGTCATAACTTCAAAAGGACTGGGGAAAAAGAAATCAAATTAATAACCATTACATATTCTTTAAAAGTAAATATTAGGCTACATTGATTTAAACCCAGTTATTAGTAAATTAGAAGATAAATTTGAGATTAGCACCTCTGACTGTGTGCTAACCTCTCCTGAATGTCTGGCAAAGGTTTGGATTAAAAATTACATAAAATTGTTGCACCTGTGAAATAACACTGCAGTTTCCAGGAAGTTCATTTCCTCATGAGGTGCGACTCCCAGGGCAAGGGCAGAGTAAAGCTGATGTTACTGAGGTTTTGCTTCAGCCCAGGAGATAGGAAGGACAGTTGTGACTATGAAGTAAGCAACTGCTAATAACTTCATGTTTTTAAAAATATTTTAATGGAAATGTAAAATATATTTAAATGAGTACAATATCATGATCAAACAAAACACACAAAAAAGGAGGGGGTGGGGAGGGCTCTACCTGAAACAGAGTTCCATTTTAGAGTTAGGTTTCCTTTCCAGTCCAATAGCAGCACCGCAGAGGCCACAGGGGCTCTGTGACAATAGGCACATTTTCATAAACGCTTCAGCGCATCTGGACTCGACTCCAGTGCCCTGCCAGGCACACCATTCTGTCAGTGGCGCAGGCATACTCACCTCCTGCTTCTGAAACCCAAAATGGCCCAGAAGGCCCCAGACCTTGTGACGTAGAGCCCAAGAAAAAACACAGAGAGGAGAACAAAAGCTAAAACAACGTTCTACTAGCTCGCCTTCCTCTGATTTCACCCTCTGTGGTTCAGACTCCCAGCACTGGCACAGGACACCTCTCACCAGGCTACACTCCGCAGGTCACGGACACATCACACATGCCCGGATGGTTACAACAGGTGAGTGGCTCTCCCATGGAACTCAGCAGCGGGTTGGGAAGCTCTATACAAACTCTGATTGTGCTGCATCTTTCACCGAAGGACTCAGCGCTTATTGATATCAGCTGTTGCAGTGGCTGGCTGCCTGTGATCATCGGCTATCTTTTACCCGGAAAGAATGAGGAAGCCTTTCTCAGGGTAATTTACTAGCATACAGAGGACAGCACTGTCTGAAAAGCTAGAGAAAATAAAGGTTATTGTCACTCGTGTATTTTTAAAAGCTTCCCTAAAATATCACTGATATTTAAGACATTTACTTCCTATTATTTATAAACCAAGAGATTGCAGACCTAGTAGCTCCGTAAGCCTGGGAGGGGTGACCTGGGAGGGGTGACTTCCGTCCTGGACACAGCGACATGACCTCCTGGCTGTGTCCGGCCACCCTGTCCCGGCTGGTCAATGCTATGCAGCGCCCACAGTCACATAGTCTCCCAGTCACTCCTGGCACAGACGCTGAAGTGTGTCTTTAGTTTTCATTGTGTAACAAGCACAGTAAATGCCCAGCTTCCGACCTCCCTCCTGGCCTGTCTGTATCTGTAACTCTAACGCAGATGAAACTACTGGAAAGGCCCCTAAAGGAAAATCACACGGGCACTCCCCGGCACAGCCGGAAATCATGGCGTTGTTACACTCATCAGAAGTGACCCTGGAAAATCATACAGGCACATGTACTGAGACAAACATGCATTCTAAGGCAAGGGTGCAAGTTCTTACAAAGTGTGTGTTCCTTTTAAATCTTATTTTTGGCAATTCTTAACCGTAGCTACAACAGAACATTCTCCTTGGGGAAAAACAATTAAAACCATCCTATCATACTTTGGTTACTGACACTGAAAAGCAATAGGACTGCTCAGTAAGATGCTCAAGCAACTTAAAAAGTTAGTTAAAACTCTTACAGGGAGCCGAGCAGCAAAGACTCCCCAGCAGCAACAAGCTGAACGGGCATCCTCTCTCGGTTTCCATCCTCTAAGAAACCCGGCTCCTGGCACAAAGGCCGGTTCTAGGAAGAGACCAGGAAACACACAAGATGCGCCTGGAGCATCCTGCAGTGCGGGAGGTAGGAAGTGCTGAGAACGAACAAAAACCCCACAAAGATGGGAAGACAAAGGGCCATGGGAGCCAGCTGAACAAGCTCCCAGGAGTCAAAGCTAGAAGCTTCCAGCAACAACACAAACAGAGCAGCATCAGGTTAGCACCCAACGTGCAAAATAAACATCCGAGAGTCCATATGGATATAAATAGACGACCTAGTCAATTAATTAACTAGTTAGTGAGTCAATTAATCTTAGGGAGATGAGACAAATCTACGCATCAGAATCACATATAATTTATGTAAATACTATTCCTTCAAGGAGGTGGGTCAGAGCTCCTCACTGCTTCCGTGTGGGTGGCACATAGCAACTTCCTTTTAAGAGGACGGTATGGAAGAGGGGTGAGAATGGGTATGCAGTGGAGAAACTTCACAAACACTGCTCAGCCAGGAGATCAAGGTCACACCAACAATGTCATGTTGACAATGCATGCCTGTCACATGATGTGATGAAAATGGCACGTGACCTCTGTGGTCTTCCTCTTCAAAACCCCACACCCCACCCTAATCGTGAGAGAACTTCAGATAAACCTTAGTTTCTTTCTACTTATGGGACATTCTATGAAACACCTGACGAGTTCTCCTAAAAATTGCCAACATCCTCAAAAACCAGGTCTGAGAAACTGTCAGAGAGGAGCCTGAGGCCACAGGAGGACTGAGGGTAACATGGTACCTGGGTGGGATCCTGGTACAGAAAAGGCATCAGGTACAAAGAAAGGAATCTGAATAAAGTATGGACTTTAGTTAACAATAGTGCCTCAACATTAGTTCAATGACTGTACCAAAGGCAGCATGCTAATGTAAAGTGTTAGTAACAGGGAAAACTGCGTGCGAGACATGTATGAACTCTGAACTGTCTTCACAATGTTACTGTCAATCTAAGCTGTTCTAAAATTAAATGTTTATTTGTAAAATCTTTCCAATACTAAATCATATCACATGCCACTTTTGGTTTGTTGTAAAATATTCATTTGCTTGTTTGACGTTGTGATTATGGTGAAGAGTGTGGACTGGGATCAAACTGCTTGGATTTGAACCCAGTTCAACTGTCTCCATCGATTTTTAGTGGCTTTGTGCTTGGCCTGCGCACAGAATACAGCTCCCAGGACCCAACATGATTTCAGTGACCGTCAGCACAATCTCTGCTCTTCCAACAAGGAGAAACGAGATAAATAAGGCCCCATCAGCAAGGCCGCTATCACAGGGTAGCCATGTCTGGTGGTGACCAGGCCAATGTGCTGCTCTGAAGGGCACTGGGGTACGAAGCCTTCGGCAGCGTGGCCCCATTCCCAGTGAAGGCCGGCCCTCCGTCCCAAGAGCAGATGTAGCCGCGACGTGATTAATGCCTCTGTGAAGAGCAGGACTGATTTTCGGAGCTGTCAGCAGTTCCCCATGATGTGAACCCTGCCTGTGCATTGCTAATATTCAGATGAGGCTACTCAGACCTATTTTCTTTCCATCAGCAAAGAGTATAAGAAAAAGGTGCAAAATGAATTTAATGAAAATATCTGAAGATGCTTTTGATAACAAAATAGCCAGGGTTACAGAGTTATTTGTTGTGTGTTTTTAAAGCTTGCATGTAAAGCTTATAAGATTTACAACTTCTTCCCTACCAATAAATGCTTCTCACATGAATATTCATGCACAATTGCCGTGGCTTTTACCATCTAAGGTAGTCATTAAAGGCTTGTCATCTTGGTCCAACAATGCCTCTGGCACTTCTAAATTATTAAATCTTAGTCTACAGCTTTGAATGCTATAATAGCAACATAAAACAGAGAAATAAATTACCAGTATGAATAATCAAAGGTCACAATTTTCATCCAAAGCTCAAAACTTTCTAGTGTCACCTACTTTTTAATATAAAACTATTAAGACTTTTTTCTTGAACACACTGAATGAATAAAAAGATGACATTAAGTGAAATAAATGGAAAGACTGAGAGTAGTAGCTACACTTTAGATATACTATAAGTAGCTAAAGGGCAGAAGAGGTTTTAGAGTTGCATTGACTGTCACAGTGCCTAATACCAAGTTTAATTTGGGATTACGCCAGGCTGTGCTGCCCGGGAGCTACCCTGCCTGGACCGCAAACCCTCTGTGAAGCTACTGACTGGAGAGCCCAGGGTAGGAAACCTGTGCTGTCTCTTCTTTGAATGCACTGAGCACTGGATGTGCAAAGAAAAAGGTTATCAGTGAACAAATTACTGTATCTGCTGGTGAAATTACTCCCAATCAAGTGTGCGAGTCAGGGGACTTTGGGTGTAAGCAACACAAACAACCCCACTCATTTCCGGTGGGTGGTGGTGGTGGTGGTGGTGGAGGATGGTGATGATGATAGTGGTGGTGGTGGTAGTGGTGATGGTGGTGGTGGTGGTGGTGGTGGTGGTGGTGGTGGTGGTTGGTGGTTGGTGGTTAGTGGTGGTTGGTGGTGGTGGTGGTGGTAGTGGTGGTGGGTGGTGGATGGTGGTGATGGTGATAGTGATGGTGATGGTGATGGTTGTGGTGGTGGTGATGATGGTGGTAGTGGTTATGGTGGTTGGTAGTGGTGGTGGTTGGTAGTGGTGGTGGTTGCTGTTATTGTAGTTATTGTTGTAAGTGTGTACTCCAAGGGACCATAGCAGTTGCAAGGTTCTAAATAGCAGCAAGTACTGGATGGTCGTTCCCTCAGGACAGGATTCCACACATCTGCAGCATCATGCCACTTAGTTCAAGAGTCAGAAGAGCACATCTGATAGCTGGCTTGGGTTGTATGTTCACCAGGGGATCTTGATTGACCATTACAGTAGGCCTTTATCCAAGTTACAAAAGCCAATGTGGAAGGTGTGGATACTGGGCAGGCATGAGCATGGATGCCCACTATGATGTGGAAGAATGGGGATGGGAACAACCAAGTCATCTCCAGGATGTGGTGGGCATTTTGCTTTCTCATACATCTGACTCACTTCTCCAAACAACCTTGTGAGGTGGGTATTATAAGCCCCATTTTACTAGAGTTCAAATTGAAATGCAAGGAGTTTAAATTTCTTTGCTGAAGTCACATAGAATCAAGCCTAGGTTTTTCTCTTCTCTTCTACCTCCCAATGGAAATAGCAGTGAAACAGAAGTGTCAAGATGTGAAACAAATCCATTTATAGTTTCAGAAATGCATGTCTCTTGAAAACAACAATCTTAATGGTAAGGACTTCTTGGCCTTATGTTTTCACCTAATATACACAGAATCCTATTCATTCAATAAAAACATGTTATTTGCATATTTATAAGCCTGCAGTGTCCATGGCTAACGACGGAATATAGCAACACCAAGGTAACAAATCCAATTCTTAGAAACAAGGTAATGAATTTGCTCATCTTGACAATCTCAGAATGACACTCCAACTACTTGTGACAGGCATTATATTTGGCACTGGTGACAAGGGATCCCAGGTAGGAATACAAACATATCAACAGAAGCCACTAATCCCTAATGGCAAATCGTCAGCCCTATTAACAGCGGGCCAGGGAGCATTGTTCAAACCAGTGCAAGCCCAGCGTTTTCCACCACAGGGAACATGTGGGTTCGTCTCTAGATCAGCCCCAGCACACACAGGCAATTCCGTCCATTATTTGGGTCCGTGTCTGTAACCTGAGCAGATGATAGACGCGCTTTATGTGAAATATGTAATTAGGCCATCAGGAGCGTGGTGGTACCAGCTGCTCTGGCCCGCTGACCTAGAGGAAGAGAGAGCAGCAAAATGATGACAGCGCTCAGATGAAGCCCAGGAACGGAGACGGCTCATGAAACCATCAGCGGCTCTCACTCTGCCGCACTGCGGGTGGAGAACTGTCCGCTCAGCACAGCGATCCGCTCCTATCACTCACCGTCAGGCGCTGGGTTTATTAACAATCATTCTTACGTGATTTCTGCTAACACATACGGAGTAAAAGTTCTGGAAATGTGTACTTCAAAACAGTAATGATTGTTATTTCTACACGGTGAGCTTATGGATGAATTTTATTTTCTATTTCTTACCAGTATTTTCTACAATGTTCTTTCATGATTTAAAGTATTTTGAGTTAAAAAACTAATGACTTACACACGTCTTTGTATATAGTATCTGAGTCCTGAAACACTGCCATAGAAACCCGTTTTTCCTTACAAATGAGGAACTCTATCCTTTCGCATTTAAGCAATTTTTCATCTTTCATATGCGACCCGCCCGAGAGGCCTATGACTCCTCCTAATGTCTCAGTGCTCAGCTCCCCAGCCAGTCCTTAGCCTCCTGCTGTGGCCAGGCCCCGGCTGGGCAAAGAGCCTGCCTGCCTCCACCACACGGACTCCTTCCCCTCTTCCTCAAAGGCCTTCCAGAGACGCCCCCTTCCTCGAACCGTGACCTCTCTTCAGTCAGACTACCAGGATGTGGAGCACTGAATTCACACAGTCTCAGAAATGCAGGTCCTCCTAGAAAACAGCAGTTGATACAAGAACTTCTCGCCCTCAGGCACCTAACAAAATACAGGCTGACGCCTCCTCCACCCAATAAATGCATGAGACCTGCTTACACAGAAACCTGGGGTCTCCACGGCCAGTGACACGTATGTTGCTACCAAGGCAACAAATCAGCCCAACTGCTCCTCGACCTCCTCACACAGGAAATGGGTACCAAGAGCTCTCTCTTTTTCCCTTCGAGTTTCCAGAGCGGATCTCGGAGCCTGGGCTGTCTCCCTCTTCCTGATGATTCAGTTACATTAATTCAATAAACATCCAAGGAGCTCTGAGCCAGATGTGGACCAAGTACTGCAGACTTTTCTAGACAACCATCAGAGGTCCCTGCCCTCACAGAGCCAACAGTCTCGCTACTTCCATCATCCCCTCCTCCCGCCAGGGGCGCTGCCATCAAAGAACCACAGGTGGAACGCGTTAAACAGCATTTCTTTTCTCTCAGCTCTGGAGGCTGGAACTCGGAGGCCAAGGTGTTTGCAGGCGTGGTTTCCCCTGAGGCCTCTGCTTGGCTGGCAGGTGGTGGTCTTCCTGCCGGGGCCTCACACGGCCGCATGCCCTGCACATGCCCTGCCCTGCTGTCTCTCCCTCTTTCATAAGGACACCAGTCACACTGGGTTAGGACTTTACTCTAAAGGTCTCACTTTTAGTCAGTCGCCTCTTTTTAAGGCCTCACCTCCCAGTTCACACTGCGAGGTAACTGGGAGTTGAGACTTCAAATATAAATTTTGGAAGAACACAATCTGGCCCTCACACCCCCACCTCGCCCTCCTCTCCCCCTCAGGCTCTCGCTTAACCTTGGCTCTCCTCCCTCAGAAAGTCACACCCTCAAACCCTTTTCCTACCTAAACCCCAACAAGCTGCCCCAGCCCACATCCTCCCCTCTTCCATCGGGCTGCTCCCCTTCACTGCCAAGATGTGAAAACCCCAGAACTCAGAGTCTCCGGCCCGAATCAGAGGGGCAGACCGCCATGGGCAGGTGGAAACCCAGAGGGCGCCAGTCCCCTCGCATGGTGACCGGGGCCCAGGGCCGGCTAACTGCAGTCAGGTGTGAACACTGCTCTGACTTTCCAGAAAACCTAGAAACGTGCTGATGTAAAATGTCCCACGTTTTATATGACAGTAACAAAAACAGAAAATTCTAGGTGGGCCAAATAAATTGGGCCCACAATCTCCATTTTCCCTATTTATTTTCTCTAATTCTTTTCCTACCATTTCTCACCTTCCCCCTTTCCTACCTGCCATTCATTCCTCACATTCTGCAGTCAGGCTTCTCTGCACCAATGCCTCTCCCCGTCCGCCATGGAAACGGCTGTCACGGAAGTCCCCAGGGCTCACCTGTCACCCTCCCATCTTGAACAGGAGCGCCTTGAAGACAAATGGTGTGCATTTTATCTCTACGTTCCAAATGCTTAGCTCTGTGTCCACGTAGAGAGTGAGCTCAATAAATGATTGTGAATAAACTATTGGCTCCTCTCTTCAGAATGACCCAAATGCACTGAAGGAACTGTAAATCAAAGACTCCTCCCTTGAATGATTTGTAAAGGCTCACCACTTATTTATCCATCTGCTTCACAGTGTTAGCAAGATTCCTGACTATCATGTCATGTATACGTTCCTACGTGGAACAAGAGCTTAAATCCTCACTATTCTTCCAAATGGCAAAATTTAGCTTCTTAAAAGGAAAATTCTGATATCATTCTATCTCATTTATTCAAAAGGTCATTTATCTACATGCTTAACATTCTGAAATACAGTCAAGCAACAGGAGTTAAAAATTCCATAAGCATCAAAATAGGTGGGTAATGTTCATTCATTTCACTCATAAGTGAACCCTGCAGGCCTTCATTCAGCATTAACTGGCTTTTACTTTTCAAAGATAATTTTATTTGGAGGGTAAGTATATCTGGCCAGAACTATCTTCCACTGTATTAGCCCGGGAGCCAGCGACTCATCTCATGGCACATAAACTAATTACTAAAACTCAGTGCACACCCAAAATATATTTTGTGCCGATTTCACCAAAAAGCATAGATATAAATTTGATTAATTCACACCAGGTGATGATTACTGTGTTGGCTGTTGTTATTTTTTTATTTGACAGCCTAAGGGAAAAGAGGTCAGTGCCCGGGACTAAATAGTCAGCTACCGCACGTTTTAAAAAACTTGCGGCAACCTGGCTGAAAATCACTGCCCTAGGGTATCAGTGTGCTGTCTTTTGAGCACCCTCTGGACTAGACTGAATCACCCGCCCCTCCCCCCTCACATGTCACTTTGTTTGAATGGTCTAAGTGCTCCAGGAGGGTAGGATCTGTGAAAATTACAACGAGAGCACCTTGTACGTACTAGGAGGTGGTGACATCAGCAGACATCCAGCCCCCAATGTCCAGCCTCAGCACATCTCCCCCTGGAAAGTGGAGGTGCCACCGTGTACCCTCATCCAGCTCTGCCACTGTTCATCCCCGAGCATCAGGAATCGGATAAAATGGACTCACACCCCCAGCGCCGCTGCTGTGTGAAGCCAAGTTACTTCACTTCTCGGTCTGTTTCCTCAACTGAGGAAAACAGGGATCGTGTTAAATTACTAGTAAAACCTACAACATTTGAAAAACACATTCCATGTAAGCAACATGATGAGTTCCTAACATCCCATCCTTTCTTCACTTTAATTTCAAAAGAAAAACCAAAGCTCCCACATATTAGAGTTATAGTCCCAGCTAAAGTTTTCATATCAGACTTGGAAAGTCACCCTGGTGTGACAGTCAAGGTAAGAATCAGATTTGCTATTGAAAATCTTGCAGGAAGTAATAGTCTTTAACTATTCTTAGGATAATTTCAATTACATGCAGAAATAATAGGAAAAATAGAAAACTCCGAAAATATGTTTTCTAAACAACTGGAAACAATTTAAACCCAAAATGAATAAAAAGAAATAGTTATGGCAAAAAAACAACAACACATACCTAATTTTACTTGCCCCCCCACCCCTTATTTTTAATGTTGGGCCTTTCTAGGAATCTGAATTATGTCTCCTCTAGTGTTTAGCTACATTTTTTTAAAAATCAGAAAACTGTCATTGACCAAAACTACTAGAAAATAACTATCATAAATTGAAAAAAAAATCAGTCCAGATGATACATAATCAAACATCAAAATGGGGGTGGGGAGCAGAATCTAAATTGAAGTCAATATTCTACCATAAATCAACATGAAAATTTCTTGTAAGAAATAAAAAGCTCTAAATTATCATTTTGTTTTTAAGATTCTTTTTTTAATCTGTATTATGGAAAGTATGTCCCCCTTCCCCCCCATTAACCTCTCCCACCCCCCACCCCCCATGGGCCCTCAGGACCCTATTGTCTGTGCCTATGGGTTATGCATAAACGCATAGGAGTTCGTTAGTTGATCTCCCCCCTCCCCACCCCCTTCCTTCCCTCTGAGGTTGGACAGTCTGTTCCATGTTTCTATGTCTCTGGGTCTATTTTTGTAAAAGCACATGAATCCTGCGGGTACTCAAAGCAGCTGAATAAATTAGAAGGGTATCCGGGCGTACCTAGCACCACATACAAGGAGCAAATCGAGTTAGCATTAGGTGGAAAGTTCCAGTGGTACAGAAAGCCACACAAAACCAACAGAGGAAAACTGCACAGAACTCACATGGTTGAAAGGCTGAACGTGTAATTTTTCTCTTGCTACAAATGCAAAACAAGCAAAATCAATAACCAATTTTATTTCTAGGTTTTTATCACTGTAGTGCGTAAAGGCAATTTGAGGACCACCTGAACAGAGTTCTAACTCAGCATCTTCTCAGACAAGTGAATCTGTCGTTCTGACCAACACATAACTATTCATAGAGTGGCAAAGAGAGCACTTCACATTTAATGCTTTAATAAAACCCAGAAAAGGTTGGGAAAAGCTTAAAACCGTAGCTGCTTTAGAAAAATCATATTATATTTTAATAGAGTTTTAGAAACTTTATCATTCAACTGACTTAACAACCATAAAAGCCAAATTTAATGTAATATAATCCATGTTAATTTTTCAATTCAATTTTCAGAAATAGCAATTTGCCAAAAGTGCTGGCAGACACAGAAGAAACCAGATTGAGCTGCCCGAACATTTCATACTGGTCATTAGCAGGGAATGCGCTTCAAGGCCACAGCACCAAGGCAGGTTAGGATATCGGATCACCGCAAACAAGCATAAGGACAGTGGACATACACAGATGATGGGCACTGGGCACAAAAATTAGATTTCAAATAGTTGCCTTACCCAGGCTGCATGAAGAAGTGTTCACATGAAACATCACAAAATATGAATTTCTGGGTATAAGCCATTCATATGTTTCTCTTCCTTTTAAATTATTCTTCACCACCATTAGGTTCTCCTTGCCTTTTACCTGGGTGGACATTTCCCTTTCTTATTTCCCTTGCACCTTCTTTCACGTGACAGACTTTATAACTGGAAACTTACACCATTTGACCGCCTTCACCCATTTCACCCAAACCCCAATCCCGCCTCTGGCAACCACCAACCTGCTCTCTGTATCTATGCAGCTGTCACCTTTCATATTAATCTACTTAAGTATAAATTCCTGTTTTCAGTGCTATTAACAATGCTTGTACATTTAGGGAAGTTTTGAGGTATCTTTTTTTCCTTTTTTCTATTGATTTTAGAGAGGGAAAGACAGAGAGAGAGAAAAAAAGAGAGAGAAACCTCAATGCAAGAGAGAAGCATTGATCAGCCACCTCCCGCATGCACCCGACCAGGGGCCGAGTCTGCAATGTCCGGGCATGTGCCTGACCAGCAAGAGCCTGCCACCTCCCCGTGCACGAGATGACGCCCAACCACTGAGCCACACCGGCCATGGCAAGGCGTTTTTTAAACTACACAAGCATCGCATTAAAACCAGAAAACTGAACTTGAATAATTTATAGACTAAGAAACATAATTTTCCAGTTTTCTGAGATGAGTGATCAATAATTGCCCTGAACCTATTTGTTAAGTCAAAACCCCCATCTCACGTAAATCGAGCTGCAGCTGCGCGTCCCTCCGTGACCCTGACTCACAAAGAGCACAGGCCAGGATTCCCAGGTGACCTCCAGCGCAGCTCACTGAGCCACCTTTCCTCCAGGAGGCCAGCTGTAACAATAAGCCCAGCTATTGGGGAGCTGTCCTGTCTCATTAGAAAAATTATTATTTCCCTATACAGCTGTGACTTCTAAAGTCTCAAGAGACTCCAAGCATTCTTAAATGTAATATTGCCAATACCTTGGTATAATGGCTTTTTATCTAGATGAATATCTCTGTAGCAAGAAAATATAAAGAAAAATCAATTCAGTACACAAACACGCCAGTGCCAAGGAATTTTAACAAGCATCTAGTCTACGCAGATGATACATTTTTGTTCTGTGTCCCTCTGACATGAAATACTGCTGGAATGACAGTCACCCCTACCTAACAGCCATCTCCCGGCGTTCACTTTTTGTATCTGCAGAACTGCCTCAAGAGCCATTGTAACCCCAGCAAATTCAACGGGGGGTGTGAGAGGCCCAGGCCCTGTGAACGGGGTGGAGACTCCTGCATGGACTTCCTGTGGTCAAGTGTGTCACCAGGGAGGGGCTATGCCTGTCAGATGCACACAGATACCATTAAGCTCAGATGAATCTGAACCTGTGGCTAGTCCCTTTTTACTAACACTTCATTGATAATAGAGTTCAATATTCTGAATGGTTCATTTCCAAGGGATTACTGCACACTTCCCCAGGCCTCAGCCATTTATGTCTTTCAGCTTATCTGAGAGGTTCACTCATAACGCCTCAAATATCCGCTGCCTGTCATTTCTCAATACTGAGCTCCGGGATGCAAATGCACAGGCCCCACTGGAGCGGACGGAAATGAGTGTCTGCACCAGGATGCTCTCTGCCTCTTGCAGGCACTCGCGCTGCATTTGCTCTTGGGGACAAAATAAAAATGCATTGCTATTTAAGTGGAACCACTCAGGTGTTACAGGCACCTCTATCCCATCCAAGAATGCATTAGCCAAAACCAACTAAAGCTGCCTATGACTCATCATCATTCAAGCTGAATTAATAATATTACACAGCATGTGGGATGAGGGAAAGACAGTGCAGAGCAACATTAAAATCCCTTTCCTCTCAAGCATAATTCACTTTGATCTTTACTACTTGATTCAGCTAAAGGTCAAACCGTATACGATGGTTTAGATTCAGAAAGTATATTATTTCGCTGCTGAGTATGGTCTGAAATGAGGGCAACTAATTTAAAAATGGAAGCAATTTGGAAAATATAAATGTAATGAAAAATGTCTCCATTATAAAGCATATAAATTAAGTTCTATTGATTACTGTCAACATTTTCAACCTCCCTACTCGTACTGGTAATGCCTTTAGTGCAAGTTAATTTTCCTCCTATTGTGCTGTACACATTCAATGAGCATCATTCTGGTGAGGGACCAAGAACAAGGTCAGAAATGCTAGTGATGATAAATTGCAGGCCTTATTAACTTTTGAACAGTTTTAAATGTACAAGTCATCTATAAGTCACTTAGCTTGATAAGCGAATGGTTAACGAACTACATCAACTAATAAGAACCATGTGTTAGCCCAGCCAGCGTGGCTCAGGGGTTGAGCGTCGACCAATGAACCAGGAGGTCACTGTTCGATACTTGTTCAGGGCACATGCCCAGGTTGCGGGCTCGATCCCTAGTGTGGGGCATGCAGGAGGCAGCCGATCAATGAGCTCTCTCTTCATTAATGTTTCTATCTCTCTCTCCCTCTCAAATAAAAATATATATATTTTTTTAAACAACCATATGTTAGTCTATACTACTACAAGGTATGAGGGCAAGATCTTAAACATGGTCTAATTAAGACCAAAATTGAGATTTGGAGCATATATAACTGAAGAAAGAAGAATTATCTTATTAAAAGACTACATAAGCAATAATTACTCATTATTTTATGCAAACAATTTACTAGCACACAGGTTTTATTAAAGGATTAGCCAGATTCACAACTGACAGACCACTGAAAGGTTAGCAGCTTCAGGGTAAAACAAAGGTGACCAGTGAGCTCAAGTATTTGCTTCTTCGTTTGTTTTTAGTTTTCAGTGAAGGGCAGTTTAAAAATGTAGTCGTTGAGGTCTGCACTGCAGATTATTTGGGTCAAGGCTGTGTACTTTATGTACGTACCCCCATTTCTCACTCTTGGGTGAGTCACAAGCAGTGATGGGGGACTGTCCCTCAACATCCTCCATAGGGACATTCACAGAGCAAGTGCTGAAGGGAACCCAGGCTAGTGGAACCCTACTGACCCCAAGGCAGTGCTACCAGGGAGAGACGTAAGAATCAAGCAGGAAGAGGCACAGGCTGAACAAATAAACCCCAGCAAGTGGTTCCCATCCCTGAATGAAACTGGCACGTGATGACATCCTCATCACCCGTCTACGTCAGCTTCTCAGAGTGGTCCTCCTACACCCGGGTCAGAGCCACGCTGGGGGCCTGTTTAAATGCACATTCCTAAACTACCTCCCAGGCCTCGGAGCAGGACCACCAGGAATGGGGCAAGAGATCTTCTAACAAGCTGCCCAGGAGACTACCAAGCGCCCTAAAGCTTGAGCATGACAGCTTAGGAGGAGCCCTGGGCCATCTCCACCTGATGCAATGGCACCTCTGAGTCCCCACCATCACCTACAGTGCACATACCGGCAATGCCAGAGACACCAGACTGTTCAGAGCAGCACGGGGCCTTGATTATTGGCTAAATAACCATGTGAACGTAGGCCTGATTTAATGGATAGATGCATGAATGGGAAATTAATAGTATTTCTGAAATAAAAAAAGGAATTCTGGTTCCTTTCAAGTCAGCTCTATAAATCCATCCACGGCTCTCTAAAAACCCCCAAACTGCTCCAAATTTTTTCAGTCTACATATTTGAAACTATAATCTTAACTTCTCGAAGACTGATCACAGAAAATGGTGAGGCTGCCCGGCCGGTGTGACTCAGTGCTTGACCTATGAACCAGGACATCAAGCGTGTGCTCTGACTGGGAATCGAACTGTGACCTCCTGGTTCATTTATTTCAGAAATACTATTAATTTCCCATCATTGATGTTTCTATCTCTCTCTCCCTCTCCCTTCCTCTCTGAAATAAATAAAAATATTTAAAAAGAAAAAAAAAATGTGAGGAAAGAAGAAATGCAAGGCTCTCTTCTGATTTCTGGAAACATCCGAGCTGCACTGCTCCTACCCTGCACGGTGTGCTGGCTCATACCACCACTGTCCCTTGCACATCTGCTGGGAAAGCTGTTGCTTAGCAACAGCAATCAATGCTGTATTTCCTCTTTACCACTTTCCTGAAGATTGAGACACTGCTCCAATGTATTATTTTTAAATACCTTCTGTTTCACGGCTTGAACATGTTTGTTATTTTATATTATGAAAAAAACAATCAGGAACTAAATCAGCATAAGGATCCAAGAAGGAAGAGTGAGAAGAGGTCAGTACAGCAGGGTGCTTAGGGACTTGTTTGGTGAAAAGAAAATTCTTTGACAGCTCATTGACTTTATTTGCTCTACCCTTTCATTCTGCCATTTTAGAACTGATTTCTGCTACCTCATGGGAGATGAAAGCCATTAGCATGAATTATCATTCCCAATGCAAATCCACAAGGTACTGTTATAAAACACAAAAAGCAAATGATCTCCAGGAACTGGTTTAATACACACCTCACATCTCTGTTAAAGCTCATGTCTTCGTTACATTCCTGCTAACCACCAGCAGCATTTGCCAGTGTCTCTCCATTGAGAGTACAAGATAGGGTTCTTTCTGAAGGGCAGTGCTTACCAGCTCAATTACTTAGTACCTCTGGTATAACTTACCAGTACAAGCTGAAGTACATACAACGACACCATTTGGGAGAAGGGGATAAAAATTCTAAATACACCGATATGTCCTACAAATAAATAGAATCTTCACACAAAAGCAAGAATGAGAGCCAGGAACTTTATGTGGCACTTTCCAATAAAAAAGTTGATATTTTCTTAAAGCAGATATGTTAGTAAGGGGTGGAATCCATCTAGGTGGGTATTGCATTATAATTATTTCCCACTTTTATTGAGCACCTACTATATACAAATCTCTGTGGGCTGCATAAAGATGAGTAAAATGTGATCCTGTACAATCTTGTGGTAGAAACTGTCACATCAATAAGTAATACAGAAGAATATAGATAGAACCTCAGGTATCTGTTTAGTTACCACCAATGTCACAGTTCGTACAGATCAAGTCAGAGTCTAAAGCCTTTAGTTTTCATGACAGCAGACAGTGTTGATGAGGATGCAGTAGTCAGATAAAAATGGCATCATGCATTACTCAGGCATGTAAACTAAATCAACCTTTATGAAGATACTGGCAATATGTAACAAAAATATGCACATTTAAAATTCTGATATAGTAATTTATGTTTAAGGACCAACCCAGAAGTCAACAAATTAGCACGCTGCAGTAAATAAAGAAACACACACTCAACATGCCCCCAGTAAGTAGGGCTGAGATAGAAACTGTTTTAGACCATTGGGTCCTGCATAGAGATGGTTCCATTCTAGCCAACACTTTCCATAATGGTCACTGAGAATATTTAAAAACCTTCCAAAGACAGATACTGGGAATATTTAGGCTTAAAAATCAAGAAACAGAACCTTCTGATTACCAAGGAATGAAATAAATATCAAAGGGATGGAGAAAAGTCATTTTGCAGCTAAACTAGCTGAACTCCCAAAATTACATGCCTATGCTTATGTTAGCAGTACTACAAAAGTAGATAGATGGATAGATAGATAGATAGATAGATAGATAGATAGATAGATAGATAGATACAGATATATAGAGATATATAGAGATAAAATATAGAGATATAGAGATAGAGATATGCACACAGATCTTATTATCGAAGTCATTTTCCCACTATCTAGTAAGTTAAGATTCATAAATATACCTAACTTTCTTTATCTTTTTCCACACCTTTCCCTCTCTAAAGAATGCTTCTGCTGAGTTTCCATTTCTTATTCACTGGAATTAAAATGCAGTGATTCACTGGTTATTACGACAATAGCCACACAGTTGAGGAGAAGCTCATGATTATAATCTGCACCATCACTGACTCTAGGTCACCTGCTTAAATGGTGTTTGAAAAAGCACTTCATTTCCGATGGAGATCAGGACAGGGATAAAACACTTTCACAATCTCATCACGAAATACATCTTTGTTTACACGGTCGATGTGTATTGTCAGGGGGCAGGTGCAGGAAAATATAAAATATAAATATTTAAAATCCTACTGAGCTGCTTTGAAGTCAGTAGCAAAGAAAAATACAAACATGGTGCTTCATGTGTGTAGCTAAACACATAAATAACAGTGAAATCATCAAAAAGTACATCCATATTTCTTACTTGATGCTTATTATTATTCAACAGCAATAGATTTTTGTCATCCTGATCCATCTTAAAACTATGTCAAGCAACACTAAATTCATCAAGTCTTAAGCTCTAAAGAAACTGACTAGTACTGAGCAGCAACATTAGGTTACCTCTGCGTTTAAGAAGAAATCCTTACATGGCTGTCTTCTCCCCATGAAGTAGCTTGGACCCTCTTAGTCTTCAGCATTCTCTGTACTATGGTCATAAGCTGGGTTGACCAACAGCAGCACACAATAGGGGTCAGCAGAATTCAGCTGGCCAAAGTCAAGCCCATAAACAAACTGTTTTTTCTAGAAAGCCAAATGTCTTAAAGGATGCCCACAGGTGGAATCCTGGGTGAGATCAGCACACTTACCTGGCAAAACTGAAAGTGTGTTACTATCAATGAACTAAGCACCTTTGTGTCTTCCATTTGAGAGGTATAATTCTTTAAAAATGATATGAAAATATTTTTCAATTACATTACAGTACATCTTCACTTAACGTCATTGACAGGTTCTGTGACTTTAAGTGAAATGGCATATAATGAAACAAATTTTACCATAGGGCAGTTGACATAAATAGGAGTTAAGTTCCTGTGGTATCTCATCAACATTATAACATTATTCAAGGACCTGCTGCATAGTCCTCTCACTGCACACCCGAATGACCAGCAACTCACAAGGAAAGTGAATGGAGAGCAAAAGACAGAGCAGTGCCGGCTACTCGGAAGAACCAGGTCAAGAGCAGACTTCAGACAAGGCCAAACAACGTATTCCCAAGGCTGAGAGTGGTGAGGCACATCACCCAATAGCCCTGCTAACAAACATCCTTTAAAATGCATTATTTGTATTCTCATTTGGTGCGGGGGCGGGGGGGGGGGGGGGGGAGAAGAACTGGGAAATTTGAAAATTGTCTAGGTGACAGATAAAATATTAGAGAATTTTTATTCATTGTCTACAGCATGTTACAGTATTGTGGTTATAAAGGAGAATTTTCTTAATTTTAGAAGATTCACAGAAAAACACCCAGGGTCAAGTGTCATCATGTCTGCAAATGACTTCTAAATGGTATATACACACACACACACACACACACACACACACACACACGAACATACTAATAATTAAGGAATCTTCGTGGCAAACTTCATATCCTATCCTTCCTCTTTCCTGCATGAAAATGTTTATAATTTTAAAATATTAAGAAAACAAAAGCATATAAGTTCTATTAAAAGAGAAAATTGAAAAATAAATAAAAGTTATTCAGATGACAAAAGAGAAAAATATGCTTAGGTAATTACATCGGAGCAAAAGCAGTGACCCAGAGAGGTGAGTACACTCTCACGCCAGCTCTCAGAGCCTGGAGACACTTAGCCAATCGGGGGCCTGAGGTTTCACTTTGACAGCCACCGAGCACAGAGCTCCACTAGAGCCTGTGCTGGGGCCACGCGCAGACGCAGACTCTAAAACCAAACTCCAGAGCAGACCCGGATTCCCAAGGACTAGACCCTTAGAGTGAATCAGAATAAACCTATTCCACAGAAGGGACAGCAAGAACGCTGCCAACCTAGACCTTAGCACTGGAGAGGGAGGGATAACTTTTTCCAGAGAATTCATGAGCATAACTTGGCAACTGACCGAACTTGCTACTTAAATTCACACTGTATTTCTGGTCCAAAAAGCCTCAAGCACAGAAATTAACCGGAAGGAACCCGGGGCTGTTAATGCACTAGGTGGTCACCAGAACAAAAGGCAAATTCAGTCCAGCCGCCAAAGAATTTCAAAAGAGCATAAGCTTACAGTTTTTCGAAAATCATAATACAACAAGAAAACAGAGACTAGTGAGCAAAACGCAACAGAAATATCCAATAGCTGAATCAAACTCACAAAGATCTCAAAATTTGAATTGTCAGAATTTAAAATAAATGTTTAAAGAAATAGATTGGAAATATGAGGGGGAAAATTGTAATGTCTAAGCCAAATTAAACCTTCTAGAACTGCAAAATATAATTATAATTAAAAATTTGAAAACAATCCTTAAATCCTAACATGTCCTTGGCAAAGTCTGGAAACAATGCAAACTCTGATGCACAAATGGTTCAGTATAAATACAGTCTCCTTCGAAAACAATTTGACATTATCTAGTGAAGCTAAGATAAGCATAGTCATGGCCCAACAATTCCATTACAAGTTATATACCCTAGAAAAACTCCTGTACATGTTCAACAGGAGATAATTTCATGAATGTTCATGGCAGTGAAGTGTGTAATAGGTAAAAACGAAAGCAAATAAACTATGATATATTCACATAATAGAAAACTATGCAGCAGTGAAACTGAATGAGATACATCATGATGGATAAATCATAAAATACCGGGTCAAAATGGAACTAGAAAAAATAAGCAGCCTGGCTGATGTGGCTCAGTGAATGAGCATACACTCATGAACCAAGAGGTCACAGGTTCGATTCCCAGTCAGGGTAAATACTGGGTGGCAGGCTTGATCCCCAGTGTGTAGGAAGCAACAAATCAATGATTCTCTTTCATCATTGATGTTTCTATCTCTCTCTCCCTCTCCCTTTCTCTCTGAAATCAATAAAAATATAAAGCATAATCTGACTTCATTTATATACAGTTAAAAATAATAAAACTAATCTTACCTTTTGTAACAGACAGATCTAGAGAATATTATGCTAAGTGAAATGACCAGTTAGAGAAAGACAAATACCATACGATTCCACTTTTATGTGTAATCTAATGAGAAAATAAATAAACAACAAAGATAAAAACAGACCTATAGATACAGAAAACAGACTGATAGCTGTCAGAGGGGAGAGGGTTTGGGAGGCTGGGTGAAAAAGGTGTAGGGAATAAACCAAAACAAACAAACAAACAAACAAAAAAACACACCCTCATAGACACAGACAACAGTATGGCGATTACCAGAGGAAAAGGTGGATGGAGGTAGATGGAGGGCAAAGGGGGAATAAATGGTGACGGAAGGAGACTTGACTTTGAGTGGTGAACACACAATACAGTATACAGATGATTAATTATAGATGTATACTTGAAACATATATAATTTTATTAAACAATGTCACCCCAATCAACTCAATAAGATTTTAAAATAAAAAATATCTAAAACTAAACCAAATGTTGATTGCAATATGTATGTGGAGAAGTATAAAGAAAAGCCCGTGAAAGATAACACAAAATGTGAGGTAGTGTTTGCTTCACTGGGTAGACAGGGAGATGAGATAAAGGAGCAGTGAGGGACCTTCAGAAGTAGTGGCAATATTCTATCTCTTAGGCTGTTTGACTGCTATACAAAGTTTTGTTTACTGTTATATGTGCCTTATACTCATGTTATAAACATTTTTCCTATTTGTTCAATGATACAGATTTTTTAGCAAAATAAAACACAGTAATACGCATAAATGTCCTAGCCAAAAGCATAAAGGTTATACTAGTTCTGCAAGCAAGAAACATGCTTTAGAAAAAAGGAAACTAGCAACGCTCGGATGATCACAGCAAAACATCCATGTGCTACAAGAATATACCAGTGATGGGGAACTGACCATCTTCTCAAGTGGACCCCCTTCCTACAGAACACCAACAGTCTCCCTCGAATGCCTAGGAGTTGTCAGCCTATATGCAACCCAGGTTAAGGTTAAACTAACTAATTAGTGATTTTTTCCTCCCACTATTCTGTTCATTCAATTCCAACTCTAATGATATCTGTAGGTGCAATTTGTAGCATTTCTTTACTGTCCTAAACCCACTCTTCAATGTATATAATAAAAATCTTTGAGTTTTCCCAGAATGATGCTACCTCTTCCCACATTTCTTGACTGTGACATGACATATTCTGTGTTATATTGTCTCATCATAATTCACATTAGAGATGAATCTGCTATTTTGACTGTAATGTTTTGGCTACCAGCTGAACAGATGGATAGTTTTTCTTCAGTAGGAATATTTGCCAACAATCAGGAGGGTGTAAAACTCATTCTCAAAGAAACCCAAACATAACCACGAGGAGTCTAACAAACAATTAAAATATCCACTGTTGCAGATATAAGTCTTCACAGATCACAACATATATTTAGAAATCTTGGAATAAAATGACAGTTAATTAAAAGAACACATTGGCAATGTTAAATTAATGCTACTAATAATCATAAAAGAGCCTGGAATTTGTATAGGTATTGTGTGCATATTCATCTGGTTCTCATATTCTACAAGAAAAATATTGAGGCACTATTATGCTGACTTTACAACAGACAAAGACTAAGGATAAGGAGATGCCCACTTTATCATAGAAAATGGACTGATCTCAGAAGTCAGACCTGGAATTGGAGCTCTTCTGTGTCTCAACTACAAAAACTTGGAGCAAATAACTGAATTTTTCAGAGCCTCTATCCCCTCATTTGTAAACAGGAACAATGCTACTTAGTTACCAAGCAGTGGTGAAGGAGAACCAAGATGGCAGCGTATGCAAATGCCTGTACTCGCTCCTCCCACAACCACATCAAAATTACAACTAAAATACAGAACCATCACCCAGAAGCGCCAGAAAGCTGGATGAATGAAAGTCGAGCAACTAGAGAAGTAAAGGAGAGAGCACACTGAGACTGGTAGGAGGTGCAGAGGCGCCGAACAGGCTGGCCCAGCACCCACATGGGACGCTTTTTTAATCGGGAGGGAGATCACCTCTGTGGAGGCTGCCCCGGAGGAGCAAGGGGTCCCAGCCCCACACCAGACGCCCAGCCTGGGTCCCAGCACTGGCAAAAGAAGTCCCTAAGGGCAGTAGAACTATGGGCTGTAAAAACCAGTGAGGATTGGGGCTGAGTGACACACAGGCTGCTGGAGACCCAGCTGCTCCTTTTAAAAAGCTGGCACTAAGAACTGAATTTACAAGCTCCCACTTCCTCTGAACTCCAGTGCCGGGCAAGGCTCTGGGGGATCCAGACACATATGACTAGAAACTGGACTCTCTGACATCGAGGCAGGAACCCCTGGGCTGCTTTCTTCCAGACAGAAGTGCTCACAGCAGTCATTGTTCCCGTGTTGGGACCTCCCTGGTTGTAGGGCTGAATGGCAGCCATTTCTGTATGCTTGGCCCTGGTGATTCCCTGTGCCCCACCCCACCCAACTTACAATCCCACCCAAGCTGTGTCCAGCGGCTTTTGCATATGAATGGCCTGTCCTTTCTCAGGCTAAAAAACTGTCAAACAAGCTGCAGCTCGGTCAGGGAACCCCAAACCTATCAATCAAAGGCCCAAGACCTGGCACCAGCACCAGCCTGCGTTGCTTCACAGCTGGACCTCGTCTGGGCACTTCCAAACCTGATACAAAGGGGAGGAATCTGTAGATCCCTTTGTAGCTCCTGCTGGGTGGCCCCAGGCAGTGGCTGACTTTGAACCACCCTGGAGACCCAAGAGCCAGTGTACTCAGTGGTCAGTGTCAGACCATACCAGATTACAACTCTTCACATCCATAAGTGACACATTCAAGGGGCAGACTCAGGGAGCACCAAAGCCCCACTGAAGCAAGTCCTGCTCCATAAAGGTGTCTCCTGCACAACAGCTCTCCCAATGTAGTCGCAGCTGATCGTCACAGCCAATTGGCCTGGAGGTCAATTCCTGCCAGTGACACCAACAGCAATCAAGTCTCAACTACAACAAGACTGTGCACACAGACCACAAAGGAGTACACCTAGAGCAGTGATGGTGAACCTATGACACGTGTGTCAGAGGAGACACGCGAACTCATTTTTTTGGTTGATTTTTTCTTTGTTAAATGGCATTTAAATATATAAAATAAATATCAAAAATATAAGTCTTTGTTTTACTATGGCTGCAAATATCAAAAAATTTCTATATGTGACACGGCACCAGAGTTAAGTTAGGGTTTTTCAAAATGCTGACACACCGAACTCAAAAGGTTCGCCATCACTGACCTTGAGTGTCCACCTCAGGGGATAGGGGAAGCTGAGCCACTGGGCCCTATAGGACACCTACTACACAAGGACACTCTATCAACTCAAGGAGACTTAGCAGCTACCCAATACATAGAAACAAACACAGGGAAGCAGCCAAAATGCAGAGACAAAGAAACATATCACAAATGAAAGAAATGGAAAAAAACAAACTACTGGATACATTGAGAATCAAATCAATGATTTGAAATATGAGTAAGCAAAAAACACCCAACCAGAAAAGCAAGAAGAAAAAAGAATCCAAAAATATGAAGATAGTGTAAGGAGCCTCTGGGACAACTTTAAGTATAGCAGTATCTGAATTATGGGGGTGCCAGAAGAAGAGAGAGAGAGCAAGATATTGAAAACCTATTTGACAGAAAACTTCCCCTACTTGGTGAAAGAAATAGACTTACAAGTCCAGGAAGCACAGAGAACCTCAAACAAGAAGAACCCAAAGAGGACCACACCAAGACACATCATCATTAAAATGCCAAGGGCAAAAGACAAAGAGAGAATCTTAAAAGCAGCAAGAGAAAAACAATCAGTTACATACAAGGGAGTGCCCATACGACTGTCAGCTGATTTCTCAACAGAAACTATGCAGGCCAAAAGGGAGTGGCAAGAAATATTCAAAGTGATGAATAGCAAGAACCTACAACCAAGATTACTCTACCCAGCAAAGCTATCATTTAGAATTGAAGGTCACATAAAGAGTTTCACAGACAAGAAAACGATAAAGGAGTTCATCACCACCAAACCAGTATTATATGAAATGCTGAAGGGTATTCTTTAAGAAGAGGAAGAAGAAGAAAAAGATAAAGATAAAAAATATGAACAACAAAGTGGCAATAAATACATATCTGTCAACAAATAAATCTAAAAGTCAAATGAATAAAAAATCTGATGAACAGAATAAACCGGTGAACGGAATAAAATCAGAGGCATGAAAATGGAACAGACTAACGATTCTCAGAGGGAAGGGGAGTGGGAGGGCTGGAGGAAGAGATTAGACAAAGATCTTATATGCATGTATGCATTACCTATGGACACAGACAATAGGGTGGCGAGGGCATGGGGCATGGTGGGAACCGGGTGGAGGGGAACTATGGGGGGAAAAAAGAGGGACATCTGTAATAATCTCAACAATAAGGATTAGTTTAAAATAATAATAATACTTAGTTCCTGATGTTCCTCTGAGAATTACATAACATTTTTAAAAGTTCCTAACTAGAGTACCTATCAGAAAGTAGGTTCTTAATGAATATATCCTTCCCTAATTAATGAAGTCTCACTTGACAAGAGAAAAGTCAAAATGTTCATGTTTACTCTTTTCAAAAGGCGTCAGAGGTGACTGAGGTTTAGGGCAAAAGTTTACACCTGACACATCCATATAAACTACAGGTTGTCTTGAACTCAACATTCCACCATCACATTTCAGTGGCTTCTCAAACACATCCTGAAGGAACCAATAGACTCTAATGAACAGGTAATGAGTAGTTTAAAGGGACAGAGCCACCCTGTCATCATAATCGTGACTCATTTGATACCAATGTATATATGCTCTAATGTTGTTATGTGACATCTAATACGTGCAGGTATTTTCCACACAGTTAAGTAATTCACTCCATGTCACACAGCGATAGCCCAGGGCATCCATTCACAGATTCCTGCTTCCGATCCTGGCGACTTAGAGCTTCTTCCTGGAACTTGAAGCAAACGCCTCTCTGCCCAACTCCTCTGGTTCCTGACAAGGAAAGAGTCTCTTGTAGCCAGGGAAGAGGAGGAAGGTGGGCACAGGGAAGCCAAGGGCTGCAGACACGGATCCAACCACAACTGACTCATCAGGCAAAGAAGACAGAAGCGCTGGCAGGCAGTGACAGTGGGGCTGTCCCCAAGTCAACTACACGGCCTGGTTTCCCGTAAAAATCTCAGAAACCTTCCAATCTGCATGACTCCAGCTTCTTGTCCCCCATTTCCTGCTAGAGGGTGACATACAGCACCTCACAAAGTACTGATTTGCTCTTTTCCATATTTCCAAGAAATACTGAAAATGGAGTCACAGTGACTAGAGAGGACGCCCAGTAGCCCCTGCTTATCATTATGCCAGAGCTTTGGGACTCAAGCATGTGACCTAACAGTGTCACTTCAGTACGACGGCCCCTTCTACGTCCCCTTCTCCTCCATCCGTCTATCGTTTCCTCTTACCTGACAAGCACAGTTGATTGGAATTGTGCATTTTGAATGTCCCTTTAGAATAAAGAAGACTTCAGTAATTATAATCTACTGGAATTGCTAAATTCTATAATTTCACTCACATGAACTTAATCACACTATAACAATGAGTTTGACTTGTTTCCAAGTTTAATTTTGATTACAACCTGAATAGAACTAAAATTTTCTTTTGGCTGTAAAAACCTCTCATTTGTAAGAGGGGTTTAATCCTTTTATTTCCAAGAGAATTCATTCAAGCATCTTTCATTTAACACATGAGGGTTTTCTACATACTGCTACCACAGTGAACAAGACTGGCAAAACTGTCTTCATGCAGTAAAGAGATGATGAACAAGTAAACAAATAAGTGACCAACAAATGTAAGACAATGCTAAATGCTCCAGAGAGAATATAATATAATAGATTTAACTGGGTGCTCCTTTACATTGAGGACTCAAGAGCCCTGAGACCCAAGACCATTCTAAGCAGAAAAAAAACTAGCAATCACACAGAGTAGACACCATATTTTTCTGTGTATAATACGCCCCCATGTACAAGACACCCCCCACCTTTCCAACCCAAAATTAAGAAATCAATATTTTAAACATTTTGCTGGTTTTCCTCTCAAGGCCCTATTCTTTTTTGGCATCTTAAGGAGTTGTTCTTCCTGTTTTCTCCACCATCTGATCATACACTCAGTGGGAGGAGGTCCAAACTGTCTCTGCAGCTCTATTTCCATGCTCTTTTGCACAGATGATTACATTCAGTTTGAATTTTGCAGAGTAAGGCAATCGCTTACCGGTATTTATCTTTTTATTTTTTGGCATCTTTATGGGCTCAGAATGCTCCAGTCCCTGTTGCATCTGCGCACGCTTCACCTCCACCTCCAATTACGGCATCAGCTGATGTCAGTAACAATAAGGCTCATGATTGGGGGAAGCCTGTTTGATAAGGTATTGGCAGCTATGCACCTGCGCAGCTCTCTCTTCGGCTGAGTCCGTGTATAAGATGCCCCTTGATTTTCAGTCTAATGATTTTTTTAAAAAATAGCATTTTATACACGGAAAAATTCAGTATGTTAGCACTGAAGTAGCACAAGGAATTCACATCTTATTCAAAGTGTGGTAGGAATCAATAACAGGTGGGGAGGGCAGGTATGTCCTAATTTAAATTTTAAAAGGTCACTCTAGTTGCTACCTGGAAAGATTACTGAGGAGCAGGAAAGGAAGGAGAAAGACCACCCTATTGTTCCAGCAAGGTATGACGCTACTCTTATTACAGTGGTTAGAGGAAGAGGGAAAGGGGCAAAAACAGATCTTAGACATTTTGGAGGAAGTGTTAACAAGACTTACTGATGCATTGGAGATGGAGGGTAGTGATAGAAAAAATTAATCAGAAGTGATTATGAGATTTTTGCCCTGAGCTACTGAACAGAGGGTAACTCTAATTACTGAGGTGAGGAAGGTAGAGGAAAGGACAGTAGGTAGGAGAGGAAGTGGGAGAATCAGGAGTTCCTCTCTGGCGATGTTGAGTTTGAGCTTTTCAGATCTCCAGGTGGAATATCCAGTAGGAAGCTGGATACCCAAATCCAGAGTTCAGTATGGAGGTCAGCACGGGGGATAAAAATGTTGGAGTACACAGGCACACAAGAGGGCATTTAAAGCCATAGAACTACATGAGAATCCTTTAAGAAGAGAGTGTAATTAGAAAGAAAAGAGAAGAATGCCTAGGAGTGAGCCTTTGGGAATTCCAAAATTTAAAGGTTAATAAGAGAAGCAAAAGCCATCAAAAGATGTTGGAAAGAAATGGCTGTCCAGTGACAGAAAATCAAGGAGAGTGTGGGGTGCTGGGAGGCAGGATATGAGAGTCTGTTAAAGAAAAGGGAGCACGCCGAAACCGGTTTGGCTCAGTGGATAGAGCGTCGGCCTGCGGACTGAAAGGTCCCAGGTTCGATTCCAGTCAAGGGCATGTACCTTGGTTGCGGGCACATCCCTAGTAGGAAGTGTGCAGGAGGTGGCTGGTCGATGTTTCTCTCTCATCGATGTTTCTAACTCTCTATCTCTCTCCTTTCCTCTCTGTAAAAACTCAATAAAATATATATAAAACGAAAGAAAGAAAAGGGAGCAGCCAGTTGTGTGGAAGGCTGCTGAGAAGTCACGAGGACAGAGAGAAGACACTGAACCTGGCAAGATTAAAGGTCCTTGATGCCTCAGGAGTACAGCTTCAGTGAATTACGCGGGATGAAAATCCCATCAGAATGGGCTAAGAGTATGGGAGGCAAGGAAGAAAAGGTGAGAAGGAAGAGGTGATTAAGAAAAAGTCTTTTACAAAGTTTCACCATTTTGGCCCCAAACATTGTTCACTTCAGACCAGGCTCAAAGCAGGTCGCTCTCTCTTTAAGTAAGTGGTTGAGGTATTTGAATTTATCCACCCAACGTTTACCCATCAGAGTTACCTGAAAACAAGAGTTGGGTGTAGGGCTCCATGAATCTTCACTTCATGCTTCTGACAGGAAGGCAAAGAGAAAGAGAGGCTGATGCTCTGCATATCGGGAAAGCAGCAGAAATGACGAAATGAAGGCATCTGTGGCTCTTTTAAAAGGCAAGATCTCTTGCAGCAAAACACATCTTTCTTTGCTCTGACATCAGTGGGAGGAGAGGCTGTTCTCACCACCTGTTAGACACGGCTCTTTGTTTCCTTGTTAGGAGCAATAAGCGATTCATGTGATATTTAAAAATTGGGGCATTCTCCCCTGAAAGCATGGGCCACAATAGGGTCAAAGCAGAGACCTCCAACTAGACACAAAGTAAATATAAGTGCCTTTTAAAAAGCAGATATTGTTTGAATTATTTATTCTTCAGAGTGATTTAACTAATAACTACCAGCTTTTGTTTCCTAAAACGCATTTTCTCACAGGAGCTAGAAAAGAGGGGTTGATGCAGACCACCCCATAAACCCTAACCACATCAGAAAAAAAATAAGCATCTTTTTCACTACACATAAAAACACAGCAGCGCTACAAAGAACCTAAGTCAACAGGGTGTGTGTGTGTGTTTGTGTGCACGCGCACACATACACTCAAAACAAGTGAAAATAGAAGTTACTGGAAGAAACAGAACATATTTAATCCTTTCCCACTGTTTTCCTACTCAAGTAAACCTAATTCTAAAAAACATCTTTCATGAGTAAACTATATGCACCCACAACACAGATAACTCTTCGGCCCAGTATCTCTTGTATTCAGCCTCTCTACCTATAACATTGTTCTTCCAAATCTAATATTTTTCTATTTTCCAAATCTAATTTTCTTCCCAATCAAGTCTGAGCTTTGAGGATGGATTAGGATCAATGACATTTTTCATTTTTCTAAACAAGTGCAAATCAGCAGCATTTTGTATTAAATGACTGCAAGGATGGGCCTCCCTCATAGGACACAATTAAAGAGTTTTCACATTCTCTTGTGCCTGAAAATGGGAGAACTCTCATCATGAGTGGGATTGTCTGGTTCCAATAATGAACGCCAATCTATGTTGCAGCCACCTTTCACAAGAGAAGTCTCCGTGACATATTTGCTCCTTTTTACACTCTCCAGATCTCATTTTGTTCTAGAAAGTTTCCTCTTACCTGAAATAAACTTCCATGCATCTGTTCTTTGAAACTGAACTGAACGGGCAGCATCCCGATATCCATAAATGGTTTGGACACTGTTCTCCAAGACAGCAGGACTAAATGACTGAAAGTCCCTGTCACTCACCTCATCTCACTCCTAAATGCCTTTCCATTAACTTCTCAGAGGACCTTCTTTTCCACTGAGCACACTTGACGTCCATTTTTAAATTTCTCCAATTTACATGAAGACAAGTTAACAAGGGCGCCATGTACTACAGATTTATTTAGTCTACACAGGACTTAGGGTACATTTTCATCAATGATTGTTGCAAGGATAATTATAAATTATATGAAAACAAAACCCTCAGTGAGCAGTAGTATGGTTTGCTTAGATTCCACCATTTGATGCTGATTACACATGGCACTCACCTATGAGAAGTCTTTCATTCAAGTCATGGACTATAGCCCCAGTCGCCATTTGTGTTACCATTGATACTTACACATTTCCAATCTCTGACATGCCCAATTTATTTCAATTAGGAGCTATTTAGAGTGGAATTGGGAAACAGTGATTTCTAGTCCCTGAACAACTTCACTGTTCTGATTTTTTAAATCTATATTTGGAATAAAAAATAGAAACTCTGTTATAAGAATATCACACTAACCTTTTGATAAACTGGAAACTGCAAATACTACAAAAGAGCAACAAGATTAACTATATTTTATATGAAAAACACAAAGTATCTCATAACCATCGGTGAATTTTAATTAATTTAAACTGAAGTAGTTCTAATGCATGGGTGTATGTCTATAAATTTCTCATGATATTATCTTTCTCAGTTACTCAGCTCTCCAATTCAGACAAAACTATTTTTAATATGAGGTATATTTTGACTTAAACACTTTGCATTTCTAACTAATACATTTTATTCAAGAGAATGTTTCAAATGATGGATTCAGTATTCTCTGGCCCAGTGGTTTCCCTGGGTGTTGCTAAGCACACTATTTGATGTACCTGACTCGGATTTTCATTCATTCCTGAAAGCAGTCTCTCATTCTCTTAAACTATCAATCATTCTTACCCTTCTCTCACTCCAGCTAACATTCCACATTCAAAAAGGTGTTTTCACCGTTTTCTGCTTCTCTGATGTGCTGTGGACACATGCAGAGTATACTAAATAGGCCCCAGAACACAGCTTCTGGAGTCACTGGGCAGGTGACGTCAGCACCAGCAGTACACGGGTTTCATTAAATACATATCCCTACTCCAGGGACAGTGTAACACACAGAATGGAGCTGTGATATTTTTCGAGTGCTCAGACAAGCACCAGCATAATAATTCTAAACTCCACATTTAAAACTGGTTTTTGATAGTTATAAAATACACACATACATACACACACACACACACACACACACACACACACACACACTGGTATTCAGTGCTGCTTTAAGAAAGCACTGCTTTAAATGGGGGGGGGGGGAGGAGACACCAAAATAAGATCATAAGACATTTTAAAATATCCAAGGGATAATATCCCTTACATTTCAAAACCGCCTTCGTCATCCGGGCGCCAGTTGTTCATCAGATACAGCCCTTGCCACGCAAAAGCATGGCATGAATGACAATTACTGTTTTGGGTACAAATCTGCACAGATCACACACAAAAACCAATACCAGTTCACTTCCCATAGCAAATCAATTTTTCAAAATGAAGGGTACACTCAATGTTTATTTTGGGTTAAGAATGGAAAATCAAATGAAAGAGGAACACTGACATTAACATCCTTATGTCCCAGTTTAGTTTTTCCTTGGAAGAAATAAGCAGATTTTAATAAATTTAACCTAACTTTGCTATGGCAACAGTTGTATCACTTGAGATGGTACTCTAGAGAAACACAGTATTTCCTCTCTTCTCCTAACACTTTGATCTCCCCATACTTTATAGTTTTTAATGCAATCTATATATATTTTTTGCATATATATATGTATATATATACATACATACACACACACACACACACACACATATATATGCCTTGAGATTTAGGAGTGATTAGAACATTTATATTTATAATACATCCAATGTATGCCTTTTTCTGTGGAAGCTATTCTGTGACATGAAGCTGACTCAGTGGTTAGGGGGTTAATGAATGAAATGGATCACTGGACTGAAAATAAAAATCACTATTAAAAAGTGCTTCACCAAGAGAATTAGGCCCTACATAGTACTGTTACCACTGAGAATTCTCAACAGTAAAATAAAGCCTTGTAGTCCTGCATTTTCATTAGTTTTCCAGTAGCGCTGGATGCAGTGTGAATTACAATGAGGGACACAGCAATGGCTGCTCCCTTCAAGCACAGACACTACACAGAGGGAAGGCAGCCCTTCAGCTCGCACGGGACCTTATGGGCCGACCACCCCACTGTGGGTTTTAAATTTTAATGCCTTAAAACAGCCCATGGCAACAGCATATTGCAGTTATCTGTGCACGCTGATACGTGCTGAAGAGTGAGCCATGCTGCATTGTAAATGTCAATTTAAAAATACAGAATTCTATAAATCTGTTAAAACACGCAAGAAACCTTTGTAACTACACAAAATTTGGAATTAGAATTGTTTAAACTGTGTGTCTATTTAAACAAATGCAAACGTAACATAAAGAATGATAACCCAACAGTGGGTGGAAAATCCTGTTACTGCCTCTGAGACTATTTAGGTTCAAAAAGAGAAAGGGTGCCGAGAAGCACAGAGTACTGCAAAGTGACATTGAATCTGATCTTGCCACACAAACGCGTTTCACTTTGCATTAGGTTCCTATTTTCCTAGTTTTAAAAATAGTGGGTCTTTTGAACTACTAACTTGGAAACAAAAATACGTCAAACATCTCATTAACAAACCAGCTCTTCCGTGTAAGGCTGAGGCAGAAAGTGTGCGATGATAGGAAAAAACAAACAAACAAACAGAATTCACACTGTTTTTTATCCACTATACTTGGAAAGTTGCCGGGGTCCAACCCCAGTGGGTCCAGGGGTCCCCAAAGGTTTGGATGGAGTCGGCAAAGAAGGAAGGACATGGAGGCAGAGTTCAGTTGATCAGCAGCCTAGCCAGGATCTCTAGCCAGGATCTCCAGCCAAGTTCTGGTCTGGATCTCCAGAGAGGTTCTGCCCAGGTTCTCCAGTCAGGTTCAGTCACCAGGTTCTAGTCAGGCTCTCCTGCCAATCTCCGCAGTCAGGTTCAGTCCAGGATCCCCTGCCATGCTCTCTCGCCAGGCTCTGCCTCCAGGCTCCGAGGCCAGTCCTGGTCCAGGATCCTCCGGCATGCTCTCGCCAGCAAAGTTCTTCTGTCTCTAGAGAACGTTCTGTGTAGGTTCTGTGCCTAGGCTCTGTCTCTCTTGGTCCTGTCTTCCAAGCCCTGTCTCTGAAGTTCTGTCTTATAAGTTCTGTCTCTTGCTGTCTTGTTACATCTGTATTTATACCAGTTGATTCAATCCTATCAATCTCTATTACAAAGGTTAGGGCGTTTCTTATCTCCATTCCAGGGAGTAAAGATTATGTAGCTTAAGCATGATTGTTCGTAGTTAAAGTGATTAATTACCCGCCTGGCACTTAGTTGAGAGGTTTTATTCCCTCCCTAACTTCAGGGGAAAATCTCTACCTGGGGAAACAACCTTTCTCGGAGAGGTGACCTTGGTTAAAACACAGCGCCAAGAAGGTGAGCAAACATATTAAGAACCGTATGCCATATATGCCAGGTCCCTTGAAACAGCAAGGATGGACTGGCTCCCGGCAGAAAGTACCATAAGCTCTTCACTAGTTTCTAATCATCCTATATTTAATAGTTTCCAATTCACTAAAGTTGAAGAGTTATTCTCCATTTCTACTGGAATATGAGTAACACGTGCTCTCCAAGCGTGACAATAATTCTATTCCTATACACATTGCTAAACAGTGTTATTCCCTAAGGACACAGCATTAAAAACTACAATCCCTGCTCTCCAGTTACTTACAGTCGAGCCGGGACACATAACCACACGTAACTCTTCGGTGAATTAAACGCAGTGTGACTCGGGGTCTGGGGGAAATCACGTCTAGAGTGAGCCATCTCCAGTCCTGGGCAGTCAGGCTCCTGGCAATGCCACCTGCCATCAGAGCCTCCCTCTGCAGGGTTCTGGAGTCTCACACGGACCTACAACCTGTGCTTGGACTTCTCTTCCAGAGCAAATTCCTAGCCCCTAGGCAGGGCCGTGCTCAGGAAGGGTGTGTGGCGTCCCTGCAAGGGGCCACAAATCCTTACGAGCTCCGGCCTCTCTCTGCACTGCGTGTCCATCATGGAGCCGTGGGCCACTGAGCGGCTACTGCACACCTGAAGTATGCCTAGTACAACCGAGAAACGGATTTGTGTATTTCACTCGATGAGATTAAAGTTAAATAGCCACATGCTGCTAGTGGCTACGATATTAGATGCAAGTTATAAAACATTTCACCACCAGAGAGGTTTATTGGGCAGCCCCACTCCGTAAGCTAAACTAGAGGCTTATAACTGGATGGATGCATTCCTGAAAAATCTCAGGGTGGGTAAGATCTTGCACTGTGAGGGATTATAAGGCAGAACACTCAAAACCTATACAATATTGTAACCAGAGCCCTTAACAGAGAAAAAAAATGCTAGCATCATTAAAACAAGACATTAATTTCTTTTTTAATTTTATTTTATTGATTAAGGTATACTGCAGTAAATATACAACAGAACTTTTAAAGTAAAGGTAGCCTGAAAGAAGGGAGTTTGTAAGAAGGCATTTACATTGTTGAAATGCACCCAAACCAGCGCAGAACAGCAGGTGATGGGCCTCAGGATCAGGGCTGCGCTCCTCCTCACTCGCGGGGCTCTGACCCCAGGTGACTGCGCTTGGGGTTCAGCTGCTGTTAGTTGGGGACCAACACCATTAACATGCCAAGAAAAGTCACTTATAAACCAAGAGACTGTCCATCAACTCAATGCCACCCCTATTAGCAAGTGTAAGTGAATTCGTTCTTGTGATAGAAACATGACTAGGAACAGAACAGACTGCATTTGTCTCACAAGATGGGTGCCCCTGCAGGACCGGAATAAACTGGCCAGCGCCAGCTCAGGGGGGCCTGTCAAAAACCATGCTCACTGGCCAGGCTTCGCTCACATGCCACCTCCTTTCTTAAAGCCTTTCTCAGTCACTGCCACCGCCACCGTCCCCGGCATGCCAGGGGCACAGACTCATTTCTTCCTGAAGGTGCTTTTATTCACACTTTACATACAGTTTAACATGTGTTTGTCCTTATCATTGTTGTTGTTACTATTATTATTAGGGGTCGCTTAGGAGGGCTGGTAGAAATTTGGAGGAGGCTAAAATTCCCAAGCTTTGGTAACATGCCTACTGCGTGGATTTTAGTCCTGACTCTGCCACTTGCTTCCTGGCTGATCGTGAACAAGTCTTCCCCTTCTCTGGGCTTCAAACAATCTCATTCTTCAAATTATCTTTATTGAGTGTCATACCGTATTTTTCCGTGTATAAAACGCTATTTTTTTCTAAAACTGTTAAACTGAAAAGCCAGGGGCATCTTGGCATCTTATAAACAGAAGTCAGCTGAGGAGGGAGCCGCTCGGGTGCATAGCTGCCCATACCTTGCCAAACAGGCTTCCTCCAATTACGAGCCTTATTGTTACTGACATCAGCTCATGCCATAATTGGAGCTGGAGGTGGAGAGTGCGCAGATGCAACAGGGACTGGAGCATTCTGAGCCCATAAAGATGCCAAAAAATAAAAAGATAAATACCGGTAAGCGATGGCCTTACTCTGCAAAATTCAAACTGAATGCAATCAGCTGTGCAAAAGAGCATGGAAATAGAGCTGCAGAGACAGTTTGGACCTCCTCCCACTGAGTGTATGATCAGATGGTGGAGAAAACAGGAAGAACAATTCCTTAAGATGCCAAAAAAGAATAGGGCCTTGAGAGGAAAACCAGCAAAATGTTTAAAATATTGATTTCTTAATTTTGGGTTGGAAAAGTGGGGGGGGGGGGCATCTTATACACAGGAAAATATAGTAATTGCAAAAGTGATTTCAAAAAAGCCCCTATAAACTTTTAATCAAGTACAGAACTGAAAAAAAAAGAAGAGTAGTTATATAGGCTTTTACATTTTTTGCATGGATATATAAACATAAAACCATTTTAACCTAAATTATATCATGCCATCCATATCTTACAAAAAAATTAGTTTATTTTGCTCACTTAAAATCTTGATTTCTGTACACATATAAATATTCCTCATTTATGAAAGTGCCCAATCAAATTTTTAAGATTTTCTTAAAACTATAAAGTATAGGCACATATTTTTTAAGTATACAATGAAAAATTTCCTTTCTCCAATAGAACTCTCTCTGAAAAACAAAATATTTTTTAAAAATATATTTTTTTATTGATTTCAGAGAGGAAGAGAGAGATAGAAACATCAATGATAGAGAATCATTGAGCAGCTGCCTCCTGCACCCCGTTTTCTCCCCCTCCCCCCCACCCCCGCCTCACTGGGGATCAAGCTCTTGGACGGAATCAAACGCAGGACCCTTCAGTCTGCAGGCCGATGCTCTATCCACTGAGCCAAAACATCGAGGGGGGAAAAAAAAAATACTTTCAAAAAGTATTTTTTCATTTTTCTAATGGATATCATCATAATTTTAAATAATGTATTCCTATATTTCTTGATTTTTATAAAGTATTATTTTAAATCATCAGGGTTTATTTATAAACCATTAAATTTGTCTTCATAATTTGATCTCAGTCCTCTGCTTCCTCAAGAGTTGATTTTAGGAGACTAAAAACCAGTAGACAGCATTTATAACATTATAATTAAATAAATATTGTTAACCAAAGAACCATAGAACTATGGATAGACCCACCACAGAGGAAATGCCATCCTGTGTCTTTAAGTCTCTCCTGTTTGATCCCAAGAATCAAAGTCAAAAGGGTTCCATTTTTTTATTGCTGTTGCTTTGCGTCACTTTACCTACAACTCTTTCTTACATCTCAAGTGCTCCTTTTTCTGGAATTCCTTTATCATTTCATTGAAGTAACTTCCCAAACATTTCTTTTCCATATAGGAAGCTTGGGAAAAAGTAGCTTATATCCATGCATATTTGAATATATTTATATTTTATTGTTGCCTTCTTACTTAACAAATACTTTAGGCTACAGGAGAGTTTTCATTCAAAGTTATTTTCTCTCCAAACTTTGAAAGTCATGCTTCATTATCTACTAGAATCCAATGCGGCTTGTGAGAAATGTGGTTTTTGTCTAGTCTGATATCTTTTGTAACTTGTTTTCCTCTCGGAAGTATTAGGTATGTATGTATTTTTAATCCACGGAGATCTGAGAATTGGAAAAGCTGAGTATTAGATTTTTTTTTAGCTGACACAACACATAGTCTTCTCTATCTGAAGCTGGGGTGGCTTTTTCAGATTCGGGAAGAATTCTCCTATTTCATTGATTATTTCCATCGATGTTTTGACATTATCTGCTTCTGAAAATCCTAAAGATGTTGATCTTCCTACAGGTTAACCTTTTATTTCCCAAACTGTTCATTACTTAGTCTTTTTTCCCCCTACACATTCTGGGAGTTACTTTGAAAATCAGTCCTTTGGCTATATTTATTGCATTAGTTGGTCCATATACTAATTTTTTTTGTTTGTTTTTTAAATCATACTGTAATTCTTGGGAAAATTTGTAATTGTTTCAATATGGTTTTGATTTCTACTTGGAAAACTGCTAAAGAAAGAATTCTTAGTTCATAGAAAATGAACACAACAGATTGAGAAATAACACTTAAGAGGTTTTTTAATGTTTTTTCCTCTCTTAATTGGAGGTAAAAGATAATTTTTAAAGTGTAAAGCAAACCAATCTCCCAATCTAATGTGAAATATAACCTAAAATGTAGTCTGTCATCAATAAAAACTTTCGTACTCCATACATGCAGACTTTTGGACCGGCAAATTTAAAACGTGTGTTCAGGCAACCACAGATTCAACCAGCCACTGTGACAAATTTTGCCTAGCCCTGTGGTTTAGGAAAAGAATGGAGAGGAAAGGAAGGAGGGAAGGAGGGAAGGAGGGAAGGAGGGAAGGAGGGAAGGAGGGAAGGAGGGAAGGAAGATATACATGAAAAGCGTCCCTGCTCATTTAATTTCCATGTTTAAAAATATCTTATTTCATTGTCATCTCTTACACATGAGAAACACTAAAAATAATTTTCTCATTTTTTATTGAACTCTAAAATGCACTATAACAGGAGTTAGCTACTGAATCAGTACTCATCACTTTTCCTCCACTCCTAAGAGTCCAAGGACACTTATATGCAAATTCATTGTACTTTTCACTTTCTTGAGGGACCACATTTTGAGATGCATCTTGGGACTATTTATGTACATATTAGAAATTTAAATTCTGAGGTGCTGACTCACTTCATTAGAGAGAATGAAGCTTCTACCTAGAAATGTGAAGAAGTCCTGATTTTCTAGATCATTCCCCTCCATTCATTTTGGATAATGACACCTTATAAGTAGGATTTAATTCATGCAAAACAACAAACTGAAAGCAGCAGTGGTATATGCAATAATCTTTTTTTCACATTTTTAAATGCCTTATTATTAATGGCAAATAGCTTTAAAGCCATCCATGATATAAACCACAGCTAACTCAATTTGACATTGAAAGATGCTATCTTGGTTGGTAATGGCAAGTATAAAATATACAACATAAGAGCAGATCTTCTGTATATATAATCAAAATTTTTTATCTTCATAGTTTTGGTACTATAAAAAGGGATAGAAAGCACCTCTAATACTGCTTTTACTGGATTTTCCACAGTATTTTCTATAACCTACTATAAGTCTACTTTCACTAATGACAATAGCTTTCTGCAGAGAAAAATATATTTCAGTTGTAATACGAAGTGGGTTTATATGGACTCCATCTAAACATTATTCATGAAATATTCCAGACACGTACAAAAATGGCATCTCACTGATCTTCAAAATGCTGAGTTTCAAGTCTCTATAATTTTACTATCAGCCCAGGCAATGCATTCATCTCTTTTCGGCAGCCTGCCTTTCAGGCATCATTAATGTGTTAGATTTTCGTAAATTCTGCTTTGACCAAACAGGCCAAGGACTAGAACTCTGTAAAGTTCCTGATGGAATTAAGCAGCTACTAGCTTTTATTTTTCCTTTTGCTTTCATCTCCAAACAAAATGAAGTGTAAAGAATAAAAATTGAGCCCTGGCCGGTTTGCTCAGTGGATAGAGCTTGCAGACTGAAGGGTCCTGGGTTCAATTCCAGTCAAGAGCACATGCCCAGTTTGCAGGCTCGATCCCCAGTAGGGGTCATGCAGGAGACAGCCAATCAATGATTCTCTCTTATCATTGCTGTTTCTATCTCTCACTCTCCTTTCCTTTCTGAAGTCAATAAAAATATTTTTTTAAAAAAACGGTGTTCTTACCACAATAAAATAAATTTTTTAAAAAGAATAAAAATTGAGGACAACAATATTTGGGAACGTGCTGGGATATATAGTTTCTACTATATTAAGAAAGAAGCAGACACTCAACATGCTCAGGATAATATCTACCCCCAAAAGGGAGAGAGAAGTGAAATACATATTTTCTCAAATAAAAACAAAAGCTAAAACACCCCACCTAAATAATGGAGACTTTTATCTAACAAATTAAATCACAAAAGTTTGAAAAATTCTGTGGTTCTGAATAAGCCTACAACACTCGGTATCGTTCTTAGCTAAGGATCCGTTTCCCTGACTTAACATTCACTGCACACCAAGAACCACCAAGGGCCTGAATCCTCAAGACTACAAAAGTGATTTTTTTCATGCTCAATTTCTGCTATGAATACTCCAAACTGTATGAAAAGTTACCCCTAGATTTTTTATTCAATTCTATAAGTGCAAGTTTAACAAGAATGCAATCATATATAATATAGAAGGCCAAGGTCTCAGTCAATTGCTAACTTTGCCATGTTTTCCAGGATATTCATTAGCTTTGGGTGATGGTGATGATTATTTTTTAAATTTATTCATTTATTGTTTTTCATTTGCTTACTTAATCATATTTGTGCTCCAGTTTTTCCCATGAAGGACTTTAGAACACTTACATATGTAAAATCACATATGATGCATTAAAAATATCCAGGACAAGGAAAATATAATTAATTATAAAAAACCAAAACTATAAGAAATTCCAAAGCTCAAAGACATAGGATCTTAATTCATCAAGTACGTCATTCTGATAAATGAGATGTTGCCTGCTCCCAGACAATGACTCCACCTCCTTTCCAGCTGCTGGGAAACTCGGGGCAAAGGTCTACATTCAATTCTTACAACTTTCCTTTGTCAAAAAAGAAGTGTTTCCCCAACCTTTCCTTTCCCTTTTACTACCTGGCTCTGTCTTTGTCCTGGTGGCATGACCCTTGACCTCACTATGCCTTTCCTGTAAGTCAGAGAGAGGAATCTGAACACAGCACACCCCTGTTCCCAGGTCACCCCAAGGCTGTGTGTGAGCTGCTGTACCTCCGGGCACAGCCTGACAGGAGACGCTCAGTGACTGACAGGGAGGCTGGCAGGCGTGGAGACATGTAAAAAGGTCCTAAGTCCAGGTGCCAATGCCTTCACCCCAACCCCATCCCAGGGCCCCTTTTCTTGCTAGCTCCCTTTTCCTCAAATAGTGATGCAAATGCCCAGGGCTGGCTTCCTCTTTTTACTTGTGACTTTTTGCAAATATCGCGTCTTCAAGTCCCCTGAGTGTTTTCTTGCAGCTAGCACACGAGCAGTCCACTTCGTAGACCCCGAATGTGCCTTGGAATTCTAGGGCACAACCAAATCAATAAATGGTCATTGTCAGACTAATTCGATTCTCAGTTCAACCCACCGTTTATTGTTACCTCTTCAGAGCAAGGCACAATACAGGTCCGATGGGGTAGGCGGAGGGAAGAGAAGACACAGACGCAGAACGCTGAGTGCGTCCTGCAGAATAAAGAGTGCCCGATATGACGGGTGACGTGCTGGGGACGCAGGAGACTGCTGTGATTCTCACGCAGGGTCAGGAGAGGCAGCGCGGAGGAGGGCGACTACAGGCTGCACGGAGAAGATTTCGACTGGCAGAGAGGACAACAGCAGGAGCCCCATAAATACCGGGGTGATGGCTGAACAGCACCTCGCATGGGGAGGAGTCAGGTCGTAAGATACCTTGGTAATCAAATGCCCTTTCCTGGAAAGGTTGGCCCGTGCTCACTTCTGAGATACACAGCCCTGCTGACCGATGCCAAACCCAAACGGGGCCAATGAGCTTCCCATCCTCGGGCACAAGGATTTGCAACAGAGACACTCGGACACAGGAAACTGGCGGAGCAGTCACATCTGAGGTAGCGTGCTAAAGGAGGAGTTCTGCTTTGGCTCCCAAGGGATTCCTTTGATCTTATCAAATAATTCAGGGTCCAGTCATCCAGTTCTCCTTTCACTGAACCGAACCAGAGGTGGTTTCTATTTCAACACAACGTCTGTTAACTAACATACTACAGTGGGGAATGTTTGTGGCTGATTGTAAGGAGTGAAGTCATGTGGCGGGAACTGCTTAAGGCCTTGAACGTGGGCTCAAGATGGGCCATTAAGTCCAAAGGGCAGGACTAAGCACTGGTTTTCTGAGCTGTTTTAATGTAAGATGCATCCACAAACACAGGCCATTTGATTTAACTTAACCTTAAGTATCTATTTTGACTACATAAAAAATAAAATTAAATAAATAAACCTTGTATCTCTTTTTGACTGAAATTCAAGTGTGCCAGACTAGAGCAGTGCAATTCTGGAATGATCCCTGTCATACGGCACAGTGGGGAAGAGATGTTCAAATTTCCTTTCCCATTCATCTCCCCTTTTCATTTCCCTTCTTTTTCCTTTGCTCTTCTTTCCTTCCCTTCATGGGCTAAAACATCTTCTAAGTTTCAGTAAGGTTTCAAATTTAAAGGAATATGATGTTGCATCCTCCTATATCACTTCCTTAATTTATTTTCTATGTCAAGGATTTTTGTAAGTAAGAATTTTCTCTAGCCAGACATGCATTTGGAAATTTATACACACCAAGGTCCTATCTCATGAACTCGTTATGGGGACCATCCTGTAGAAAGAGAGAAATAATGGCCATCTCCCCCTCTGGTTATGTTCGCTTATCACAAAATCTATCATTTGTAACAAAGGTTTACTCCGGGGAAGTCTGTGGCCAGGAAGCATGGTTGACCCAAGCCACATGGAACCAACCACGGAGACAGCATGTGAAAAGGAGCAAGCGATTCAAGAGCTGATAAGGCCTGAGAGGTGACCAAAAAAAGGAAAGAACGAAAATGAAATTGAAGGGAGGTGACAGCCAAGTAACTATGTTCACTTGCCAATTTACACCCAAATGAGGAACGAGTCAAAGGTCCCACTTCATCCATGACAAGATACCTTGGTGATGAGCTTTGGGGCCAGACTGAAGTGAAGAACAACCTTTTTCAGTATGCAGGGAACAAACAGCTAAATAATTAGAGAACGGGAGGTTTCTGTTTAATAACCTAAGGGACCTAGGGCCTTCACCTTCTTAAGATCATGTCAGCACCTGTGGCCAGTGTGAATTACACACTAGCATAGTGTTCTCATTCAAGTTGGAGCGTTAATATTAATGAGATATTCTGACCCAAGAGAGAATTGTGACCTGAAACCAAAGTAATTTATTCCCCGACAACTTCAAGATATTAATTTTAAAAAGACAACATATCAGGGTGTGGTACTCACCTGAGCTGGAGTTCAGGTGGGGCCTAGACTGGGTAAATAGGTATTTTTAATTCTTTCTGATAAAATTACATGCCAAAAACCAGGCTGCCACCAGCAAAGAAGGAGATGCAACCAAGACCAAGGCCAACACTTCAATTAGCTAAGATGTGCACTTGAAGGAGCCCCATTGGTTCAGTGAGAAGAAACTGACTCCCTGATAACCATGGCACTAGATCCAAAAACGTACACTTCTAACTGATGTGCTCTTGCCTACAATTATGCCTGTCTACCCTTTTTATACAAAACACACTTAACATCAGAAAGATATTCAAACATTCAGTTAACCCTTGCACATTGTAGGGGTTAGGGGCGCCAACTCCTATGCAGGTGAAAATCCACGCATAACTTGAGTCGGCCCGCTGTAAAAACAGATTGAAAATACTATTTCCATATGCTGTTGGTTGACCAGCTGATGGACACAGAGGGCTGACAACATGCTTTCTGAAAAAAAGTCTTGTATACTAGTAAGTGGACTCACGCAGCTAAAAGCTGTATTGTTCAGAAAGCAACAGTACTTACCATGTATAATATATACGCTGAGTGGCCAGATTATTATGACCACCCCATCAGTACTTCGTTGGGCCACATTTTGCCTTCGATACTGCGGCGATTCTTCTTGGCATTGACTCCACGATATGTTGAAAGGTGATGCGAGGAATCTGACACCATGCCTGATGAATAGCACTGTTCAGTTCTGTGAGATTTGATGGTTGTGGAACCAGCTGCCTGATGGCTCTTTTAACTTCGTCCCACAAATGCTCCATTGGATTGAGATCTGGTGATTGTGGGGGCCACCTAAGCAAGGTAAAGTCTCCCTCATATTCTTGAAACCACTCCTGCACAATACGAGCACCATGGAATGGCGCATTGTCTTGTTGGAAGAAGTCATCTCCACTGGGATATGCCATCAACATGATAGGATGAACTTGATCAGCAACGATACTTAGGTATGTTCTGCTATTTAGACATTTGTAATGGTCTGGCCCTCTAGCAACTTCAGCGGGAAATTATAGCTAATTTGCCTACAAACATCAGGTGGTCATAATAAACTGGCTACTCAGTGTATATAAAACCCTAATATGCAAATAAACTGATCAAGGGAACAACCAAACAACCATTGCTATGAAATGCACTGACCACCAGGGGGCGTGCACAGAACATGGCTGGCATCGGCAGCAGGCGGCAGAACATGGAACACGGTGGGCATCCACCATGGCAGGATGGTGGAGCAGGTGAGCGGGGCTGCCAGACCAAGGGGGGGGTGCCGGTCGCTGTTATCGGGGCGAGCCTCTGGTGGCTACTGAAAATTCTTTGCTCCCGTGCACCACGGCCCAGCCGGTGCTCACACCTGCTGCTGGCACTGAAGCAGCCACTTGCACCCGCTGCTGGCACCTGGCACCGGCCCCGATCGCTCAGCACCATCAGCGAGGTCGAGTGGCAGCTGCAGGCCCCAATTGCCTTCTTGGCTTCTCCACTTCCCCCTGCTCCTGAGGGGCTGTTGGGGCCGGCAGCCGCCTCTCACACCCGCTGCCGGCACTGGCCCCCCTCACACCCGCAGCTGGCCCCAATCGCTCTGCACCATCAGATAGTGCGAGCGGGGCCGGCACTGTCAGCACATGGGAGCAACAGCAGCAGGAGCAGAGCTGCCAGCAGATAGGGGACCAGGGACCATGGCGGGAGGTGCCGGGCGGGGGCACAGAGGATGGGCCAAGACCTGCCCCTGTGCTCACCGCAGCCTCATGGCCCACAGTTCCTTTCAAGGGGCACAAATACGTGCACTGGGCCCCTAGTTTACAAATAAAGGACCATAGAGAATCTTAAGTATATTCTCTAGAGCAGCGGTTGCCAACCGGTGGTCTCCATACCACTGGTGGTCTGTGAGGTCCAAAAGGTTGGCAACCGCTGCTCTAGAGTTTCTTGTTTAATAGTATTCTTTATACTGAATAAGACTTATTAATATAAGCAGTAGCCATGGAAATGTGCTTATGATATTAAACTGGACATTGCCCTAGGTTTCAAATGCGATTCTACCTGGAGTATGAATACACATTTTTCTACTGGACATCCATTGAAGTCTTTGTGAGTAGCCAGGGCTCCTGTCATAGTGGGAAGGGCAACAATCCCAAGTAATGAAGTTTCCAAAGAGGAGGCATTATAAATGGAGAAGCCCAATAGAAACTTAGTATTATTTCAGAGCAAGTATAACTTATGTAGCCTGAACTGCTTACTATGTGTTATGTATGCATTTGTTATTATGAAAGGAGCTTGAAGGTTCATATTCATAAATGAAATATATTAAATGCAATAAGAGTAGCCATCTATTGGGTGCTTTATAATGTGCATTAATAGTACATCTATAATTTTATTTAATCCCCACAACAGCTTTATTTAGTTACTATTTTTAGCATCTTCATTTTACATATGTGGAAACTGAGGCACAGAGAAGATGTCCAAATAACAAAGTGTTTCTGCCAAAACTCAAACTGAACTTGCCTGAATCCAACATTTAGACTGTTGAATATGATTATATGATCTCAAATAAGGGCAAAGTCATCTAAATTCCAATTCTTCAGATAATTAAGATGTTTTTTGGTTTTTTGTTTTTATTATTAGTTAAGGTATTACAAATATGTCCTCATCCCCCCCATTAACCCCCAACCTCCCCCCCACACACGAACTCATGCTCCCATCCCCCTGTTGTCCATGTCCATTGGTTTGGCTTATATACATGTATACAAGTCCTTCGGTTGATCTCTTCCCCTTACCCCCGCCCTCCCCTACTTTCCTTCTGGGGATTGATAGCCTGATCGCTGTTTCTCAGTCTTTGGGTCTGTCCCTTTTCATCAGTCTATGTTGTTCTCTATAATCCACAAATGAGTGAGATCATGTGGTATTTATCTTTCTCTGACTGGCTTATTTCACTTAGCATAATGCTCTCCAGTTCCATCCATGCTGTTGCAAAAGGCAAGAGTTCCTTTTTTTTTACCGCAGCATAGTATTCCATTGTGTATATGTACCACAGTTTTCTAATCCACTCATCTGCTGATGGGCACCTAGGCTGTTTCCAAATCTTAGCTATGGTGAATTGTGCTGCTATGAACATAGGGGTGCATATATCCTTTCTGATTGGTGTTTCTGGTTTCTTGGGATATATTCCTAGTAGTGGGATCACTGGGTCAAATGGGAGTTCCATTTTTAGTCTTCTGAGGTAGCTCCATACTGTTCTCCACAGTGGCTGCACCAGTCTGCATTCCAACCAGCAGTGCAGAAGGGTTCCTTTTTCTCCACATCCTCTCCAACACTTGTTGTTTGTTGATTTGTTGATGATAGCCATTCTGACAGGTGTGAGATGATAACGCATTGTCGTTTTGATTTGCATCTCTCGTATAATTAGTGACTTTGAGCAGGTTTTCATATGTCTTTCGGCCTTCTGTATGTCCTCTTTTGAAAAATGTCTATCTAGGTCCGTTGCCCATTTTTTTATTGGATTGTTTATCTAATTAAGATGTTTTTAAGGAGAAAATAACATTCAGCATATTTGTTGGTTAGTTAGACACTAAAATACTCATTAAATGGATTCACAGACCAAATGCCATGTTGTAAACAGTTTCTTTGTCAGGCCTGAAGGGTATGCAGCTGTCCACTCACTTGGCACCCGATCTGAACCCAGGCTGCTACTCCCCTGCGTCAGTTATGTTGTATCACTTTGCACTAAGCCCCCAGGAACTGCACTGAAAAATTAGCCGCTCAGTATAACAAATTGCCAGGCACCGGATTCAAGCAGGTGATGGCATTTCAAGGTACACGCGCAGCTTGGGAGGAAATATCTCGGGCCCCAGATCTCAAACTTTATGTCTTGCAAGCACCATGTTAAAAACTCAAGTTTCATTTGTTTTTTATTAAACATGGGACCTTTTGTTTAACAAAATGCTTCTTAGGAAGACAAAAACACTTTTTTAAATTTTCTAGCTAAGAGTCACCTATTTTCTTCACAAAAATAAATTCTCCTAGTGGGTTACAGTGTTTGCTTTGAAAACTGTGGTGGTTGTCCTACAAGAATGCAGGTAGCACTCGAATCTAGATAATTATTGCCGGGTTTGGGTACCCTATGGGTAAGCACTGCCTGAGAGCTTTACTGTCCATCACAAAAATACCTCCCACCAATTTGCTGAAACCCAAAGTTGAAACTCTAGGAAGACAGTCATTCAGTTCACATAAGGGTTTGGGTCTCAATCGAAATAGTTAATGGGGAGCCAGGGTATCTCTTTTGAGAACAGATTTTGAAGTAAAAGATTAAGACAGTGAGTCACTGATGGGGTGTTTGGACATAAACTGTTTTACTGAACTGGAAAATAATCACAAGAAAGTGAGGCTGGGGCCAATAAGACAAAAACTGATGATTTAACAATTCTACCCAGCCTTTTTCTGCCCACATAATCAAATCATGCCCTCTAACCAATGCAGTACACACAGGGAAAGTCTGGTCACAAAACAGATGCTGGGCTCCAACACGCTGATTTTTGGATTTCAAAAAAATTTAACAAAATTTAAAATCCTCTGGTCTCATCCAAAAAGCTGCTCTTCTTTTCAAGTTGAAACTTATCCAAACACAGACACAATATTTTATTGGAAAGTAACTTTGAACAAATCAGTACACATAAACTAATTTATCTAGGTCTGGAAACTTAACTTCAATTCGTCCGCTAGTTTACAAAGGCTACCTCTTCTTTTATATATAAACTAGGGGCCGGGTGCACGAAATTCATGCACTGGGTGTGTGTGGGGGGGGGAGTGTCCCTCAGCCCAGCCTGCCCCCTCTCACATACTGGGAGCCCTCAGGCGTTGACCCCCATCACCCTCCAATCGCAGGATCGGCCTCTTGCCCAGGCCTGACGCCTCTGACAGAGGTGTCAGGCCTGGGCAGGGGACCCTCATTTCCCCCCATCACTGGTTCTGCCTCCAGCCCAGGCCTGATGCCTCTGGCCCAGGCATCAGGCCTGGGCAGGGGACCCCCAGACCCCTCCGATTGCTGGCTCTGCCCCTTGACCAGGCCTGATGCCTCAGCCAGAGGCATAGACCCCCATCACCCTCTGATCACCTGATCGGCCCCTTGCCCAGGCCTGACGCCTCCGCCAGAGATGTCAGGCTTGGACAGGGAACCCCCAATCTCCCCCCGATCACTGGCTCTGGCCCCCGCCCAGGCCTGAGGCCTCTGGCCCAGGAATCATGCCTGGGCAGGGGACCCCCATCTCCCTCTGATCGCTTGCTCCACCCCCCGCCCAAGCCTGATGCCTCTGACCCAGGCTTCAGGCCTGGGCAAGGGGACCATCATATCCCCCCAACCCCCAGCTCCCCCCCACCCAGGCCTGATGCCTCTGGCCAGAGGAGTTGACCCTCATCACCCTCCAATCACCAATCACCGGATCGGCCCCTTGACCAGGCCTGAGGCCTCCTGCAGAGGTGTCAGGCCTGGGCAGGGGACCCCCAGCTCCCCGCGGTTGCAGGCTCCGCCCCTGCCCAGGCCTAACGCCTCTGGCCTAGGCGTCCGGCCCAGACAGCGGGGACCCGCAGCTGCAGCGGCCCCGCGATCGTGGGCTCCGCTTTAGGCCCAGGCAAGGGACCCCTAGCTCCCGGGACTGCCAGCTTCGACCGTGCCCAGCTCCCATCGCTTGCTCCATCCCTACTTCCTGCTATCACTGGCCGGGGCGGCAAAGGCGCCTGATTCTCCGATCGTGGCTGGGGGGCAGGGCAAAGGCGGCCCCAGGGCCGCCTTTGCCCTGCCCCCCAGCTCTTAGCTCCCCCCTGGGTTTCCGATCACTGTCAGTGGCAGGGGGCTTCTTCCTGCTTTCCCTTTCGTCTCCCTGCATTGTGCCTACATATGCAAATTAACCGCCATCTTGTTGGCAGTTAACTGCCAATCTTAGTTGGCAGTTAACTGCCAATCATAGTTGGCAGTTAATTTGCATATAGCCCTGATTAGCCAATGAAAAGGGTATCGTCGTACACCAATTACCGTTTTTCTCTTTTATTAGTGTAGATTAGAGGCCCAGTGCATGAAAACGCATGCACTGGAGGGGGGTCCCTCAGCCCGGCCTGCCCCCCTCACAGTCTGGGAGCCCTCAGGAGCGGAAGGCGACCTGGTGATCAGGGGAAGGCGACACCCCATCACACCTCTGCTGCTGCCACTGCCAGCAGCACAAGCCTCGGCCGGCCCTGGTTACCTGAGCCTCGGGCAGCCCTGGGTGGCTGGGGGGCTGAGGGGACTGGGTGTCACCATCTTGTGGCTGTGGGCGCTGCCATCTTTGAGGGTGTGGCAGTCAATTAGCATATTCCCTCCTTATTGGCTGTGGACACCACCATTTTTGAGGGTGGGGCAGTCAATTTGCATATTCCCTCCTTATTGGCTGTGGGTGCCGCCATCTTGCGACAGCGTGAGGGTCGATTAGCATATTCCCTCTTTATTAGATAGGACTAGGGTCCCAGTGCACGGAATCATGCACAATGAAAGGAAATTAATTACAAGAAATATTTTAATATCGCTATTTGCATCTGGCTAATGAAAAGAAAATAGGATTCTACCCAGTCTCCTATCTACCTACTCCAGGACTTCTGTGAGGATCAACTGAGATGAGCCACAGGAAAATGCTTCACAGACTTTTAGTTAAACTGTGAAATGTTTGCACCTGGCTATAAAGCAAGTCAGGTCCCGGGGCTGAAGAAACTCCAAGGAGCTAGTTGCTAGGGAGAGGAAGCCAGGTGTTGCTATGTGACGTCATTACCCGGCGCCCACAGCGACCGTCTCTGCGCTGGGCTAGGCTGTGGGCCACATTTTGCGCGATGGGGTCTTGGCAGTGGTGGCTGCAATTTGGTGGGATGTCACTCCGGGATGGTGGCAGGGCCTGTGTCCTATTTGAGGGAAGCTGAGTGTTGGTTAGTCGGTGCCAGGTCTGTGGTGCTGTTTATTTTTAAAATGGGGGCCCAGTGCACAATTTCGTGCACCTTGAAAGGAATTGTGGGCTGCGAAACTGTGGTAGGCAGAGGGGCGGGTCTCAGCCCATCCTCGTCGATCTCGCCCAGCCCCTCCCACCACGGTCCCCGGTCCCCTGTCTGCCAGCAGCCCCACTCCCTCTGCCACTGCTCCCACATGCTGAGGGCGCCAGCCCCACTCACACCTACTGACAGCACAGAGTGACTGGGGCTGGTGCCAGCAGCGGGTGTGAGCGGCAACTGCTGCCCCGATCGCCCCTCAGAAACAGGGGGAGGTGGAGAAGCCCTCAGGGGTGATCAGGTCCAGCAGTAGTCACTCGCACCCGCTGATGGTGCTGAGTGATCGAGACTGGCGCCGGGCGCCACCTATAGGTGCAAGTGCCAGGCAGGTCGTGACGCACAGGAGCAAAGAATTTTCAGTAAGCACCAGAGGCTTGCCCCAATGACAGCGACCAGCACTCTGCCTTGGTCTGGAGCCCCCGCTCACCTGCTCCACCATCCTGCCGTGGTCAACACCCGCCATGTTCCGCACATGTCCCCTGGTGGTGAGCACACGTCACAGCAACCTATTGTTCAGTTGTTCCGCCTTTTGGTCTTTTTGAGTATTAGCCTTTTATTATATAGGATGGCCAGTGCACGTCATGACAGCTCTTGCATTGAGCGTCTCCCTCCTGGTGGTCAGTGTGCATAATAGCTGCTGTTTGGATGGACAGACACTTAGCATTTTATATAGAGAGATTTTTTTATTGATTTCAGAGAGGAAGGGAGAGGGAGAGAGAGAGAGAAACATCAATGACGAGACAGAATCATTGATCGGCTGCCTCCTGCACCTACACTGGGGCTCGAACCCGCAACCCAGGCATGTGCCCTGACCGGGAATCAAACCATGACCTCCTGGTTCATAGGTCAATGCCAATCACTGAGCGATGCCTGCAGGGCCAGACTGCCTCTTCTGCACGGTTTTTCTGATAAAGCTTAGCCTGGCCCTGGCCAGTGGATAGAGCGTCAGCCTGCAGATTGACGAGTCCCATGTTCAATTCCTGGTCAGTACACATACCCGGGTTGTGGGGTTGTGGGCTCGATCACCAGTAGGGGGCATGCAGGGGCAGCCAATCAATGATTCGCTCTCGTCATTGATGTTTCTATCTCTCTCTCCCCCTCCCTTCCTCTCTGAAATCAATAAAAATATAAAAAAAAAAAAGCTTAGGCTGCATCATATGATCAATTATTGATCAGCACTTAAACATTTCTTTTCCTAAGTCAAGCCTGCTCCCAAGCGTCCTGGTGCTCATGTTCTCGCCCTTTGCAGCCAGAACAGCAGACCTGCCATCCACTTCCTGTGAGCAAGCCATGTGGGCAATTTGGCCTCCATGTCCTCATCTGAAGAATGAGGAACCATCCACCTGACTAATGAACAAGGCGTGAACATTGTGAAGTGCAATAAAAACGTAAGATGCTAATGGCATTGTTAAATTCCACATATCGTGTAGAAAACACCTAAAAGTAACAAAAATATTCCAGATTTTAATTCATGAAAAAGTGCCCCCTAGAAAGAATATTTCTGAAAAAAAATGGTTCTATAAAAATCTGCATTTAAAGTCACATTTAAAAATCATATTGTAGCATGATAAAACAGTTTTTACCTAAAGCAACAACAAAACACAGCTTCTCTTTCCGCTTTAAAAAAAATTACATGTGTGTGAATGTTCATGTATTTCTAAAACCAGTTTTCCTTATCAGTTAATAAGATAAGGTCACATTAAGTCCCCTGCCTTGCCTTTCACAGTAATATCTGCTTTGGCAACTGTCTCTTAGATACGATGTTCATTAGCTCTCAAGTTAGTTCTCCCTCAGATAAGTGATCTCCTTTTATATTAAGCTTTGTCTCTTCTGCCGAGAGCAACTCCCCTACGTAGTCAAGTCTGCTTTATGCCAGCCTGCTCTCTAATCAAGTCACCTCTGGCATGATACTACGACGGAGCCTGTGAACCCGCACAAGTGCAGGCAGGGCTGAGTCAAATGGAATCCTTTCCCTCCTCCTTTCTGCATCAGCCACAGACTCCACTTTCCCCTTCTCTTTCTCTTTGAACACATGCCTGCAAAATCATCTCAGAAATCTTATTTTATAATCTGAAATTAACAAGTGGACTTCTCAACAGTCAAATGTTACCTCCTCCTCATTCTCCAGGCCAACAGTTCTCAACCTGTGGGTCAAGACCCCTTTGGGGGTCGAACAACCCTTTCACAGGGGTCGCCTAAGACCATCGGAAAACACATATATGATTACATATTGTTTTTGTGATTAATCACTATGCTTTAATTATGTTCAATTTGTAACAAGGAAATTGGGGGTCACCACAACATGAGGAACTGTATTAAAAAGTCGCGGCATTAGGAAGGTTGAGAACCACTGCTCCAAGCTAACACTCTTCTCTACACACTTGACAACACCATCCAATCCTTTCTCGCCCTATGTCTACCGTGACTCCTTTGAAATCTCACTTTCATAGTACAATACTCACATCTTCAACTGTGTCCTGACAAATTTGGTTGCCATGGTATATCTACTTAAAGAAAAGCAACCAACCTCAGAACACTATTTTCAGTGACTGCAGAACCGTAGCACACAATGCAGACAATTTTTCACATGAGGTAGGTGTGAAGACAGATAATATTCACAGTTCATAAGAGAATATTTTATTTTGAAAGAGAAATCTCCACCAGACCAAACACATAAGTTCACAGAGAGCTAGTAAGACATCATTACATTTATATTGCACCTCGAATAATCCCCAAGCAGCCCCCTGATAACATCAGAATTAGTCAATCAGGCTATAACTCTGCTGAAACGGGAGCAAAGCATCATGTGTCTACTGAGTCAGAAACTAAATTACAACCGAAGTTCCATCTCGTAATGCTATTTTCATGCATTTAGAATTCTACCAAACAAAACAAGATAAAAAGTAAGTCTGATACACATTTTTAAGATGACTATAAAACTCTGGACTGAAAAATACAATTCCCCTGAGCCAAACTTTAAAAGGGCAGCCATCTGATGCCAAAAGCAAAGACAACAAAAGCGAAAATAAACAAGTGGGGCTACACCAGACCGAAAAGCTTCAGCTCAGTGAAGGGAACTACCAACAACATGACAATGCAACCTGCGGAATGGGAGGATATGTATGCAAATCGTGCATCTTTTAAGGAGTTACTATCCAAAACACTATATAAAACACTCACACAACTCAATAGCAATAAACAAGCCTGAGAAAACAATGTGGCCAGAGGATCTGAATAGACATTCTGCCATAGAAAACATACAAATGGCTGACAGATACATGACACCACTAAGCACCAGGGAAATGCAAATCAAAAGCACAAGGAAATCCCATTCACACCTGTTAAAAATGGCTATTAGCAAACAGACAAGAAGTCTGTGTTGGTGAGAATGTGGGGAAAGGAACCCTGTGCAGCCACTGTGGAAAACAGAACGCAGGTTTCTAAGAACAAGTGATGAAACTACCATATAAGGCAGCATTGCCACTTGTAGGCTTTTATTTGACAAGAATGAAACACTAACTTGAGAAGACATGTGCGCCCTCGTGTGCAATGCAGCATCATTTACAACAGCCAGGTAGGTCAGAGGGTAACAAAAACGTGGTAGAGACATTAAGCAATTTGCCAGGTTAGACACACCACAGTTTCAGCTTTGGCCTTCCCTTCCATTAATAGCTGTTACTTTTTTCCTTATGTTGTCTTTATTGTTGAAGTATTACAACTGTTTCTTAAGTATTTTCTGTATGCACCAGGCCCTATCCTCACAAAATCGAATATTATTCAGCCATAAGAAAGAAGAAAATCTTGTCGTTTGCAACAACATGGACGGATGAGCTTTAAGGCATTATGTTAAGCAAAATAAGTCAGACAGAGAAAAATAAGTTCTGTGCCATCTCACATCTTTAAAAAATAAAACCAAGCTCATAGATAAAAAGAACAGATTGATGGTTGCCAGAAGCAGATAGTGGGGGAAGAAAGGGGGCATAGGTGAAGGAAGTCAAAGGTACAAACATCCAGTTATAAAATAAGCCAAGGGCTGATATGTGCAGCATGGTACCTGTAGCTAATAATACTGTATTGCATATTTGAAAGTTGCTAAGAGAATAAACCTTAAAAGTTCTTATAAGAAAAAAAAATTATAACTACGTGTGGTGATGGATGTGCCCTAGACTTATTGTGGTGGTCATTTCACCATATATAGCAATATTGAATCATTATGTTATACACTTGAAATTAATACATTATATGTCAGTTATACCTCAATCTCAATTTTTTTAAAAACAGCCATTGTTCAATAATAGTTAATAGTGTTAAGAGATCAATAAACTAAAATCAAAACCTGAAAGCCAGCCACCTAAGCTCTTCTAAAAATCAAATACACTGTACATAGAGGTTTGGAAAGTTGTTTCAGATGCGATTTCTTAATACACAGAACACTGAGAGGTGGAACCAACAGAAAAATTTGTGGTGAGGGGATAGGTAGGTAGGTTATTTGAGTTGGAGGCAGGGACTGTGCTGCTGGATTTGGTCTGGGGGTGGGGTTTGCATAGGAACAATCTTTGCTGATAATGGGAGGTACTAGTAACTGAGCTGACTTCAAATGGTAGCATCATCCTGGGGATATTTATAGGTAACACCTTCCATGAAATGCTATCATTTTGTGATTGGGGCTCATCTCAAGTGCAACAACATCCCCTTTGCATCCTTGCAGGTCCCTCACACAGTGTGCTATTCCAGTGGATTGTGAATGGCTCATCCTCCATCTGTTTCTCTGCACTACCGTAGGACTGATCACACACAGCATGGACAATGGTAACGGAAGATAACACGTATCGTTTGCAAAGTGCCAGGCACAATTCAAGGTACTGTATCAGAGAGAAGCTATTATTATACCCATTTTTCAGATAGAGAAACTGAAACACAGAGATTAATAACTTGCCCAAAGTCACACAGCTAGTGGTATAATCAAACCATACATATAACTGCATCAACTCTAAAATATAAAATAAATTTATTCTCTATTACAGACTTTGCTTTAATTCTACTCGAAGTAGTACATTCCTTTGTTTTGGATTCATTCCCTTTACCTAAAGCAGCTTTCTTTTCAGAATCGATTATAGTAAAATTTTGCTAATATGCTGAACTCATCACTGGGTGCAGAGCACCTGGCTCTAATGACACCTGCCATGGTTACTGTAGAGAATGCAGCATCTGAGATAGAGACATCTTTCCATAAATATTTCCTTCACAGAAGAAACAGAGATGTTTCCCAAGAACTTGTGGGTTTCAGTTATAGATTGTGTCTGAAATAGGTATATTCATACATGACATACATCAGCCGTGGACAAACTACGGCCCGCGGGCCGGATCCGGCCGGTTTGAAATGAATAAAACTAAAAAAAAAAGAAGACCGTACCCTTTTATGTAATGATGTTTACTTTGAATTTATATTAGTTCACACAAACACTCCATCCATGCTTTTGTTCCGGCCCTCTGGTCCAATTTAAGAACGCATTGTGGCCCTCGAGTCAAAAAGTTTGCCCACCCCTGACATACATATTTAAGTGTGCACTAGTAGAACAAAGCCTATTAATCTTCAGTAAATAAACACACAAAGTTCTGTTACTACACAGGGAAGTCATCAAGCAGACAATATTTTTCCCATTAAGCACTGAATCATTGTGACCTGTCAGAAGCATGAAATCAATTAATGTTTAATATTTAATACTGTGTGATGGCAATACTAAACCAAATGTGTATTTTAAATTTTATGTTAGTTGACATTTCAATTTTAACTCAAAAAGTATTTCTAAAAGGGTTGAAATGTGTGCCTGAGAAGTAGTGGTTTAAATTTAATAAATGTTTCTGGCTTTTTTTTAAATTGTTTTATTGCTTAAAGTATTACAAAGAGTATTACATATGTCTCCTTTTTTCCCCGCCCTTGACAATCCCCTGGCCTCCCCTACCCCCCAGTGTCTTCTGTCCATTGGTTATGCTTATATGCAAGCATACAAGTCCTTCGGTTGATCTCTTACCTGCCCCCCCATCCCCCAACCCTCCCCAGTCTTCCCGCTGTAGTTTGACAGTCTGTTCGAGGCTGCTCTGCCTCTGTATCTATTTTTGTTCATAAGTTTATAATGGTCTTTATTATCCATAAATGAGTGAGATCATGTGGTATTTTTCTTTTATTGACTGGCTTATTTCACTTAGCATAATGCTCTCCAGTTCCATCCATGCTGTTCCAAATGTTAAGAATTCCTTCTTTTTTACAGCAGCATAGTATTGCATCCTGTAGATGTACCAGTTTTCTAATCCATTCATCTGCTGATGGGTACTTAGGCTGTTTCCAGATCTTAGCTATGGTGAATTGTGCTGCTATGAACATAGGGGTGCATATATCCTTTCTGATTGGTGTTTCTGTTTTCTTGGGATATATTCCTAGAAGTGGGATCACTGGGTCAAATGGGAGTTCCATTTTTAACTTTTTGAGGAAACCCCATACTATCTTCCATAGTGGCTGCACCAGTCTGCATTCCCACCAGCAGTGCACGAGTGTTCCTTATTCTCCACATCCTCTCCAGCACTTGTCGTTTGTTGATTTGTTGATGATAGCCTGTTTCTGGCTTTTTAATGCCACCTGATAGTGATAGCATTTTACCCTTTAATAATGATTCAAATCCAATTTCACAAAATGTGGGTGTTTTAGCATTGAAGACATGACAATCTTCAAACAAACATTCAAAAATATAAAAAGGTCATCAGTGGGATTTAGATGATTTTATACAAATTAATCAGTTTAGAGCTCAAATTTTTCAGAAAATGGTTAACTCTGAAGATGCACAAAGCACATTATTATAAGATGGATTAACGTCAAAACTTTGCATCTATGATACTTCACACTAGCAATTTTCCACAGGAACAGCAACAGGGACTACACAGACCAGCTCCCAGGTGTCTGGCAGGAGAAACAACCATCCGTCTTCCTGTTACGAGTAAGTCAGAGAGAACAAGCCCTTTGGAATGAGCGACCTTCTGTAGAAATGGGCACGCAGCAGCCTGGTGGCATACACCTCACGCCCTTCTGGTACTGCTCAGCTTTATTTCTGAAGATTAGTCAGTTTTCAATTAGGAGAAATGATGCAATAAATCTGTTTATGAGAACCTTGTTGTGTGAAAATGAGTGAAAAATGAGCTGCTGAAATTTCAATGCCGACAGATTTCTTCCTGCGTCACAAGTTTTATCCAGTAAGATCATTCGGATGCTTCTGCTCACCGCCCATGACCTCATTACTATACAAGGGCATCTAGATGTAAGACTATTTGATGGCATTAGACAATAACTTCGTGGAGAGTTTCTTCTCATTGAACAAGAAGAGAATTAAGTATGAGTGCAGAAGCAGGGGAGTGTGTGGGTATGTTTGTGTATGTGTGTTTTCTTCTCAGACTTAAAAGCCCTTTGAATTATTAGTGAAGCTCAGATAATTTTAAAGCAAATACAGAGATCTGACAAGTAAAATCCAACTTCACAGTGAATGAGAATCCCCGGCTCTAAACCTTGAGAACAGGGATAAGAAGCTATTTACTAGAGGCCCGGTGCACGGATTCATGCACATTCAAATGAAATCAATTAGAAGGTGGTCAGCAGGTGGGACTGGGAAAGACGGGTTGGACACACCCTGAGCCAAGCTCTCGCGGTCACTCTCCGGCCAGCCACACCTGGGGCGGCACTAGGGCTTGAACAGGGTCTGCAAAGTGAGCGGGGTCCCTCCGGCAGGTGGGGTCCCTTGGCCTGGCCTGCGGGGATTGGGCCAAAACCGACAGTTGGACATCCCCCAAGGGGTTCCGGAGTGCAAGAGGGCACTCTGCAACGCTGCTGTCACACGGCAGTTCCTCCGTTGAGCACCTGCCCCCCTGGTAGTCAGTGCATGTCAGAGCTACCGGCCACTCAGCAGGTCACTTAGCCTTTTATATATATAGATTTTTTTCTATGTGACTGGCAATTATTAACCACCTAGTATGTGCCAGACACGATCCTGGGCTTTTTCTCATATTTTAACTCATTTAATCTTAACAATAATCCCTCTGGCATGGATTTTATTACCCTTTATTTCAGATGAAGAAACAAACTTAGAGACATTAATGAGCCCAGTCTAGACAGATCACAATTTCAACTCTGGCCTGCCTTTCAGTCAATGAGTGTTTCTTAAGTCAGTCTGCATGAGCAGGCCCTACCTCAGCACTGTCTGTACCCTCCATGTCGTTTCTCTTTTACTGCTCCACAGAGCCAGTCCCGGCCTTAACACAGTGCCTAGACCAGGGGTCCTCAAACTTTTTAAACAGGGGGCCAGTTCACTGTCCCTCAGACCGCTGGAGGGCCGGACTATAGTTTTAAAAAAAAACTATGAACAAATTCCTATGCACATTGTATATATCTTATTTTGAAGTAAAAAAAAAAAATGGGAACAAATACAATACTTGTATTTGCATGTGGCCCGCGGGCCGTAGTTTTAGGACCCCTGGCCTAGACCATCTCAGGTTCTCAATGAAGGTCCGTTGAATTATCTGGTTGAGCTATCTGCCTCTACAAAATAAACATTCAAATAGGTATTTGGATTCTATTGCTTAAAGCTCACAATTCCATGATGCAAGAATATAGGACCAGCAATCTTATCACTAGATGAAGAAAGTCAGTTTCTAACTGACAATTTGGAAGAAATAAAAACCCAGAGGAGAGTGACTTTAATCAAAGGTGCCTGTGATGAGAAATAAACCTAAGGAATGATCCTGCTAGCTTTTGTTTCTCCTGATTTGTGAAACATCAGCTCCTCACCAGCTAATTGCTTCTGCGCAGTTCTTTGCTGGCAATGACACAGACCGAGTCCTCCAGTCACCATATAGTACGGGTTTATATATAGTACAGATACACACACACACACACACACACATGCGTATATAAATGTATATGTATGTGTGTATATATATATGTATATGTATACATATATACATATATATACACACATATATATATATAAAATAAACTCTTGTTTCATGAACATAACCAGCAGAAAGAAACAAGAGATAGACTCAACAGAGCCTGCTTAAAGAACACATCTTTCAAAGATGATAGCTCTTGGAATATTTGCATGTCAGCAAGTCTCAATATAAACATGAAACAACAATGAAAGCCAGCAAATCAGCAGGAAGAATAAACATGTCAGACACATGGTGGCATTCCGTGAGCACCGCAGCTTAATAAATGAGCTCATTGTCCAGCGTGCATAAGCCTTCTCCTGTGGGGGCATTCTGATGAGCCAATGGATCAACAGAAATACTCCCACAGAGCTTGCTTTTTAAAGCAGGATTATGTGAAAGTACGTGAGAATTACTCCCATCCCTTTACATTGACAATCTTCCAGTTAATGAAAAAATGAATTTCCCCCCCAAGGTATTGGGTTTGAGAATTCTCTGTTCTTCATTAGCTAATCTTTCACAAATGTTTGCAACACATAAGGTCCACATACTTGCTATTTATTAAAAAAGCAGATGCCACCTACTCACCTCTTAAAATTGGAGCTTGTTTCTCAAGACATCACTAACTGTCAGTTCTGTGTCCTGAAAATGTGATTTCCACAGGGAATTACACAAATTCCCTTAACAACTCTTCCATGTAGCCCATCCTTAATAGACATCGAATTGCCTTTTTTGCTAACCATATATTAAAGCTTATGATCCCTAAAAAGCTCAGCATTTTTTTAAAGGAGAGGGAGAGAACTCTACCAGGAATGCCACGCCTTTCCCTTCCCATGCCATCTTCTTTCTCCATCGGGCAACGTTATAGTCATCCTGCAGGGAAGAGTTCAAATGTGTTTTCCCAGCCATCCTGACAGTTATCAGCTCCTTCTTCTGCATTCCCAAACGATTTTGTTAACACTACTATTAGAGTACTAATACATCTACTACAGTAAACTGTTTATATGTCAAGTAACAAAGTCTATGAAGAAAAAAACAACATTTATTTACCTGTATATGTCAAAAAAAAAACTGACACAGATTAGTTATTAAATAAGTTTTTGTTGGATAATTTTTTAATGTAACCCAAAATCCTCAGTAATAATTTTACTTTACTTAGGGCAAGTATATTATTAGCTTTTGAAACAGTAATGAGAAAAAGAAAATATATTTCTAAGGAGAAACTCAAAATGCAGCATAATCCCAAGTAAAAAATATAAATTGCAAAGAAAATATTTTCTTTTTCTCATTCATTTTCCATGGTTTGTTCATTCTTTTCCTTTAAATGGCACTTCAGGCAATTTTTAAATGAATAGTAATATGTAGTTTTAAGACTCTGACAAATGTATTTTCCCCAAGTTACAGAAAATGCACTTAGTACTAAATAATACAAAATTCACTTTCCAACTTTTTATCAGAATATTTGTCTGCCTTATAAATACAGAATAGAGCGAATATTAAAATAAATCTGCATAGCTACATACACACCAACCTAGAGATTGCTGAGTATATGTTTGATCAAAGAAAGAAGATGGACCACAATATCAGTGGTTCTCAACCTGTGGGTCTCGACCCCTGAAAATACAACCTGCATATCAGATATTTACATTACAATTCATAACAGTAACAAAATTACAGTTATGAAGTAGCAATGAAAATAATTTTATGGTTGGGGGTCACCAAACATGAGGAACTGTATTAACGGGTCGCGGCATTAGGAAGGTTGAGAACCACTGGATGATTTACAAAGCTAAAAACCACAGGTTAACATATGAATTACAGGTTTTTTGGTTGAAAAAATACATGTATATTCTGGATCTACTTCAAAAAATAGAAAAATATGATTAATGTTATTTGCTTACTAGAGGCCTGGTGCACGAAATTTGTGCACAGATGGGGTCCCTAGGCCTGGCTGGCGACCAGGGCTGATCAGGGCCAGGCCATTCAGGGCCAGGCCAGAGAGGAGGTGATGGTCGCCGGGCCTGACGCGGAAGGAAGGGATGCCGGATGCCAACGCCACCATCATTGGCGACCCGCCACTGTGCAGTTCCCGCCTCCCCCCCTCCTCTTTCCCTCACCACTGTGCCACCACCGTGGCAGGCAGGCAGTGGGCCAATCAGGGCCTGCCAGCCGGGGGGGGGGACGGGACACGGGAGGTTGGCCGCAGGCCCCGAGGAGGGAGCCAGACCTCAGTCCCCCTGAGAAAGGGGCAACATCTACCACCACCCAGCCCCAGTCCCTGACCCAGCCTGGGAGCCAGCCCTGATCAGGGCCTGCTGGCTGAGGGGAGGGACTGCAGTGGGGAGGGACTGCAGGAGCTTGGTCAGCTGGGGGAGGCTGGCTGTGGGAGTGCACTGACTACCAGGGGGCAGCTCCTGCCCTGGTGGTCAGTGCGCATCATAGCAACCGGTCATTCCAGTCACTTAGGCTTTTAGATAGATAGATAGATAGATAGATAGATAGATAGATAGATAGATAGATAGATAGATATAGATTCCCAGTCCACAGGCAAGTCCCTAAAATCTCATGAATAATGCTTTGGGAAAACATTTTCAAATTTTCATTTGAATATACTCCTTGCACTTCTCAAATGCCAGCAAACTGTGCCTGGTGTATATATACAGGAGCAGAGAGATCTTATCGAAGAACTCATATGTGTACATGAGAATGCTACCTCTCTTCCCTTGAAATCTCACTCATTCTTTGAGGACCAGCTCCAATGTCACAGGCTTTTAAGCATCCCTGACTCTCCTCACAATCTAAGTGAACATTATGTCTCTATATATCCCCCAACCATTTTTCCTATATCTCTTTTACATGCCTTGAGATATTCTCCCTGGGAAGTAACGCAAAGGCAGAGACCAACTTAGGTATCTGAGCATCGAGTTGCATGCTCAGCAATAACTGCCGAATTAAAAGCAGGCCTGTAGTCAACCCCGATTCCAGCTCCTCATTTTGACCGACTTCTATTCCCAGACCAAGCCTAAGGCCCTTCATCTTTGTTCTGTCTGCCCCTAAAGAAGCCAGGTCCTTTGTGTCCTTTCCTATGAGCACAGGAGAGGGCAAGCCTCACCTCGTTCCCCATTTCCAGGGTGGGGATGTGTAACATGACACACACTCAGGTTCTCTCCAGATAGCTTCTGGCTTTGGGGAGCTTCTGATTCCCTCATTGCTTCTGATTCCCTCATTGTTATCAAGGTATCAATGGTCAATTTGAGAATCATATCACTGTTAATAAAATGGTCCAAACTCCAATTAAGATCATCATGAACCTGATAACTTGGTTAATCTGAAGTAGCTGAAGAATAAAAATTTACAAGTTCTTTACTAAATCAGGATTGATAAAGACCAACAAGTATATGTGTCTGAACTGAATTAATAAATAAAATTTTCTCTTTGTCCATCGCACTAAAGGCCAGTTAATCCCACTGTATCCCACCGAACACCACTCTGAAGCATACGCTTCAAGGCCCACGGTTAAGTCCCATCTCCTTCATGACGCCTCACAGTTTCCTCTGTTTGTTCTTTAACTGATGTCACCCTTTCCAGATGTGCCACTATACTAAGTAGATATAAATTACTTATTCATATAATAGCCTATCTTAATAACTCAATAAATGTGAAAATGAATGACTTCTATATTATCCACTATAAGAATTAATTTAATATGGTGATGTTGACATTATTTTCTTACGTTCTAGATTAGGAAACTGAGGCTCAGGTGTTAACTATTTGCTGGTAAGTGGTGGAACCAGAATTAGAATCCAGATCTAATTTATAAATTCATATTATTTCTCCCATATAGAGGATGACTCTTGAATTTATTGTTAAGTATTATCCTTGAATGACATTTCTAATAGTGTTGGCTTAATGCTTCTAGCACATAATTGCCTATAAAATTGAATTCTGATATAAGCAGGGGCAGGGGAGCAAGGTTGAGATGGCAGTCACGGGCTCTCTGTGGGGTCAGAAAGAGACGCTTTGTGCTGTGTTCCCATGGGCTCTGCCTGACTCGCAGACTGCCTATATCTGTGGGGAGGCATTTTATTTCACAGGGTTTATGGGCTAGTCAATAAAAATTGATTGAACTTGGACTGGATAAAAGAACTCTAGGTCTGAATTAGTGAAAACCCAGAGTTATTTTTTAAAAGTCGCTATATTGCTTTCAATTATACATAATAATGTAGCTATTTTAAAGCTGGAAGTAAACATGCACATTTGGAGAATGGAATCAAAAGCATCCAGCAGCAGTGGCTGGAAGCAAGAGCCCGGGTGACGATACTAGGCCAAACGCTGATGTGCTCATATCAGTATTTGTTATTATATGACTATGTTCTTTCTAGAAAAGTCAAACATTGTAAGAAGCCCAGATGTGAAACTTAGAATAATAAAACGAAAGGAAGAATATATCAGCGGTTTGTAAAATTTAGATAATTCAGAAGTAAGTACTGGAATCACAGAAACTGTAAGAAAAAATAAATACATATTGTTTTAAGCCACAAAGTTTGTGGCACTTTGTTACAATAGAAAACTAATATAGACAGAGAAGGAAGTTCTTAAATGATTAAAAAAAAAACTTAATGTACCCGATTAAGCAGCTTTTTCAGGACACAAGTACCAGGCAGAGCGGCCTACCTGTTGTCCAGACCGTTTGGCCTCTTCCTGGTTCAACAAATAATGCTGCCCTGTGTCCCTTCCTGACACCCCCTGGAGAGTCCAGCATCTCCAGGCCCTACAGTGATACACACATGGACCACAGAGCCCACAACCATCCCTCAGAGCACTCAGGGAGCATGTCACCTACCGTCCTTTCCAGCAAATGCCTCTTCCCTGCTGGGGACATGCACTCTCTTGGCTCTAAGTGGCCCCAGTGGACATGGCTCACAACAACCCCAAAGAGCCACTAACATCAGGATGGGACGGGGCTGTAACCAGTTCTTAGGAGCATGGAGTCTATTCTACAACTAAAGAATTCGGTGCAAAACAAAGACAGGTTCTCAACTTCTATAATGCATTTATACTTAATAATATAATTAACACCTATAATTAAGAACTCAATAAATATGAAATTAAATGACTTTTATATTATCCACTATAAGATTTAATTTAATCCTCTTAATGTTGTGATGCTGATATTATATTCTTACTTTCTAGATCAGGAAAGTAAGGCTCAGTTGTTAGCTAATTGCTGGGAAGTGATGGAGCAGAATTAGAATCCAGATCTAACTTATAAATTCATATTTCTTCTCCTATACTACAGGATGACTCTTGAATTTATTCTGTCAACATTTCTAATAGTGTTGGCTTACTGTTTCTAGTACATTTATTGCCTATAAAATTGAATTTGATCTAAGCAGGGGACAGGGGAGCAAGGTTGAGACAGTAGAATTTTCAGAATAGTGATAAGGCAAATGCATAGTATGGAGAGAAAAAAAAACAGTGTGACATCTTGGAAAAAGAACAACATAAGAAGTGTGAAGTGCTCTGCCAACAACCCTGCCCATGACACATTGCACAGAAGCCTATAAAATGAGGGACTTATGACCCTTACGGTGTCTTCCAGATCTAATACTCTATCGTTCTCCAATCTTACCATATGATCCTTCTACTCAGTAATTATAGTAAGTGACCAGGAGCTACTATCTTGGGGAAAAAGTAAACTAAGGCATTAAGGAAACAACTACTCCACCCACTAAGAGTACTCACTCTCCGTAACCAAGGTTAAATGCAGGACTCTGACTTTTGGCACACATTGTATTCTTAGCATTTGGGAGCCTACTCTTATAAATGTCGACCCCATACATCTAGGTTGCAAAGGGCATTCAAATCCTCTAAGATAACCTCCAGCTATCATATACATATTTCTTTGTTATTTTACTTGAAGTTTAGTGCCCAGAAGTAATCATTTCATGTCCATTTTCTTATTATAAATATAATATTGACATTTGCTATTCAAGCTGTGATGAGCGTTATTTTATCTGTAGAGCCAGTTAGCAGAAAGATAGTCATAAATTAAAGTATTAACTTCTAAGTATATAAGATCAAATAAATGTGCATCATACTTCCTTCCAGGCTTCCTTTAGCCTACGTCAACGCAAAAACAGTCAGTGAGGAAATGAAGTTTCACTGAAAGTCCTTTGCTGTCATGTCAGAGAACAGAGAACCAAACCATCTACTTGCCACAGTTTATCTCTGTCACTAATAGCTTTTATCATCCATTGGAAATGGTTATAGATTTCTACCTAAATTTCAGGCAATTCTCTGCTATAGCTTGAAATAAAAAGGCTTACATTTGGGTGATACTATATTTCAGTTTCTATTATCATTCCACTTTAAGGAGAAGTAAAAAATGTATATATTGCCTTGAAACTTAAGCTGGTATTCAACTGACCCCTGCTGGCCTCATCTTTACTGTGTCTGCATTTATCAGATGCTTCAACATCCAAATGCATCTTATAGCTGACCCTGCATTTGATCAGTCTGCCGTGGCAAGAGCACGACTTGGGAGAAAGATGCTCAGTCCACTGCAAGTGGAAGAATGTCTTCCATCCTACGAGATTCAGCAATTATATTTCAAAGACCTTAGCAACTGAAATCACTCCAATGCTCCAGACATAGACGCCCACACTCAACCATGGCAAGGAAAGGAGTGCCAAGACATGAACAAACAGAATGCTATGCAAATACAGCTTAACACCAGTCGGCTGAAAACCAAATAAAAAAGGACTCCTACATCAGAGGATAATGACACACACAGGTGTTGGACTTTATTGAACCAGAAACCTAATAAGAAGAGGGAAGAAAGAAAAGGAGAAAGTCGTGAAAAGAAAGGGAATCATGAAAACAAGAAAGAAAATCATGAAAACAAATACAATGTAGAGACCCATAATTTCTGTTATGTCCCCAAAAGCTAATGTATTTTCCTTTTCCTACTTCCCCTTATTTTTCGCCATCTCTTTTCTTGTCACTTCAGACAGATGAAGATAAATGAAGTACAGTAGTTAAACTTCTTTGTTTGGATACAAATGATCTTTTGTATCAACATTATTGTTATGTAAGCACTTTTAATATTGCTTCTAGCAGATGAGACTTCTGCTTCAACATATGGTATGGAAAAAATGAGAAAAATGTATTCGTGATTAAAATAACTAAACAGTCAACAAAAACTGCCTAGCGGCCCTAGCCGATTTGGATCAGTGGATTGAGTGTCAGCCTGCGGACTCAAGGGTCCCGGGGTCGATTCCGGTCAAGGGCATGTACCTTGGTTGCGGGCACATCCCCAGTGGGGGGTGTGCAGGAGGCAGCTGATCGATGTTTCTCTCTCATCGATGTTTCTGACTCTCTATTCCTCTCCCTTTCTCTCTGTAAAAAATCAATAAAATATATACTTTAAAAAAAAAAAAACTGCCTAGCAACGATTATAAATGAATCTGGTTTGCTGTGGTTGATAACTATCTAAGGTGAAACTGATTATCTGATTTCTATCCCCAAAGAGAAATTAATAAACTCAGATTCTCAGGATTGTCCATACTTTCTATGTTGTCCCAATACACATCAAACCATCTCTGTAAAATCTTTCTTTCAGAGGGATTGAAGTTTAACCTTCTTTTCCCGTACCTTCCCGGGTATAGTAAGAACATGCAACAGGAGAAATGGGGTTCTTCTGCTCAACAATGGTCCCCGTAAAATCTAAAGCTACTGCCCAGCCACCATGGCTCAGTGGCTGAACATTGACCTATGAACCAGGAGGTCACAGTTCATTCCCGGTCACGCACAGGCCCGAGTTGCGGGCTCAGTCCCCAGTGTGGGGTGTGCAAGAGGAAGCCAATCAATGATTCTCTCTCATCACTGATGTTTCTTTTGTTTTTTGGTTTTTCATCATCATTGATGTTTCTATTTCTCTCTCTCCTTTCCTCTCTGAAATCAATAAAAATATATTTTTTAAAAAATCTAAAGCTTACTAAGGAGCATGTAGCCCCATGGAGAACTAAGTAGCGGTCAAGCTTCTGGACTCTGTGTTCAGACTGCTGGGTTCAGACTTAAATTATACAGCTGACATCTTGGGCAAGTCACCCACCTTTCTAAATCAAAGACAGTAAAACTTCTCGATTATAAAACTGCGCTGTCATATGCAAAGAGCTTTGTATACTACCTGGACCCTAAGTGTTCCATAACCATGAGCTACTCCCATTATTACAAGCCCTATGTGACTTCCCTCCTCAAGTCCTGCCCTCGATTCTCAATCTGAAGAGAAAACCTCCAAATCCTCACTGTAGCGAAGCTGGGTTTTAAACATGTTAAAGGAGCCCATCTCGCCTTCTCTCCTCCCTCTCCCTTCCCCGCCAATACGGGCACCGCGGGAAAGCTGCCCTTGCTCACACACAAATGAAGCTCCCATTCAGAGGTACTTGTACGCTTGTGTGTATCTTATTTTGGTAACCAAAGGTCTCAAATTAACCAATGTGGCCAAAATTTCAAATATCCTGCTCCATTTATCCCTTAATGATTTGCTTCTGTGGGATCAGAAAAATTATAATCTCCATACCTATAACATCAAAAACACAAGGTCATTTGTGCACAGAACGTACAGCACTCACAGAAATCCACCAGGATCCCTGCTTGCTGTGTCTTTAGAATTTATATCTCCCACTCCCCACACTACCTGGTCATAAACAAAGCCTGCAGCACATTCCAGATTTCGGAGCCCATGACAACTGCGACCGACACACGACCTTCAGACACACCATTCATAACAGCCCAGCTTGCAGTACATAATTAAGAAATAAGAAAAGATGTTTACATCAGATTAATTTTAAATGTTGACATTTTATGCATCAATATTAAAGTAAAATAGCAAACCAGGGGGTAGAAAAATTAAACACTGTCAACTGCTCTTGAAAAGAGACTTCAAATAGTATTTCTTAGAAATGAAATCTTGCTGGATGGGTGCAGTCCATGTCACCTGCAGCCTCAGGCCCTTCCTGGGAGCACCATGGGAGTGGAATCTGACATGCAAGGCTGTCAGACACTGCGTCTTTCGCTGTTAGAATAAGATTTCCCCGCAGACAAGCACTGTGGCAGTTCTGCATCAGCATCTGGGCTGGTGTCGCAAACCCAGAACAAAGAACGCAGCCAACTGAGAAGTCTTCCCTTCCCTTACCGTCTCTGCGGCACTTGCTCCGTTACCTTCCCAGGCTCACCTGGGCTACAAGGTGAACTCTCCCCGTACCATGAAACTCGAGCAACATTTCCATCTCTGAGGTTTTTCACTCTAAAGCAAAGTCTTCAACCCACAGAAAGCTTAATGGGGGACAATTACCAGCACTTTTTTTCTCAATCTGACAATCAAAAATGTCTCTTATAAGCAGATATTTTCCACAGTCTCAGGAAGTCCAAATTTATTTAAAACTTGCCATACAAATTATTTCCCTGAGTTTTTGCTCAATGTAAACTTTTGGGTATGACAAAAAAAACAACAAAAGTACTATACTCACATTCTGAGAATATGAGTACTTTTCTACCTACTCCCCTGATGTCTGAAAAAAAATCTTTATTTTAGAAATTTGTATGTAGTAAGAATTAACAAATATAACTGAATACAAGAGGCATTGTTTTTCTTCATCTCTATATATTCAGCACAGGCCCTGGCACATACCAGACACTCAATATTTACTGACTAAGGAGAGATTTGTTGCCTCTCAAATGTTTGATAACCTGACTTCTTGAATTCTAAATTCAAATCGAAAAATTTTCTCCCATTGACTTTCATTATAAAAGTGGAGTTGCATATCTTTAGAAATATTTGACCCTAATCATAACTTAGCAAAGTCAAGCACACTGATCTAAAAGAAGCCATCTCCTTGGTGACCAAAAGTGTGCTCCCCAGACTTTAAAGGGGTGTTTAAATGATATTCGGTGCTCAGGTGACTGGTCCTGGCTATAGGAGAAAAAGTGACACGGTGAAGTTAATTAGATCAGCATGTGTACAGCGAGGAAATTAGTCAAGGAAAGGAGCCAATGCTTTCAAGAAAGAGAATAAACATATGGTTAATTTCTTAAATTATAAACTGTGGGTATGATTTCTGTATAGGAAGTTTCTTCACAGATGAAGTGCACGTGCAAAAACAGTAACTTGTCCATCCTTAAAATTGGGCCCATAATAGAAACTTCAAGGGTTGACTCTAATTTTAAATACAACAAAAAATATTAGGTTGATAAAATTAAAAAAGAAAAAGATTTTAGAATATTGGCATTTTCCTACAGAAAATCATAGAAGGCCCAAGAAATCATTGGGTCTGGCCCTGCCGAGGCAACAGCAGGTGGGACTCAAAATTCAAAAAATCTAGGAGCTTTCTTTCATAGCGACATAAATGTATATCAACTGAAGTGTATCAAGCGAATGATGTTAGAAATATCCAAATGGCCCTTGGCAGGAAAAAGGTTCCCACCTCTCAGAGGGCGAGAGTCTCGGACACATCAACACACTGTCAAGGCCACAGCCATTTGGTGACCCCTCATCTCACTACTTTTCTTTCAAGTGTCTGCAGTTTAATTTTTCTAATACCAATAACAATACCATGACGGGCAAGACCGAAGGAATAAAAGCACATGAGCCTCAGAAAATGAAGAGAAAAACTCTATATTCCTCCTTCTCACTTGATTTCCTTTTCCTTTGCCAGGCAAAGGGAAAAAATCTAGCTTTACTCTTAAACACACATAACTACACATACAATTTTCATAATTCACCACCCTGACAATCATCATCAACTACTAGATCACCAAATACAAACCTGTTGAAAAATAGGTAATAATTAATAAATAAATTTTGGGGTACTTTTATCAGGCAATTTAAAACAGGCAATTTTCTACTCATTAAAATAATATATAACTTCCCCTAAACAAGACTATTTCTTACACCTTGTTATGGTACAATTAAACAAGATTTTACTTTAAATACAGCAGAAAATATGCAGGTAGATAACGTTGAAAAAGAAAAAGATTTGAGAATATTGGCATTTCTGTATCCTAAAGAAAACCGATAACTACATGATCAAGATGAACATCAGCTACAAATTATGTGTACAGCTTGCTAACAAATTAGGGAAAGATTCCCCTTTGGTTTCTTTTCTGACTACTTATAAAATAATATTCACACACAGATTTGCAATTCAAATTCGATGTCTTAAGAGTACATGCTGCAGATCACGCTCTGAGTAGGGAGAGTGAGCTAATGGTTGCATGGAAAGTACAATTTGCTGCTGGCTTTTAGCCAGAAACACAAGGCCAATGTTTAGAGACCAGGAGGCACCTAAGCAAGGCCAGTGCATCTGGACTTTTCAATTCCAGTTGTTGCTGTTTCATGTGGACCTCCAATAAAGGGCCAAATAAATGTGAAACTCACGCATTAAAAATTTTTGTTAAAAAAAAAACAGAAGACAAAAAGGAAGCAACTTAAAGGCCCTCTGAGAACATTTGTAACAGTGGTGACAAGAAGCCCTAGTGATTTAAACAGCACTAATAACCATATGGCTGGACCTATGTTCAGCTGTAATTTGCACATCAAGTATCGGCTTTTATTTTCATACTTGAGAAAACATGCCAACTATTCAGTATTTATGATCACAGTTAACTTGCAGAATGAGAAACCTAATTACAACAGAAAGGAGAAAATATTGGTCTTGGGAAAAATGAATTTGATTATCATACAGGTAGGCAGACAAGAGTCATTTCTACCTCCAAACAACCAATCCAGAAGGTCTGTATCTTAAACTTATTATAAGTGTCACATATTAAAACAGATATGATCGCTGCGTGGGCAAATATATTGCTAATAAAAATCCACTCCAACATACCAGGCACCCAGCACAGCACAGTATAATCTTTGTAGGCATAAGCTGCAGTAAGCCATGTGACACAGTAAAAGGCATGATATATTACAAGCTGCAAACTAAGTACTGCAAGCAGGCATTGTCAACCCATTGCTTGGCAGCATCCCGGGGTAAAAAGGTCACACGGAAATAGAAGTCTTTGTGACAGAAAGCAACTTAAGTTGCTGAGCAAATGGCAGAAGGCATTTCGGCAGGGAGTTCCAGGGATGTTGAAAAACGTAAGGAAAAAGGTCAACAGAAACCTTTTTCAAGAAAATAATTCCAGTTGGTATTAAGTGTTAGGACTGAAAACCGAGTGTGAGCGGAGCAAATCTGCAGCTGACACCACGGACCTCAAAGAACAGGCCCAACCACTGCACTGGGTGGGGGATGCCCGTCTCGCTTTCTGCATCTGGACTATAAAAGCGCTAAAGACAAGCTGGTCGGGTCTGACGCTGTTAACACCTGGTGGTAACTACCAGGCCGACTCACAGGTCCTCATCAAGAAGGGATGAGAATCCCTAAACTAGTCTTATCACCCGAGAGAAGAGTATGGGTCCTGACCTAATGGACAACCTCATCAGAGGGACCCTCATTGGCAGCCACTTCTGAGCTCGGCTGGTTGTGCAATTTGTACAACAAATCATTCCCTCCTTCTGCCTCATCCATATGCACTCTCTCTAGAGCCCCCGGGGCTTTTATAAATCTCATCTAATGAAAGTGTGCTCAATGTAAACATTTACTAAACTGTGATTTACTTTTAAGTCATTATCAGAAGGTGAGTTTAAAAGTAGGAAACTGTGACCTCAGAGTAGTATGATGTGCACGTTAGGACTTGCACACATGCTTCCATTTTTGGGACATGGGACACCTTGAGGGCCTCCTACCAGGAAATTCTGTAGCCTGCACAATGCAACACCAGTGGCAGAGGGTCAGTGTCTATTCCAGGACTCAAGGCTAATGCCTTTGCTCTCACCTTGTCAGAAATCTCACCTCATTACTAATAACCCTCTCTCCCACTTACCTTTAAATCTACATCCCCACTGGCCCCCAAGCTCAAATCTCTTTAAAACGACCAACCAACCAACCAAAAAATGGCATTCCCCTTCTAACTGCCGCCCCATTCATCTCTCCTTATTCGTGGGCAAATTTCTTAAGATCCAGCACTCATCACTCTGAGGTGCTCCAGCAAGGCTCACCAAAGGATGCATTATTTATTAACACTCCTCAGGCCTCATCTTAATTGACCTCTAGTTTGAAACTATTGAATTCCTTCTTAAATCTTTTTCTCCCTTGGTTTCTATGACGTTTTTCTCTACAGAATTTCCTCTGACTTCTCTCACTCTCAATCACCCTTGCTGGCTTCTCTCTCTCTCTCCCCCCCCCCCCCCCCCACCTAGCCTCTTAAACATTCCTATTCTACAGAGTTACATACATACTCCTGTTGTCTTCTTCATTTCCACCTACTCCCTGGATCATTTTATTTCCATTGCATCTGCTGTAATCTACACACTTTTGAATTTTAAAACCTCAATTTCCAACCCAAATGTCATTTGAGGTTCAGTCCCATACATCCAGCTCCATTCTCAATACATCCACGTGTTTGTCCCACAAGATCTCCACAAAACAGAATTCATGATCTACACGTGCAGCTCTCTCTCCTCTTTCTATCGTCCCCCTATTGTGAACGCCTCTTGCTGTATTCATTGTCTCTCTCACCAATCACTCCACAAGTTTGCCAAGTTACGAACATGGGCGTCCTCTTTGACCCCTTTCTCTCTACCGTCCCTACAGTGGGCAGTCTCCAAGCCTACCTTCTCAAAAAGTTCTCATTCCGTCCTTCCTCCCTTCTCACCGCCACTGATACCACTGCCTTAGTTCAGGACCATGGCACCTCTTGGTCTGATTACTGCAGGAGTCTGCTACTCTGTGTTACTCTCCCCCGCAACTATCCTCCAAACCTCTTGCAAAAGAGGTTTCTAAAGTGCACGTCTCACTCACCAAATCCTACGCCTCATGTCAAATTAAAAATCGGTCTCCTTCAGGATAAGGTCCAATCCCTGCCTCGCTTTAGTCCTATTTCTGACCAATTTCCTGCCTCCTGGAAATGTCAGGCCACACTGACCTGCTTAGCACTTTCCCCGAAGCAACATCTTTCTATCTTCAGTCTTGCTGCAAAGACTCTGCGACTCGGCTAAGAGGTCCTGTCTTCCCGAAGCCTTCCATGAGCTCTAAAAACAGGACCCCCACTATGGCTAATGGTACCATGGTTATCATATCTTTAAAAATGAACCAATAGTTAAGAATTTCTATACAAAGATTACAACCAAATGTAGTATTAGTGGCTAGCACAAAGGGCTCTCCGTAACTTGCATTCAAAGAATATAAGACGAACAAGTAATAATTTGGCTTGAAGTTTGCATATGGCATAAGGCTTATAGCACCTAAGGTGTCCATGTCCAACTGTATTTACTCAGAACTTCAGAGTAATATGTTTCTTGCTGTTTTTAAATGCTAATAAAGGGTCAAAGAATGGAACAGTGTCTAGGCCTTAATAAAAAGGTTATCTTGCCCTAGCTGGTTAGGCTCAGTGGATAGAGTGTCGGCTTGCAAACTAAAGGGTCCCAGGTTCGATTCTTGTCAAGGGCACATGCCTGGGTTGCAGGCTTGATCCCCAGTAGGGGGCATGCTGGAGGCAGCCGATCAATGATTCTCTCTCATCATTGATATTTCTCTTTCCCTCTCCTTTCCTCTCTGAAATCAATAAGTATATATTTAAAAATAATAATAATGTTATCTTGATGAAGTAAATGTTTAATAAAATATTATATACACTTGCAGAGATTCATGTACCTCTGACTATCCAAGGTGTCAACCAGCCGTCTTACTCATCTTTGCATGCCCAACTCCTTGACACACAGTATTCACTCAGTATAGTCTAATGAAAGCCTGATGAGTGAATAATTATAAAGAAAATTACAGAAACAACCACAGCCTACCCCATTGCAGAATTCGTGATTTCTAATTTCTTGACTAGTCCAGATTCAGCTTATCTACAAATGGTGAGTCTTACTAAGGGCAGACTACCATTTCCTGGAAGTATTCAGTTTAGTGTTCATTTATTCAACAAAAATCCAGTGCCTACTTTATGCCAGCTAAATGGTAGGTGCAACAATTAGTGGGGTAAGCACTAGCAATAGATATAGACAACTCTGGTTCCAAGTCCACCTAGACAATTGATAGTTGTGTGATCTGAGCAAACCAATTAAATGTTCTCTGCTTATAAATGTCCTCATGTAAGAAAACAATATATCTATTTCCCAGGGTTATTGTTAGGGTTAAATGAGATAATACATAATCCTAATAAAGGGTGGGGCAAAAGTAGGTTTACAGTTATTCCTATAGAAAATAATACAATAATCTATAATAATAAAAGCGTAATATACTAATTAGACCGAACAACCTTCTGGACAAAGCCCAAGGGAAGCTCGGGTCCGGGTCCCGGGTGCCAGAGGGAAGCCACTGCTGGCAGCCGAGGAAAGGAAGGCCTACTCTTGCACGAATTTCGTGCATCAGGCCTCTAGTTAATAAATAATAATACAAGAATAAACGCTGTGCTTCATATACTCACAACTGTAAACCTAATTTTGCTCTACCCTATATAGTGCATACATATTATTTATTCCTGTTATCTACTGTGAATAAAACCAGTAATAAATATCTTATGTGTTATTTTATTAAAACAATCCCATGAGACAAATAAGACAGGAACTGATATTCCAACTTACAATTTTTAAAACCAGTCCCAGGAAACCTAAGCAATTTTCCCAGGACTACTCATGCAGCTGGTAGGCGGCAAATTTCTTTGGTGTCAAATACAAGACTGTGATTCTCTTTACTTAGTGTCTCTTACAAATATCCCTGGCACCTAACTATAAAAGACCTACACCACAGGGAAAGTATAAGTGTTCCTAACATAGCAGCTGAGAGGTTTTAAGCAAACGAAGAGTTTAAATTGTTTTCTTACTAAAGAATAAAATTTTCTTATTGGGCACAGGGTAGTGCCAACTACAAGAGTCAGCATAAAGTTTTCATAGTCTGGGGAAGATTCCCAATGTCATATGTTTTGCTTGAACAAGAAATTCTAGTATTAAAAACTGTTGGGTTGCCAGGGTAACAATCTATTTGCAATCATGATGCTAGTGGTATTGTGTTCTATTTCTCTCAAGGAAAAGTAAACTAGATGTACCCCAGGAATTTAATAAAGGTATCTGCTTGACCAAAAGCCAAGATATGAGCGTTTTCAGACAATATGAAGGGATTTAAATATACAGCAGAAGACCCTCAGGTTATGAGACCAGTTCCATCAATAAAATTAAAAGATTCTGACCTTGACACCAATACAAGGCATAACCATATGATCGGGAAAACTCAATTCCCTGAGCAAGAAAAATAAATTGCTGAACAACTGAGATGAGAACCATGGAACAAGAAAGTCAGAATTCATCAAAAGGAGAACAAATCAATCCTCAAAGGAAGTATGAATTATAAAGACTCACAGAAAGCTCAAAGCTTTCATTTCAGTGTTTTGTTTTGTGTGTATGTGTGCAGGGGGAGGGGATGGAACTCTAGGGCATGCTTGGATGAGTTAACCTTCTTGTTTTACCTGGAAAATGTTAGAAGGGCACATTCACAATAGACTGATTATAAACAAAAAAGGAAGCAATTTATTGTTAGTAATTAGACTATTCTCAAATCTGGACACGCCCACTACTTATGTAGATAGGAACTATTTCTACACAATAAGACTCAGTCATGACTATGAAAATCATACAGACTTTCCTGTTAAGCTTTTCTTATATTTGTTTCTACAACTATCTAAGAAATGGCAACGTTTTCCTCACAAATTTAGCTGTGAAGAAATCATTTCTATCTGTAATGATTTTACAGAACAGCATATGCATGCTTTATGTCCTCAAAGACAACAGAATAAATATTGCACTCTCTCACTTTAACAATAAATTGGCTTTGTAAGAAAAGAACAACATTCATGAGAGGAGAAATTTTTTCCACACTGGCCAATTATTTCCTTAACATATACTGTCAGTGCGGATTTATACACAAATAACTTTATTTTAATGATATGTACTTATATTATATACCAAATATATATTTATGTCATATTATAACATATATTTCTACAAATGTATGTATTTATATATAAAGTTAACTAGTTTATTTTCTGAAATACATTCCTGAAAACGAAGTGTAATCAAATATTCTATGTAACAAGTCAAGCTTTCCTTCTATTTTCAATATAAAATTATAGAACTGTTCCCCACCCCCCCCCTAAAAGAATTGGCTGAAGATATTTTTTAAATCATAGTTAAGATTATAGTAAACCTCATAAAATCAAATATTGAAAATCTAAGATCACATAAAATCCCTTATGTGAAATAAACAATAGTAGCATTTATTTTTAAAATCAAAAACTTGAAATTACTGACTTGTACTGGGAAGCAGCAACCCATCTTTTCTTTTTTAAACCCAGCAGCATAAATAAATTTCTCAGCAAAAAATAGTTTCTCATGCATCAAATGTCAAAAATTCATTTATTTTTTCTGATGTATAAATACCATAGATCCACTGCATTGATAGGAAGGTGCAATAAATACATGTGGAATTAGCACTGTTTTTCATTAAATTAAAATATTTTCCTTCCAAGACTTCCATTTTAGTCCTAAGTATGTGTTATCTCCATTCATCCTTGTCTCACAGAACACTGATCTCCGTATTTTAGAAGCAGAATGCTTTACTTGTTGGCTCCTGTTAACAGAACATCTGAAATTTCATTGCCACTATTATTTATAAAATACAACTGCAGGAGAGTTTTCCAGTATGATGAATACTCCATCATATTTCATTTTTAAGAGACGCTTAATATGAAGAGGGAAGGACAGTACGGTTGTTCTTTTCCTTCTTTGGGAAAGACAATCAGCAATTACAGGCTTTTTCCCTTGTCTATTTAAACCTGCAGGTTCAGAGACAATTTTGTCAACAGCCAAAGAGAGATAAGAAGGAACTTCTAGCCCTAACCGGTTTGGCTCAGTGGATAGAGCGTCGGCCTGCGGACTTAAGGGTCCCAGGTTTGATTCCGGTCAAGGGCATGTACCTTGGTTGCGGGCACATCCCCAGTAGGAGGTGTGCAGGAGGCAGCTGATAGATGTTTCTCATAGATGTCTCTACCTCTCTATCCCTCTCCCTTCCTCTCTGTAAAAAATCAATAAAACATATTTTTTTTTTAGAAAAAAGAAGGAACTTCTAGAATGGCAAGGATTCATGAAAGTTCAGAACATGCTTACTGAGGTACAGCATGTGACAGCAGGGGGGAAAAAAGAGGGGAAATCTTCTACACTAATAAAAGATGGTAATTGGCGTACGACGATACCCTTTTCATTGGCTAATCAGGGCTATATGCAAATTAACTGCCAACTAAGATTGGCAGTTAACTGCCAACAAGATGGCGGTTAATTTGCATATGTAGGCACAATGCAGGGAGGCGAAAGGGAAAGCAGGAAGAAGCCCCCTGCCACTGACAGTGATTGGAAACCCAGGGGGGAGCTAAGAGTTGGGGGGCAGGGCAAAGGCGGCCATGATCGGAGAATCAGGTGCCTTTGCCGCCCTGGCCAGTGATAGCAGGAAGTAGGGGTGGAGCCAGCGATGGGAGCTGGGCATGGTCGAAGCTGGCAGTCCCGGGAGCTAGGGGTCCCTTGCCTGGGCCTAAAGCGGAGCCCACGATCGTGGGGCCGCTGCCACTGCAGGTCCCCGCTGCCCAGGCCGGACGCCTAGGCCAGAGGCGTCAGGCCTGGGCAAGGGTCTGATCCTGCGATTGGAGGGTGATGGGGGTCAACGCCTGAGGGCTCCCAGTATGTGAGAGGGGGCAGGCTGGGCTGAGGGACACTCCCCCCCCACACACACACACACACCCACACACACACACACACCCAGTGCACGAATTTCGTGCACCGGGCCCCTAGTAATATATAACTGAATAGTACTATCAAGCACAAAGCACTGAAAAAAATCTAAATATTGACTATTAATCTTTTTTCTGTAACCAAAAAGGATAGTAAATTTTACAAACTCAACTAATGCCTAATAAGTTGATTTAAATTCAAAGTACTTGAATGGGGAAAAAAAAAAAAAGCTGTTTACAGTATAGGAGGTTCTCCTGTGTTTGCAACACAATTTCAGATCCATAGGAGCTGCCACATTCGGTTCCAAGTATTCCTTCATGAGTTTGCTCTAAAAGCAAAAGATATGCCTCCACCAGGTTACAACTTTCTAGACCTATGACCTTAAAAATCAGCCTGTACAAAAAGTGATCATTAGGTACCGATGATGACTGGCCCATCAAGGGCATACGACATCCCATGTACATTACACTCTTCTGCACAAAGAAAAAGAAACAGCTCTACTTTAAAAGCCAGAGGACATGCCTAGGTCTGCTTAGAATTGTCATGGCCTCAAAAATGTCACAGGGAAGAGAGCCAGGCTCGAGGTTTCATCATGCAAAATGCCAAGACTTAAAACCCTAAAGAAACTAATAACTAAAGAAGTTAAATTTACAAAGACATTTTACTTACAACACTTACAAAATTGACAAGAATTAAAAATAGTAATATCTCATGCTAACAAGGTTCTAAGAAAACACTGCACTCATAGGTGGTGGTGGAGTGTGAATTCATACACAGGGTGGGGCAAAGTCATTTACAGTTGTGAGCACATGAAACAGTGTTTATTCTTGTATTACTATTTATTAATTAGTGTATTATTTTTCACATGAACAACTGTAAAATGACTTCTCCTCCACTCTATTTGGCAACATATATAAAAAGAAAAATCTACCTCAGTAATTTCATTTCTATTAATTTATCCAATGCAAACAACTGCTTTACTATGTAAAGATATATGTATACTAATGTTCCCTACAGTGGGAAAGCATTGGAAATAACTCAATAGAGTACTGGTTAATTAATTTTTAACGGTCCACACGGTGGAATAGTACACAGCCATTAAAAATCACATGTGGTGTGCCTGCGGTGTGTATGTGGGAGTGTGTATATTAAACATAGATACAGATGTGGCCCCAAATGTTAACAGTGGTGGTCTCTTCTTAAGAGGTGGAGTTTCAGGGGACTTGGATTTCTGCTCTGTACTTTTACAACTTCAATTTTTTATAATGCAGATACATTTTCAAAACACCTGAATAATTGTTTAAAATAAGGAATGAAATGTAATAGCACAGTTTAAAAATACATATTTGCATGTATTTAGACAACCGTTTTTGTTTGTGTGGAAGGATTCAAGGTTCTCAGAAATATGAAAGGTAATGTGTTGGCTATCACATTAGTAACAATAGTCTACTATTGTTATTACAGAAAAGATGAAAATTACACACTAAGTGTCTTCTTGGAACCCTAGGTGAGGAAATTAGTCCAGCAATTGTTTAATGAATTATCACAATGAAGATGGAGGGTGGCGAGGTGGGGTATAAATGGCAACGTATGAATCTGCGATCTTTTCAATGTCTCTGTTAAAACCCTGCGTTCTAAAGTCAAAGATACCTGGTTCAAGTCTGCACTGACTAGTTCTGTGACTTGGGCAGGTTGCTTCTCCTTTCCAAGCTTCAGTTTACCTCCTGCGATAGGGGGATAATAGTACTTACCCACAGAATTGTTGTGAAGATTTACAAGATAATATATGCAAAGCGCAGTGCCTGGCATACAGCCATTATTCAATGTTGGCTCTTGTTCTCAAAGCACACCAGTTGTTTTTTCATTAGGGATTACAAAGACCTCAGGAAATCAAAGCCGGAATGTTATTGCAAACAAATAAAAACAAGGGATGTTAACTTCAGGTGGGATAATAGAAAACACCGGACCTGTCAGTGGAGTTCATTCCCTTTCTGTAATAATGCTATCCATCCCAAGGATGGTTTTGGCTTTCCAGAGACCTAAGTCCTCTCTGATCATGTCGATACAGTATTAAAATAATGCCAGTTCCAAAATTACACATGGAAGCTTAATGAAGAACAAAACCCAAATCTGCATATTAAATATAAATGAGGACTTGAAAAGTCTTATGAACAAATAAGCTATAAAGAGTTAGTGAAAAAAGAACTAAAACTGTTCCCCATGATCACAGCACATACATTCCCACCATTCAACAGATTCCAATCAGCAAACATGTATGAAGCAACTCATTGTCCTCAAGAATCTCCAATTTTACTGCAGGAGCCAACATAAACCAACAAGCTCCCCAGAGCCTGACAAAGAGATAGTATACTTCCTGCTTTTCAGGTATGAGTACAAACAAGATGGTCACAAATTGAGATTCATTCAACTAGCAAGTTGAGGTGATGAAACTATACTTTAATAAGCTGCATGCACAAACTTTATACTATCTGTCAAGAGCTATTTTGTGGAAAATATTATGTTACGTGTTATGAGGGAACACAATAATATTCCTGGCATCTCCTAAGCTTTACAATCCAGCTGGGGAGCAACTCATACACATTGCGATGAGAATTCCCCAAGGGCAACTGATTTTTATCTTTGTATTCCCACCCCCTTGCTCAATGCCTGCAACTTCACTGGCACTAAATAAATGTCTGGCAAATAGGTGAACAAACAAATGACTGTAATATAAATCAGAATATTAGATGGCCAACTGATAACAGTATTAAAGGAGTTTGGCAAAGTTTAACAGCTTTTCCAATAGGTTAAGCAGGAAGATGAAGGCATATACTATTTTTGTCATTCAGTATTCATTCCCCATATTCCTCTGGTAACCATCTCTTCCCCGTTATTGGTGTCTCCCTGCTCTCTTGGAGCTAAAGCCAAGGTGGGCAGGTGACCTAGGCTGAGCAAATAGAAATACCACATCCCCTGGTTAAGACAAATGGTTCAAACATGCATACCTGACCCAATCCGGCTAATTATCTAGCTAATTAGATGGTCACAGCTAACCTTGAGAGTTTGCTTAAGTAACCAAGAAGACAGTTCTTTTTCATGCTTGATTTGAAGCCGAGAGGATAAAAACGTAGAGATTCTGACTATTGCCTTGTGTTTTGCCACCACATGGGAGAGCCCATCTGAGAAGGAAGGCGTCCCCTGGAAAGAGTCTAGCGATGGAGGAAGTTCAGGACCTAATGACATTGTTTGTCCTTCTGGAGTTAGCAATGCAAAAAGGAAGCACTTTTCAGTTCATAGCCAACAAATCTCCACACCCCCCCCCTTTTTTTTTGCTTCATTCAACATCACACTAGATTTCCTGTCATACAAGATGAAACCAGGATTCTTCCCTGAAGAATGTGGTAGGTTTTCAACAGGGAGGGGATTCCAGGTGGAAAGAACTGCCTAACAATAAAGTGGAGTAAAGAAGAGGAGACTACTCCAGTTACAATGATAGAAAAAAATCTGTAGCTCAAGTGTAAGCTTAGATTGAACCTGAGAGACTAGGTGGGGGTCGCTGAGGGGTTGGGCACAGCAAATTGGACTGCTCACACCTCACGAAAAGGAGTAGCTGCTGCCCAGCGCAAGCAAATTGTTGCCCTGTGGGAATTAACCCAGTGGAGCCACATCTCCTAATTTTTCAGCAAAAAGAATTAAATACGGACTTTAAAAAGTGTTGGAAAGAATATCAAAAATGAATTGATAGCAATGTACAGACCAAATAAACAAGTCTGCAGACAGGACCCGGCAGATAGCTGGGTTTATGACTCAGAGGTTACTCATATGACCACGAAAATAAATTCAAATCTGTTAGGAAAAGGGTAAACTCAAGTAAAGCTTTTCCAAACAACACAAGTGTGTGTATCCTCTAAGAAACGCTAATTGAAAAAAAAAAAATGGGAGAGAGAATTACAGATACACAGTAGATGTGAGGGAATGAATGGCTATGACAAAGAGTTCCTAACACAGACATAGTTGTTGAACAGATGAAAATAATTAGAATCTATGCTCTCAGGTTCTTTTATGTCTGTGACCAAGTGTCCCCTCATCTGTAAAATGCCACTAATAACAGTGCCTACTCTGTAGGGTTGTTGAGAGGAGTAAATGAATTGTGATACTTATCATGATTAGCAGAATTCTAAGATGGCTCACAAGATTGCTGTCTCCTGGTGTACACACTTGTATAAAATAAAGATGTGCTGTTTTAAGCCACTAAGTTTATAGTAATTTGTTAAACAGTAGAAAACTAATATGCTTAGAACACAGCCTGACACATAGGAAGTCCTCAATCAATATTAGCTATTAATATTACAGGATTCTATTAAACTATACATTCCGATGCATGTAAAATAGGATTTAGAATATAAAAATTCCGTTTGCTCACACCTTATTTGCTGGTACAGGTGTGTAAGGTGCATCTGGAATGTCAACCTGACTGGCTAAGGGATTTCCCGACAGCCAGCAACACTGCATCTCTGGGTGTGTCCATGAGGTGTCTCCAGAAGAGATTCTCACGGGACCCTGTACACTGAGTACAGGCATCACCTGCACCAACGCTGATGGTCATCCAATCCACAGCGGCCCTGACTAGAGCAAAGGGCAGGGGCGGGGGAATGTGCTCTCCCTGCCTGCGTGGAGACATCCGCCTTCTCCACCCTTGGACATCTGTGCTCCTGGCCCTGGGTCTTCAGACTCAGACCAGGACTTATACCATTGGCACCCCTATTCTCAGGCCATCAGCTCCCCTGTTTCTCAGGACCCCAGACTCAGACTGAATTACACCACGGGCTGTCCTGGTCCAGCTTATAGAAGCAGACTGTGGGAACTCTCAGCCTCCATAAACGCATAAGTTAATTCTTATAATAAATCTCTTTATATAAACATATGTTTTCTCTGGAGAACCCCATTGATATAAGGAACTAAGGCAGACAATTTATAAGAACACTTTTTATAATACATGTATGGAGAGTGATTTTTATAAAAGGAAAGTAATTATTGTGTTCATATATTACAGACTGGAATACAGTTGGAAATAAGTTCACGATATGCAATGACAGTCTACTAACTCAGTTATTGTTTAAAGCATACTGAACCAACAAATACTTGACATGGAACAAAGCATAATAATTTTACTGGTAAACGAAATCCCATATCACACACATAGTCTTAAGCAATGTTACTAATATATTTCAGATGATACTAGCAACTAAGAAAACAAACCATAATATAAAATATATTTGAATGAATTCCTATAGAGAACATACAAAAGAAATACTGTAGTAAAAATCTGTACAAAGCAGACAGCAAAATATAATAAATTTGAAAAAATTCTTATAGAGGTAAGCATAACACATGTAGAAATATGTTTCAGAATTTTAAAAACTAGTTCAAAGCATACAGAAAAAGAATCAATTTGAAAAATGCCACTGTAACGTGCATAGCATGCCATAAAAAGCATACGTTTCCCTGAATATTAGTATTGACAAGCACCTGAAAATATAATAAAAAGAGTTCAATGAATACATATGGAAAAAAATAGTGAGAAAAAAGTATAAAGATGTTTTATCTTCACCCTCAAAGCCAAGTAAATCACGATTCTAAGCCTGAAGAACCACATATCACAAACACTGCTGATTTGGGGGAAACTCTCTTGGTCCCCAGCATTCAACCACATCAGTCAGTCATCGCCATCCTGAAAACACAGGTTTACCCCGCCAGCCAGAAATAGAGTGTCTCTAGGAAAACTTTCATAAGCTGAAATGACATAAAGCATGACATAAAGCGAAAAAGCAATTTCCGCTCATTTATATGGGAATTTTTTTGAGTGTTCTCAGACCCAACATTCAATGCATGCACAAGGTCTTTATTTCATTCACCATGATCAAAACACTTAATTACGTCCAGTTTTACGCTAAGCACAACAACCTTACGAGCTCTCTTAGGGATGCCTTAGGACGCATCTTGCTAACGGGAGCACAAAAGCATGGAGATAACGCTCAGGTGCTCACGGACAGTTACAAGTTACGGCAGCTTGATGCTGAGACGCAGGGTGCAGTTCCTGCAGAAGGAGCTTGGCGGGACATTCTCGCAGCAAATGAGCGCTGATGACTATTTTTGCTTTTTGCCTTTGTTTCCATAAAAGCGAAAAGCCTCTTTGAATTTCCTTCCGTAAGGGAAAACAGGTACTAATGTTGGTCTTTCACAAAAGCAAAGTAGTATAACGCAAACTTTGGGAAAGTGGGGGAAACCTGTACAGTGGGGCCTTGACTTACACGTGTCCCGACTAATGAGTTTTTCGAGATACGAGCCGTCTCTCAGCCGATTTTTTGCTTTGAGTTGCGAGCTAAAATTCGGGTTACGAGCCAGCTTCAGATACCCCACAGCTAGTTGGCGCAGCGAATGTCACAGTGAACACCACAACATCAGCCCAGCATCACGTGTCTCACTCATTCACTTTAATGATTTGACATACGAGTAATTTGAGTTACGAGCTCCATCACGGAACGAATTAAACTCGTAAGTCAAGGCCCCACTGTATTACTTTAGAGCAGCGGTTCTCAACCTGTGGGTCGCGACCCCTTTGGGGGTTGAACAACCCTTTCACAGGGGTCGCCTAAGATCATCCTGCATATCAGATATTTACATTACGATTCATAACAGTAGGAACATTACAGTTATGAAGTAGCAACGAAAATAATGTTATGGTTGGGTCACAACATAAGGAACTGTATTTAAAGGGCCAGAAGGTTGAGAACCACTGCTTTAGAGTATGGTCACTAGAAATCTGTGACAATAAGCTACATTTAATTTTTTGCCAATGCCTCTGCTGCTTTTAGCCATCAGCTACAAATTAATAAATGTATATCTGAAATTATCGGTGAATAGCCTTGTGATACATCTCTGTGGCTTGAGGTAGTATAATGAACAACATAAATTGATGAACAAAAACAGATCCAGAGACAGAGAAGCATCGATCAGACCCTCAAACCTCAGAGGGAAGGTAGGCGAGGGTGGGGGTAAGGGAGAGATCAACCAAAGGACTTGTATGCATGCATATAAGCCTAACCAATGGACACGACACCAGGGGGGTGAGGGCGTGGGGGGGGGGGCGACAACGGAGGGATAAGAACACATATGTAATACCTTAATCAATAAAGAAAAAAATAATAAAATAAATAAATAAATAAAAACTACCAATGAGATTTGACACTTTCACCTTAGTTGGAATTTTTTATTTTCCTGGCTCCAGCACTCAGAGCAGCTTTGTCACAGCTCACCCAGAACCACTGGAAAGCAGCTGCCTGAGCCTGAATTCCTACAACAGGCACATACGATGTGGGTAAGGTGGGATACAGTTCTTTGGGGTAAGGAACATGTGTAACTTTACAGAGGTATCGATGCCTAGCATAGCTCTCTTTTCCTGAGGTTGCCTCAAGTTCATGTGAGAAGGTCTCTTACATCTCACAATAACTGCTGAGTCCAAACGGGTTCAGAGCTCATGTTCTGCAGAGCACAAACTTCATTTAGTGAAACAATGATGAAGGATTCTGTTTCACATTCAACTCTAAAATCTTACAAGATACAAAAATGCCTCAAGAAAAATGTTAAACTCAAACAACATATCAATGGGATCATAGAAAACTTCATTTCAGCCCATCTCAGCATAAGGGCTTCCTGTTATCTTCAATGGAACACAAACTGTACTTTTAACATAAAATATTGCGGGCTGTAGTAATTTCACAGTTTTATTACATTAGAAAAAATGTTCATGGTCAAATCAGAATGCTTCCATTTTATAATATGCAGATAAGGGCTACCTTCTCATAAATATGTTAAGAAATTAAAATTAAGGAAGGAGGACAAAGGAAATAAAGCTATTTGAAGAAGATAATTTGAAACAAGAGATAAGCTTCCATAGCCATATTTAAAAAGAAAATCCTAACTGAAGTTTGCCTTTTTATTAATTACCACAGAATTGTTAATTACAAAATCTAATATGAGGAATCAAAAAATACTTTAAGGTCTCTTTCTTTAAAAAGTAAACAAAATTAGTGTGTCCTATGATTTTCCCCCCAACTTACAATGCTCAACTTTTAATTCTTTTGACTCTCCAATGGTGGGAAATTGATAAGCATTCAGTAGAAAGCACATTTTGAATTTGGTCTTTTCCTGGGAAACAAGATGATTTTGCCCAACTGTAGGCTAATGTAGGTTTTCTGGGCACATTTAAGGTAGGCTGGACTAAAGAATGATGTTCAGTAGGTCAGGTGTATTGAATGTACTGAAGACTTCCCATATGTTCAACTTAACGATGGGTTTATCAGGACGTAGCCCCATCGTAAGTCAAGAAATATCTCCATTCTCTTCTCTTAATGAATGAGTATGGAATCTAACAGCCCAACTCTCTTCGTTAAAATGCTCCTGATCCCAACGGCAGCATTCAGCCATGACAAACCAAGTTACTATAGTTCTCATTCCCTGCAAGCTGATAAAGAGCTAAAGTGGGAAGGCGAGCAGGTACTCAAACCACTGACTTGGGGAACCCACTCGGTGGCACTGCAAATACATTTCTGCTCCTGCCTGCATTACAGAGCAAAGTGAAGGTTTACACAAATTTCTGCATTACGTAAGCAAAATGTATCTTCAAGCTTTACTTGACCTGTGCCATTATTTACCTTCAAAATATTCTTTAAAAACTTAAATTGAGACAGATACATTTTACTGTTTTAATGGTCATGAATAAACTATATTCCCTATACACTAATATAAACATTTATGGTCATTCAAAAAGCTCTCTATTGAAAACAGCAGAAGTTGGTTTCCATCTCCTACACCTCGCCTGCTGGTGAGTGACTAACAGCATGATGGAGCCACTAACAGGCAGAGTTTTTCACTGGATAATCAATTGAGTGAGTGCCTTAGTACAATGCTTAAGAGATCACACAACATAACATAAAAATAAACCTACACTTCCATTTACTAAGGTATAAAGTAATCCCAATATTAAATGTGCACACCACTTTTAATGTTAATATTGTAAAACTATGCTGTACAAAGGATTAACTAAAGCAAATGATTGCTCAGATGAGACCATTTGGACTCATCTTCCTCATTCCTACTGTTTTCATTATACAACACCACACAGTCACCAACTTTGCCAAATCCTAAATCACTGAGACTGGGTAGCCCCACATGAAATACTGCAAACTATACTGGCTGACTCTCAGACCAACGCACTAACACCAAATCAGACAGAAGTACTTCTGAGTTCAAATATGGTGGGGCAGGGGGTGATTTTATTCCCTAAGAATGAAAAAGAATAGCTCAGCTTTTCATTAGGAGCAATTCATTCTGAGAAACAACATCATTTTGGTAAAAATACCAAAAGCCTAATCACTCAGCTTCCATTCTAAAGTGTGTGTGGGGGGGAGGGGGGAGTCTTCATACTTTCAGGCCACAGGAAAAATAAAAATGGTGCCAGTGAATTTCTAGTTGCTAAAATTCACTGCTAGACATCTTTAAATATTAAAGGCTTTAAATAAGCATGTGAAGTGCTTTAACGTCTCTGAACTTTTACATGTTGGCCATCTCCTTTCTGAAACTCTTCCTTCATGGATCCCAAACAACCTGAGACCACAGCTCCTACTGTTTCTCTACATGTCTTTTTACAGATCCGCCTCAGTTTATTGTGAAAAATAGAAAACAAAAAGCACAATAAACAAATGAAAGCCTAGTGCTGAACTCCCCACTTGAAATGTTCTCGTGAGTGTTGCCACCAGGATCAGGAAGAGCAAATAGCATGTGGAGGCCTCGATAAGGAAGTGAGACTCACTGGATCAGCCTCAGGCAATGGAGTCAAGGAAAATCTTTTTTTCCCCCCATTGTGGGTTTTTTATTGAATTTATTGGGGTGATACTGGTTAATAACATTATATAGGTTTCAGGTGTATAATTCTGTAATACATCATCTGTATACTGTACGTTCACCTCACCAAATCAATTGCTCCTACCAAGAAATGGTCACATTCATTAACCATAAACCAGGAACAACAAAATCCTTGGATTGCTTCCTCCTTTGGCATCCAGAGTCATAGGAACCTAGTTCTTAGTTCTGGGGTCCCCAGTGGCCTATTTGGAAGAGTGACTCCTAAATTCTAGGAAATGAGCACTGACTTTCCACCCAGAATGCCTTTCCCTAAAGGCCCTCATCAAATGACGTCCCCACACAAACCTCCATCACAAGACTGTTCACCGTAGCTATCAGACTCTGCTGTAGAATATTCTGAGCACCTACGATGCATTGCGTTTGGCGTGCACAATTTTAAAAAAGAAAGAAAAGAATAAGGCACGGTGGTGCTTTCAAGGAACATTCGATATAATTATATTTAAGTTATTTATATTTGTTTTGTCTCCTACTAGACAGGGCAGAAAATATCCTTTTCCCACATAGTGCTGTGGACGGTCAATACACGTCTGTGCAGCGGAAGTTTACGAAGCTGGTTGTTTCTGACATGAAATATCTAAGTAAGAGTCCCACTGCTTGTTTGACCCTATTCCCCACTTTTCCGGTCGGCTCTGGAATAAAGGGGTCTTAAGGATGACAACTCAAACCAACCCCCCCCCATTCTTTATTGCCAATACATAACACTAAATATCACAGGGACACCAAGCATGCAGGGGTGAGGAGAGAATGCCCCCCTGGCTAATACATAATACTAAATATCACAGTGACACCCAGTGTGCAGGGGTGAAGAGAGAATGTCCCCCTGGCCGATACATAATACAAAGTATCACAGGGACACCCAGTGTGCAGGGGTGAGGAGAGAATGCCCCCCTGGCCGATACATAATACTAAATATCACAGGGACACCCAGCATGCAGGGCTGGGGAGAGAATGCCCCCCTGGCCGATACATAATACTAAATATCACAGGGACACCCAGTGTGCAGGGGTGAGGAGAGAATGTCCCCCTGGCCGATACATAATACTAAATATCACAGGGACACCCAGTGTGCAGGGGTGAGGAGAGAATGTCCCCCTTGGCCTATACAATAGCAATGTGGAGAGAAACTGCCCACCAAACTGACATATTCAAAACAGCAACAGAGTCTGATACTTACAAGGAAGAATGGTTCACGTTTAAAATTTATGATAGCACAAAGGCACTCTAGAATCTCATGTTCAATGCACTGAACAGAAAGCAGCTGTTAGACAAAGGACGATTAAATGACTTCAATGTGAGAGAATTAATCACACTTTCTTATACTTGGAATTCTGCTGCCACTGGAAAATAAGAATGAGGAGGACATGTCAACATTCTAAAAAGCAACAGAAAAATAAGCACCCAAACCATTACTGATCTAGAAAAATGTAAAGTTCTTATGTGTCTAAGATTTAAAAGCTTAGTTGCACCAAAAGGTTTTTTAAGGCATTAACTAGCTAATAGAATCAATAGAATATCAAAATTGTTTCTAAAATCAGTAAATCTTTATAAATTACTCAAAACTATTTAATGTTAACAGTATATTGGACTAAACTCTATATCTGGGCTTCCCGTTTCACTGGATAAGCTCAAATTCTAGTAAAACAATGTACTCAACAAAACACGTTGTCATGTTATAACATGAATGGGAAGACAAAGTATAAAATAAATGCAGATAAAAACAGAAGCACAGGCACCTGGATCATACTGCTCAACTCAGGCATCAGTACAGTGAACTGCCAATTTATCACAAAAGAAAAGAAATCAGCCCAAGTTCCAATATGTCAAATACGGCAGAACTGAACCGAATGCCTTCCTGGAGATAAACAGCAGTGTGAACACTATCCTTATCTCCTCACCTTGCCAGGGAGAAATTTCCAGCCCTCTATTTTGTTTCTCATGATCTGTGTCTGCTGCGGTCAATCTAAAAACCCGCTGACATTACTGGGCTTTGAAATTTTCCTTAGAAAAGACCAAGCTGGACTGTGGACTAGATATTTCAAGTAGAAATGGTCCCAGGGATCCTAACTAGGTTTTGGAAAAGAGGAAGCCATAGTGGCTTCATGGCCAAAAGGCTTAAAAAAGCCATACCCTAGCACTCTTCCTGTGAATTACAATGTAGCAAAGAGGATCCCACCCCATTCTAGAAATGGGCCCCAAGAATTCAGGGAAGTGGAGATGGCGGCATAGGTTAACGCCGGAGTTTGCTGCTTTGAACAACTACTTCAAAAGTGAAACCAAAAAACGGAAGGGACATCACCCAGAACCACAGGAACGCTGGCTGAGTGGAAGTCCTACAACTAGGAGGAAAGAGAAACGCACACGGACACTCAGAGGAGGTGCAGTGCTGAAGTCAAATTCTGAGGTGCGGAGTGCGCGCGCGGAGCGGGCTGGCGGCGGAGGGCGCAGTTGTTGTTTTCAATCGGGAGGGAGTCGCAGACTCTGAGCTCCAGATACAGGCGAGTCTTTAGGGACCCAGACTCAAACGGGAGAAGCGGGACTGTCTGGCTTCGGTCAGAGCGAGTGCAGCTTTCTCTCCCAGCTTTGCAGCAGGTGCCCATGGGGACAGGACTGAGAGCCGCCATAACTGCTCTCTCCGGCCCAACCTGTTGATCCTGTTTGACCCGCCCTGCCCAAGCCCTGCACAGAGGCATTTGCCGGATAGCCTCAGGCAAAGGCTAGATTAGCACCTCCCTAGAGGACAGAAGTTCTCTCACTGCTGACACAGCTGATTCTCATAGCCACTTGGCCTGGAGGTCAAACCCTCCCTGGAATTAGCTACAACAATCAAGATTTAACTATAAGACTGCGAACAAAGACCACTAGGGGGTGCACCAAGGAAGCATAACAAAATGCAGAGACAAAGAAACAGGACAAAATTGTCAAAGGAAGATATAGAGTTCAGAACCACACTTTTAAGGTCTCTCAAGAACTGTTTAGAAGCTGCCGATAAACTTAATGAGATCTACACGAAAACTAATAAGACCCTCGATCTTATATTGGGGAACCAACTAGAAATTAAGCATACACGGACTGAAATAATGAATATTATACAGACGCCCGACAGCAGACCAGAGGAGCACAAGAATCAAGTCAATGATTTGAAATGCGAGGAAGCAAAAAACATCCAACCGGAAAAGCAAAATGAAAAAAGAATCCAAAAATGCGAGGATAGTGTAAGGAGCCTCTGGGACAGCTTCAAGCGTACCAACATCAGAATTATAGGGGTGCCAGAAGATGAGAGAGAGCAAGATATTGAAAATCTATTTGAAGAAATAATGACAGAAAACTTCCCCCACCTGGTGAAAGAAATGGACTTACAGGTCCAAGAAGCTCGGAGAACCCCAAACAAAAGGAATCCAAAGAGGACCACACCAAGACACATCATAATTAAAATGCCAAGAGCAAAAGATAAAGAAAGAATCTTAAAAACAGCAAGAGAAAGAAACTCAGTTACCTACAAGGGAATACCCATACGACTGTCAGCTGATTTCTCAACAGAAACTTTGCAGGCCAGAAGGGAGTGGCAAGAAATATTCAAAGTGATGAACACCAAGAACCTACAACCAAGATTACTTTATCCAGCAAAGCTATCATTCAGAATTGAAGGTCAGATAAAGAGCTTCACAGATAAGGAAAAGCTAAAGGAGTTCATCACCACCAAACCAGGATTATATGAAATGCTGAAAGGTATCCTTTAAGAAGAGGAAGAGGAAGAAAAAGGTAAAGATACAAATTATGAACAACAAATATGCATCTATCAACAAGTGAATCTAAGAATCAAGTGAATAAATAATCTGATGAACAGAATGAACTGGTGATTATAATAGAATCAGGGACATAGAAAGGGAATGGACTGACTATTCTTGGGGGGGAAGGGGGTGTGGGAGATGTGGGAAGAGACTGGACAAAAATCGTGCACCTATGGATGAGGACAGTGGGTGGGGAGTGAGGGCGGAGGGTGGGGCGGGAACTGGGAGGAGGGGAGTTATGGGGGGGAAAAAAAAGAGGAACAAATGTAATAATCTGAACAATAAAGATTTAATTAAAAAAAAAAAAGAATTCAGGGAAGTGTATTAAAGAAATGACTGGCCCTGCAAAAGGGGGGGAGGGGTGCAGCTTAAACCATCATAAAGGGGACACGACATGTGGAAATCCAGGTTTTAAAGCAGAGCACTGAGCGTCCAAAATGAATCTTCCCCAGAAAAAGATTCATGATTGGACCCTGCTCATCGCCACATGTTCCTAGCTCACATGCCTGATCTATTACTTATAGAAATTAAATCACTAGCAAGACTTTTAGGAAAAAGTATACCGTACAAAACACCATTTAATCCCTATGTCATTATTTTGCTATAAAGATCATTAGCAGTAATTAGTAACTTGGCAGCTTTTCAGATCTGCTTGTTCAAAAACCACGAGTCCTTTCATTCTTCACAGAGGAGCAGGATGATCAGAGACTAAACTACCTAAAAAGAGAGAACGACATGATGGACTGGGAGGAAAGATTTCCAAAGTGCCTGAGCGAAGTGCTGCCAATCATCCCCGGCAGGTGTTCGAGTCTGATGGGCTGGAGCTCTGGGCCGCTCCCTTCGGTGATAAACTGGCCACTCAGGACACCAGCACCTGGCTGGAGGGACAAAATAATAGACGTGCCCAATCCCACAATTTTATCTGCATAAAGTTTACACCTCTCCTCTCATTCCTGCCACAACGGGACATGCCTAAGGGAGCTGAGAAAGGCTTCCTAGAAAAGGCGGCATTTGAAGTGAATCTTGAAAATTAAACAGAATTTGCCAGGAATGCCGGAAGGAACTGTGTTTGCCAAGGTTGGAATCGGGGAAGGAATCGTGGCGTTTCGGGAAGTGACAAATGACTAGGCTTTAGGGCACTTGAAATCCTACTCAACTAAGGCTGATAACTGAGACTCCATGTGTGAATGCTCACTCCCTGAGACATTACATAGTACTAGAGGCCCACTGCACAAATTCGTGCACCAGTGGGGGGTCCCTTGGCCTGGCCTGCAGGACCGGGCCAAAACCAGCTCTCTGACATCTCCCGAGGGGTCCTGGATTGTGAGAGGATGCAGGCCAGGCTGAGGGACCCCACTGGTGCATGAGAGGGGACAGGGAGGGATGAGGAAGGTTGGCCAGTGGGGGAGGGACCTCAGGAGGGCTCCAGGACGTGTCCTGCCCATTTCGCTCAGTCCCAATTGGCCAGACCCCAGCAGCAAGCTCACCTACCAGTTGGAGTGTCAGCCCCCTGGTGGTCAGTGCACATCATAGCGAGCGGTTGAGCAGCCTTAGCATATCATTAGCATATTACACTTTGATTAGTTGAATGGCCACCGGATGACCTGACACTTAGCATATGAGGCTTTTATTATATAGGATAACTGAAAACATGAAGTCGTTTTCAAAAGAACTTGTAAATACCAAAATCATCAAAGTCTAAACATTTTTTGTCATGTGGAAATACTTCTACTCCAATAAACTGAAGATAATTTCTAACTATAGAGCACAATGCCTTACTTCCACAAAACGCAGAGGATGTGCAGGCTTCTTTCTGCTGACTCTGAGGAGGTAAGAAGTGGCAAAGATCATCCAAACCTCACTGATAGGAGGAAAACACTGTCAGCACAAAGGAAGTATCTTTGTAGCAATCATCACTGTTCTGAAGGAAGGCTAGACGGCTGCCTGACAACCATTAGCAAACAGACATGGCTATCTTCCCGGAATGGATTTCCAAAATCTGATCACATCCTTGTAATTGTTTGATTCTCAAACCCAGCACTACTGATAAAGCAGAAGCCCACTCAATTACTGCTGATGATTATTACTCAAAGCTCAACTTCCTCTGCCAAATCAGATGACATACACAGAAACACGTCACGTTCGGATGAGCCAAAGGCACACGATGATTTCCACCTCCTTGCTCACACATTTACACACGTTTACACACACACATAAGCGCGAACGCGCGCCATAAACAGGTCTTGCTAATCCGTAATTCTCCTTGTGTGCTCTCAAATACATGGGCAGCTTTACAAATTGGCTAAAAAATTCCTTCCCTGTCAAAAGAATTCCCTACCCAGTGAAGGTACTTGCCCCGTCTACATTTAGTACTACTATCATAGCAACAATGCTTCAAGATTTGGAAGTCTGAAGAAACACGTTGACAATGGAATAATGTGAAGGAGTGAAAGCATAATAGAAGTGACAATGCAACAATGCAAAGGAGTAAAAGCATAGAGTCATTGAAACCCTGCAACTGGGTGCTGGCGAGACGATTACATCCTCTGGGTACTCAGTCCACCCAAGCCATCACCCAGCTCCAGGGGGGGTCTCAGGGATGAGCCTGCCGGTCCTCAAATGTCATATTTTAAAGTCTTGATTTTAAACAATAGGCAGTAGGAATCAAGTCATTTTGCGCAGTAGAGTCAAATGATCAGATCTGCTTTTTTAAATGTTGATATCTCTGGTGGCAGCATATAAAAACGGGTTAAAGTCCAAGGAAAGAGTGAGAGGCAATGAGATTAGGCAAAATTAAAAGGACCTGAATCAGGTCAGTGGCAAAAGATATAAAGAGAAAATAACAGAGTTAAGCGATACTTCCAAAACAGCATAAGCAGGGCAGGGAAGGAAGGCGAGAGGGAAGAATCAGAGACCCTGAGGGTCTGTGTGGCGGACTCAGGAGACTGGGATGCCAACAGAAAAGAGAGAAAAAGCGGAGAAGCAGCATGCCTTACTGAGGAGAAGGCAGAGTCTGAGTACTGCTCACGATGAATCCGCCAATGACGATTTTTATTACTGATTTTATTAGTAGAAAATATGGGGTTAGAGAAGAGAAGAGAGAGCAAGGCTGGAGATGAAGCTATGAGTACTGTCAGCAAACAGGCAGGCAAGTCAAGCCACAGCAGTAGGATACTGTCATTCAACAGGTTCAGAAAGAAGAACCAGTGAATGACCACTGTTAAACAAAATGGTAAGAAAGGCAGGACGAGAAATGGGCAGGTCACATCACGGAGCCAATTAAAAGATTTCTAAAGGCTGGATACCTTAACATCTGTCTATTTGAGGTTGAAACAGGTATTGTCCTATGGAAGCTTGGACAAGGGGAACACAAGAAAACACAGTCACCCACGATTACAGAAGATTTCTGAGGCCTCAAAACAACATCGTACCCACTTGAGCCTCTGGAAGGCTGTGAAGGACAAAACAGGTCCCAGGACATCAACCAGCAAGTCACAGGGGACGCCACAGATGCTGTGTTAGCTCTGTTATTTCAACAAAATCCTGCCCCCATGGAGGTGCAGAGGGTAGGAAAGGAAGTGCTATAATGAATATTCATTTGCCAATGTTGTCATCGATAAGGGTTTAATCTCCAACATTTACAGGGAACTCATACAACTTAACAAAAGGAAGAGAACCCAATCAAAAAGTGGGCAACGGGCCTAAATAGATACTTTTCGAAAGAGGACATAAGGAAGGCCAAGAGACATATGAAAACACTAGAGGCCCAGCGCACGAAATTCATGCACTGGAGGGGGGGCATCCCTCAGCCCAGCCTGTGCCCTCTCGCAGTCTGGGACCTCCTGCTCCTTACTGCCTGCCTGCTCGCTGCTCCTTACCACTCGGCTTGCTGCTCCTTAGTGCTGCCACGGAGGCGGGAGAGGCTCCCGACACCACTGCTGTACTCGCCAGCCATGAACCTGACTTCTGGCTGAACAGTGCTCCCCCTGTGGGAGCGCACTGACCACCAGGGGGCAGCTCCTGTGTTGAGCGTCTGCCCCCTGGTGGTCAGTGCACATCATAGCGACCAGTCGTTCCACCGTATGGTCGCTTAGGCTTTTATTATATAGATCCTCAAAGTCACTAATCATCCGAGAGATGCAAATCAAACGACAATGAGGTACCATCTCACACCTGTCAGAATGGCTATCATCAACAAATCAACAAACGACAAGTGCTGCCAAAGATGCGGAGAAAAAGGAACCCTCGTGCACTGCTGGTGGGAATGCAGACCAGTGCAGCCACTGTGAAGAACAATACGGAGTTTCCTCAAAAAACTAAAAATGGAACTCCCATTTGACCCAGTGATCCCACTTCTAGGAATATATCCCAAGAAACTAGAAACACCAATCAGAAAGGATATACGCACCCGTATGTTCATAGCAGCACAATTTACAATAGCTAAGATTTGGAAACAGCCTAAGTGCCCATCAGCAGATGAGTGGATTAGAAAACTGTGGTACATCTACACAATGGAATACTACGCTGCTGTAAAAAAGAAGGAATTCTTACCATTTGCATCAGCATGGATGGAACTGTAGAGCATTACGCTAAGTGAAATAAGCCAGTCAGAGAAAGATAAATATCACATGATCTCACTCATTTGTGGAATATAATGAACAATATAAACTGATGAACAAAAACAGATCCAGAGGCAGTGAAGCTTTGATCAGACTGTCAAACCTCAGAGAGAAGGTAGGGGAGGGGAGGGGTAAGGGGGAAAAGATCAACCAAAGGACTTGTATGCATGTATATAAGCCTAACCAATGGACACAGACACCAGGGGAGTGAGGGCATGGGGGGGGGGGGGGGTAGTGGGGAGGTAAGGACACATATGTATTACCTTAATCAATAAAGAAAAGCAATTAAATAAATAAAAATAAATAAAAAGATGGTAAATGGAAGCGAAGAAACAAACAACAACAAAGAATATTCTAATCCAGATCCTAATTCAACTGGTCCTAATGGAGCAACTCTGCATTAACAGCGCCTTGATAAATGCTTCATATAAGTATCAAAACTAAAACTAAATACTAACTAAAACTTGAAATAGGGCCCACAATTGCCAAGTTCAGTCACACAAAGTTCCAATACTTTTCTGCTACTTAACAATATGTTTCTAAATTATCTGCCTATGCCATTAACAGCAGGTATAAAATTTAAGGTCAAATAAATACCTATAAAGGATTTTCTTCTATATTGCATATATATTATTCCATTATAAAATGTCTTGATCTGTAAGTGCAATATTTATAGAATCACAGGGGAAAAAACAGATCCAACAATAGCCGGAAAACAAGACAGGCTCAAACTGAAGGCTCTTGAATAAATAATGACTTAATATTCAGTACTTCAAGGTTATGGAATCCAGATTTCAAAAAGCAGTTGGCTCCATTCAAATTCCATTTCAAGTGACATTATTTTCACACAGAATTGTGAGAGCAACAGTTCAGATTTATTTGATATGAAAAACCTACCCTCCTCCACCCATCCTACCAGCATTTTAGATTTGAATACATGCAGGAGAGAGGTGTGTAAACCATGACACACCACCTGTATGATGGGTAACAGGAATCCTAATTAACTAATGTAAAGCTTTGCCTACCGATACTTTTGTATTAGTGATAGAAATCTTATCAAATATTCTCATTTATCATACTCTGAATTTTGCTCCAGAGGCTTATAATAGCTCATAATTAGAGCTCCACTACAAAACTAACATAACACAGAATGCAGTTCGGAGGGAGGGGGGGAATCTGAATTCAAGAGAGCCAAGTTGAAGCTCTGGCTCCTTATTTAAAAACTGTGTGACCTTCAGCATCTCTTCATCTGCAGAAGAAAATAATAATAACTCAAAGGGCTATTGTAGGAAATAAATGTTATATTTGTTACAGTATTTTGTGAGTAAAAAATTAAATAAAATCGGGGTAGTGTAGTACTAGGAACCTTGTGATAAATCCCTGAATTGTCCCTTGATTGACTGATGTAAGACAAATGCCAGAGTTAATACCACTGACTTCCTGGCTGAGAATGGGAGCAGTAGAAGGAGTAGGAGATGAAACCACATCTGCCAAGTATATAATACCGCAGTCCTGTTTGTAGCTGAGTTATCTGATGGGAGGATGTACACAATCATTAAACACAGCCATACAGCATCTCTGAGATTAAAACTCATCATTACAGAGACAACCTAATCTAGTTTCAAATGCTGATAAGAGTAATTCTATAGTATTACTCTTATTATTCTTATAGTATTACTCTTATTCCATATTATTAAGTAACTTATTCTTAATTTTCTGGCTTTATACGGTTAACCTACTATATAAGAAATAGAAGACGGTGTGGGAAATGAGGAGATACTGGTCCAAGGGTACATACTTCCAGATGATAATTTCTGGGAATGTATTAGACAGCATCGTGATTAGAGCTAATGATACTGTACTATGTATTTAAAAGTTGCTAGATCTTAAATGTTCTCACCATTCATACACACAAAAAGAAATGTTATGCGATGGGATGAAGAGGTTAGCTAACCCTACAGTTAGAATCCTTTTGCAATATATATCAAATCAGCTGAAACCGGTTTGGCTCAGTGGATAGAGCATTGGCCTGCGGACTGAAGGGTCCTGGGTTCAATTCCGGTCAAGGGCATGTACCTGGGTTGCAGGCACATCCCCAGTAGGAGATGTGCAGGAGGCAGCTGATCGATGTTTCTCTCTCATCGATGTTTCTGACTATCTCTCTCCCTTCCTCTCTGTAAAAAATCAATAAAATATATTTAAAATATATATATATATATATATGTCAAATCAACATATTTTATACCTAAAACTTACACAATATTATGTGTCAATTTGCTGGGGTCCAACCCCAGCATGTCCAGGGGTCCCCAAAGGTGTGGACGGAGTCGGCAAAGAAGGAATGACACAGAGACAGCGTTCAGTTGATCAGCAGCCTAGCCAGGATCTCTAGCCAAGTTCTGGTCAGGATCTCCAGCGAAGTTCTGGTTGGTATCTCCAGCCAGGTTATGTGTCCATTTTCTCTTGCTAGGTTCTCCAGCCAGGTTCTCCAGCCAGGTTCTGTAGCCATGTTCCCTCGCTAGGTTCTCCAGCCAGGTTCTGTCCAGGTTCTCCAGCCAGGCTCAGTCACCAGGTTCTAGTCAGGTTCTCTTGCCATGTTCTATCCAGGTTCTGTTGCCAGGTTCTGTCTCTAGGTTCTTCAGCCAGGTTCTCTACCTAGGTTCTGTCTCTAGGTTCTGTGTCCTGTTGTCTTGTTACATCTGTATTTATACCAGTTGATTCCAATCCTATCAATTTCTATTGCAAAGGTTAGGGCGTTTCTTATCTCCATTCCAGGGAGTAAAGATTATGTAGCTTAAGTGTGATTATTTATAGTTAAAGTGATTAACTACCCGCCTGGCACTTAGTTAAGGGTTTTATCCCCTCCCTAACTTCAGGGAAAAATCCCTACCTGGGGAAACAACCTTTCTTGGAGAGGTGACCTTGGTTAAAACACATAGCACTAAGGGGAGCAAACATATTAAGAACAGTATGCTATATACGCCAGGTCCCTTGAAACATATGCTGTGCAGATGTTTCTTTCCTGCAGCGACTGTGTCAAGCAGCAAGGATGGACCGGCTTCCGGCATCAATTACATCTCAATGAAGCTGGAAAAGCATATACGGAATAGTGCCAAAAGTTGTTTGTAATATTAAGTTCTGTTTGCTTATCACGTTTTTACTTCAATTTAGAAGTTAGTTCTTGAACACCTGGGTATCAACTAACAGAAAGAGCATCAGAATGAGCTCAAAAGACCTAAATTTTGGCATTTTTCTTCTCACTAGGTGACTACATAACCATCTCTGAGCCACAACTGAAGCATCATGGGAAGAGGAGAAGGAGTGGGGAACAGATTCGTTTCTGTGATCTTTTCAGCCTAAAATTATATGGTTCTGCTCTGCTTAAGGAAGGAATTGGATACCGTGACTCCTCACAGTTTCCAATCTAAGTGGGAACAAAGGAAATAAAGACATATAACTAATAGAGACTATTCACACTTCCCAAATGATTGGCATAGAAAATACCAGCGACTACTGATTTTACAACAGGGAAAGGTCATCCTGGTTAGGTGGATTTCACCAAAGATTTGAGTTGAAACTTTAAGAATAAACAGAACTTGGACAAAGGATGGGGAAAAATATATTACAGACTTCCATATTATAACTACCAGGAATCCACAAACTCAAGCTATGCTTTATATCATTTGGCCCTACCTTATAGCCATGGCGACAACTCTTCTCATGGAGTTTAACCCGGAATGAAATTCTTTCAGGGACAGGTACCTCCAAGCTGTGCCTGAGCAGCCTGACAAACCGTTGAACCATTCTCATGATAAAGTCCTCCCAAACACAGAGCCATGATCAACTTGCTGATGTGACAAGGCTTTCTGCCCTTCCTTCATCAAACTTTATAAACGAGCACTTATCTAAATTATCTCTTTAAACACGTAGCATTAAGCACTGAAAATAAAAATTTCAATAACAACCGAGTCTTGCTGACAGTAGAGAGGCTATTTTCTCTCTGATCAGGACACACCTTTCTTTATCTGGCCTGCAGAAGCCATCTCCAAACTTGCCTGCTTGCCTTTATAATATACCAAATCTCCTTGTTTTCCACATCAAATAACAATGTCTAATTTCTGCTGTCAAAAAAATCACTCTCTGCCCATTACAAAATTTAACAAAGCAGCTAATCACAATATTTTATTACTATTAATATTACAGCCTTTAAACATTTTTTTGTGTGTGTCTCATGAGAGGGCCTCATTCACAACAGAAATAGTCAAGCCACAATGTAAAGTCTGAGGGCAATATCCTTAATCTAAGAAAATGATCTGAAAATCAAGCAAAAACTTTCTCAACCTGAGTTATATAGCCAAAATAATTCTACTAGAAAACTGTATCATTACATTTCATTTCAAGGCAAAATAACATATAACACCTGTAGTTAAAAAACAAAAACAAAAAAAAAAACACTAAAAACTAAAGATGATCATGTAAGACATTAATAAAGTATGTATTTTCTTCTTTTTATTTCTTCCTAATCCTTAGTGAAACACTATATGTTTTTTTACTATATCAATGAATTAAAACATTTTAAAGTTCTTGAATTAAATTTTCTTGGATTAAAAAAGAAAACTCAATAAACAATTATTGTGCACATAGTGTGCTTATTATAAATGTGATTGGCAACAAAAAACTGTAGAACTAACGGTTTGTTAGAAGGTAATGGATAAAATGTTTCCTATCCTTTTTTTAAGTTAGAAAATCTTCTGATAGCTGACAGCAGTTCTCAACCTGTGGGTGGCGACCCCTTTGGTGGTTGAACAACCTTTTCACAGGGATCGCCCAAGACCATCCTGCATATCAGATATTGACATTATGATTCATAACAATTGCAACATTACAGTTATGAAGTAGCAACGAAAATAATTTTATGGTTGGGTCACAACATGAGGAACTGTATTTAAAGGGCCAGAAGGTTGAGAACCACTGTGATAGCATATTCTATTTCCTACTGAACACAAAAAAGCCTCTGGCTTACAAACAATGATTTAAGGGTTGGCAAACAACAGCTCATCAGCTACATCTGACCCACCACCTCTTTCTGCACAGCCTACAGGCTAAGAATGCTTTCTTACATTTGTAAATAACTGGGAGAAAAATAAAAAGAAGGATATTTAAGCATAAGTGAAAATTATATATTAAAAAATAAATGTTCAGTGTCTATAAACCAAGTTTTATTGAAACACAGCCATACCCGTTCATTTATATATTATCCTTGGGAGCTTTGGGCTATCATGGCAGGGTTAAGACGTTGCCACAGAGACCATAAACAGCCCTCTCACTCACTGTGCATTATAAAGCACGTGATGAAGTAGTAACTGACTTTTTCCTGTTGGCCTACAAAGCCCAAAATATTGACTATATATGAACTTTTACAGAAAAGGTTTGCTACCGCGGAACAATTTAATCATCCATCATTTCCTAAAGAATTTAGAAAAATGGCACCCTCTGTGATTCTGAGCTATCAACTAACTTACTAAACTTTGTCAATTTTATCATGATAAAGATTTCTTTTTACACAGTCTTGTATACTTACAGAAGTGTATTAATTTTCAAAAGTATTTAATAAAGTGTACGCCATAAAACTGCAAAGGGACGGTTTTCATGCATTCCTTCATTCAGTTAACAATTAAGCACCTACTGCATACAGTGAAGATTGCTAGCAATTCAAAATAAACTGTCATTCCTGGCTCTAAGGAGGTCACATTCCAGTAGGGAGATGCAGTACTGGAGTAGAGGCTTTTGCCACTAAAGGGAAGGCCAAAGCAATGAAGGTAACCTCTACCTTTTCACAATGACATGTTGTCATTTAAAAACATCACCTCCATCTGAATTAATGGCAAGTTACACACTCAAATAGATAAGGCAACAAGGCTTAGCAAACACGTTTATCCATCAGTAGTTTTAATCAAAGCATTAGCCTTAAAGTAATTAACCTTGACCAACACAGGAATAAATAGAAATGCTGATTAAGAATTTACTAATTATCCTCCCAACTTCAGGAGTTAACTAGCATCTGGTCTTTAACTATATGACAAACATACACCAACTCATCATAGGTTATTTACACATAAATGAAGAGAAATACTAACTGAAAGGCAAGAGATGAAGAACATGATAAATAAACATCATCATTAAAAACACATGATTTGTTTTGTTTAGAAAGCCCAAGTGTCCTACAATTGTCACATAACTTAGAAGACCATTTGTGAGAAAATTGTCTCTTGAATCTACTCAGAGTTTCAATCTGCTGTAATGAAGGAAAAACATATAAATCATAAATGCATCAGCATTTCATAATTAGAATGCCGGGTTCCGTGTGCAGTTAAGTATCTTGGCTGTTTGCCTGCTTTACGTAAAACCAGAAGAGAGGTGCAACCCAAATCACTAAGTCTTCTAGCAGCTGCTGAGAGCAGACAAGAGAGACGCTCCCGCAGCAGCCACCTCCACGTACACAGATGCAGCTCCCGGTGACCGGAGGTTAGCAGTCCTGGGTGTCTGCTCGCTCTCAGAACTAAATATTTAATGGCATATTTCTCCTTAATAGAACCCAGGCACATCTGATCAGTCACTGGAATCACTTAGTAATGCAGTGAAAGTTATCATACTGCCTTTTCCCATCAAATTTGTAATTAGGTAATTCATCACTTTATTAATTCAAAAGATTGCTTTCTTTACTACTTTATAGCATGCTACAGTGGTGAAACCCAACTGAGCTGATCCACAAAAAGCTCTAAAATTTGGTCCTACATGAAACCCCTGAAGCCCTCAAGTGGCAAATACACACACACACCCCCGACCTTTCAAAACAATGAAGGTAATATTCTTCCCACAAATTAGCTACCACAACACGGAAGTAATAAAACACAAGCATATCCAGAATGAGAGAGCCAACAGAACTGAAATGTTAAATTAATAACTGAACATATCATGAACAACTTGTTCTTGCTTTTTACTGAGGTACCCCATCCTTCAGCAAATAAAAAAGGACAAAAACAGTTATTTAGTCATTTTTCCTCCATGTTGATATATATGCTCCACTAAAATTATGAGGTTATGGCAAAACATCATATAGATTATTTATTATCACTCTATGTCAAATGGCATGTACCACTCAAATGCAAGTATGTATCTCAATCAAAAATATTGTTACTCTTTCTTTTCATATTATAAATTAGCAAGATTCTTGATTCAATATATCCTCCATTGTTACTCTAGTGAAAAAAAAGTATAATCTCTTTTAATCTCCAATAAAAAAGAATTTACCACTAATAAAACTGAATGTAAAATTTAAGTATCACAGTACCAAAATAAAACACCTTCTAAAATCCTCACTTTCAAAGCTATACAATCACAGTGTTTATTGCAAAACCAGCTGCAACTCGTAGCATTAAAAATTAGAGTCTGGAGGTCACATATGTGCCCTAGAGAATAAAAACAACAGGCTATCGGGAGAATTCTTACTTTGTTTGAAAGGAAAAGGGAGGGAACACCTTCCCAAGTAGATGGGGAATTTCTTTTTTTTTTTTTTTTTTTTACTCATTTTTTTAAAATATACTTTTTATTGATTTCAGAGCAGAAGGGAGAGGGAGAGAGAGAGAGAAACATCAGTGATGAGAATCATTGATTGGTTGCCTCCTGCACACCCTCTACTGGGGATGGAGCCTACAACCCAGGCATGTGGTTTTCACTCCCCTGTCTACTCAGGAGGTATTGCTGAGGTAGGACAGCAGCCCTGAAAGATTCAGGGTGGGAGCTTCTTTGTTACATTTTTTTCTGAAGTTGTGCCATGCAGGCTCTGCCCATGAGGGCCTTGATTTAATATCCAGCACTGTATATTCCAGATGAGCCCAACCCCCTGTAAAGCCTATAGGTGGGTTCCCCCTCTTTAGCTATTTTTCCTTTGGAACAGTCTTCCTCTTTCTCCTCCTCCTTCCTTCTTCTTCCTCTTCCTACTCCTTTTTGGCCTTTGGGCAAAATTTGACTTTCCAATAGACCAAACCAGAATAATACTTCTTCAAACTCTTGAACATGAATCAATAAGATCCCTTGATGTGTTACAATTAAATCTCTTTTTGTCAGCTTCTTTAGATGGGGAATTTCTAATCAAACGACGCTGTGGCAGTTGTGCCGCTTTATGAGGTTAACGGGTACTTTGCTGGGCTCTGCAAACACCAACGATGACATGTTTCGTGATGAGGAGGTCACTTTTACTCTTGCTGCTTCCAATTTACGGTCTGTTTTTGAAACATTTTATGCAACTGGTTTATTTTCTGCTTTATTTTTCAGATCTTATCACATTTTGTGATAAAATCTACCAAATGCATTTTTAGAAAAGGAAGTTATAAGTTCAGAAAAAAATAATTAAGTACATTTTTCTACAACCTATATTCTGTGCATAGAAAATAAGCTCAAATCTAGGCCTACTGACATTAAGTTATAAATAACCATTACCAATTATCGATATAATAATTATCAATGTACACTCTGAGGGATGGACTAGAGAAATACTATACATTCCATGCCATTTCAGTGGATTATAGCAGGATAACTGAATAACTTTTATATTCAACTCCATCCTTTTAAGATGCATGTGTTAGAAACACTTTGTTCATCCATTTCCTACATGACATCCCAAGGAACTACTCTGAAATCATGGAGCTGTCATGAGTGCAGGACACAGTATATGATTTCTGCCCACAATAGCTATGGGCTGAAACCAAGTCAGTTACTAAGGGAAAGGTACTATATCCTGTTGGCAAAATTTCTTCTCAAACAAGATAGTCATTCTCAGCACTCCAGAGAAGCCAGCACTGGGCAAAACTGAGCAACCAATGGAGATTCTGGCTTCCAGTCAGTCGCAGGCGGCACTCTAGATCAGCAGTCACCAACCACTGGTGGTCCATGAGGTCCGAAAGGTTGGCGACCGCTGCTCTAGACGACAGCACGGAAGACATGTGACACTGCAGTCCTACAGCAGAATATGAATAAAGCCAGCAGTAGAGGGCAGGAGGAGCAGCGCGAGACACTTTAAGTACTTTTAGCTGTGAAGTGGATTTTATTATTATTCCCATTTACAGATGGGGAGATTGAGGTTGAGAGCATTTCAATGATTTGCCTGAGAAAACGATTTAACCACATAGCCCTGTGGAGAGTGGCTACAGTGTTTGGACAGGTTCAAGCCTCGGACCAATGAGAGGGCACGGTCCTCTCCTGGCAAAGCCACGTGCCAGTCCCAGCTTGGAGAGCAAAGCCCTCCCAGCACAATTACAGCCAAAGGCTATGGTTGAGAGCTTGACCTTATGGTCCAAACCTGTGGTCCCAGGTGGCTGAGTGATGTAGGCTGCAGGAGGTGTGGCAAGTGCTGCCAAAACAAAGCTTCACAGAGTTCAGATGCATGTAATTGAGTAGATTCGAAACCCAGGAGAATACTGTAAATATCTTGACCATGCCCTTACTTTGCCGCATGGGATCTGGCTATAAAATAAAGACTCAGGTTGCAGGCTGTGGCACGATCTCTCCATCTGAGAGCAGCATCCCACCTGGCCCCAGCTGGATTCTCTTGTCTGTCTTCTTTAATCCTTCACTGCCCACCATTCAGGTTCACCCTTGGCCGTGCTGAGCAGGGCCCAGTGCCCCATTCAAATGTATCCTCTCCGTTACTTTCTCCATTTTTAAGGTTTATATTATTCATATATACATTTCCTACATTTGTAGTAAATGTTTAGAACTCAATCAATACACTGAACCACTGCAATTGTCATGCCAAGATAAACCCATTTTGAAATATATCAGGACTTTGTGTTAGAAATAGAAGTAGAGGGGGAATATGGGATGAGAAGGAGGAGGGATGGCAGAGATGGAGACACACAGTTCTCTTCCCTAACAGTCTAGCAGAGCTGGCACACATGAATTTGGCCTCTATTTTTCATGAACATGTAAGTAACTGCATGTCTCCTGTGCTCTCACTAACAAGCATCTGCAATGCACCTCCCACCCTTTGGCCACCTTCATTCGTGTCAGCAGCAACCATCACGCTCCTCCTACCTCATATCTTTATTTCCATCCAGGCACACCTCGCCCTCCCCTCAAGTAACACAATCTAAAAATAAAAAACTGCTCTGCAAATGAACCTTCGAGCAAATCACTTCAGTCTATCCATCCAAACAGATGATCACCCACAGCACCCTCTCTACAGGAATTCTGGAGGTACTATTACCCTCACAAATTTTCTATTGACAAAATGCAAAAACAGCTTTTTAAACACCAATCTTTTATTCAAAAGTTCTAAGTATAACTGCTATGCACTCCACAGGTAGCAGCTACCTTTCAGATCTGCAGAGGAGATCAATCTTTTTCTCAGCTCCCCGCAGTCTCAGCCACTTTTCTAGACCACTGTCTGTAACTTTTCCCAGCACCATCCTCTCTCCTGGAATTCCAGCATCCACTTCTACTTCCTACGTGAAGTTCTCCTTGGTACCCTCTAGAAAAAGTTCTCACTCCTATGTCTCATGCTACTTAAATTTTACAGCCAGGCAACAAATTCGTAAGTGGAGAGGATATATTTATACAGCAAACTCCTACAATCTAAACCTCAAGTGCTCCCAGATAAGACATAGCTTAAAGGAGTTCATCACCACCAAACCAGTATTACAAGAAATGTTAAAGGGACTTCTTCAAGAAGAAAATTTTTAAAAAATCAAAAATATAAATAATAAAATGGCAATAACCACATACCTATGAATAATCACTTTACATGTAAATGTATTAAATGCTCCAATCAAAATACATAGGTGGCTGAATGGATAAGAAAATGAGACCTTTACATATGCTGCCTACAAGAGACTCACTTCAGAGAGGAACACTTAGACTGAAAGTAAAGGGATGGAAAAAGATAATTCATGAAAATGGAAACAAACAAACAAAAAGGCTGGGGTAGCAGTACTTACTCCAGACTTTAAAACAAAGACTATAACAAGAGACAAAGAAGGACCCAGCAATTCCACTTCTGGGTATTTATCTGAAGAAACCCAAAACACAAATTCCCAAAGACATACACATCCATATGTCCACTGCAGCCTTACTTACAATAGCTAGGAAACAACCTAAGTGCCCATCAGTCAATGTGCAGATGAAGAAGAAGTGGTGCATGTATACAATGGAATATTAGTCAACCAAAAAAATGAAATCTTGCCATCTGCAACAACATGAATGGACTTGGAGGGTATTATGCTAAGTGACATAAGTCAAACAAGACACAGACAACAGTATGGCGGACCAGATGCAAGGGGGGTAGGGGAGTAGTGAAGAGTAAAGGGGTTAAATATATGGTGACAAAAGAAGATCTGACTTTAGGTGATGGGCACACAATGCAATATACAGATGATGTATCATAGAATTGTACACTCGAAACCTATATAATCTTATTAACCGTTGTCACCCCAATAAATTTAATTTAAAAGCAGGCTGTATTACTGAAACACCATGACAAAACTAAATGAATACAATGGCAGAGTATGTCTTGAGAGCTGACAATGAACATACTTGCGTCATTAATAAGAATACTGAATAAAACATTAAAAGTAAATACCCCTTTTAATATAAGTAATACATTCTTTCATTCTCTACTCATTAAGGTAGGAGAGTGATATAAGACACGAAGTGTCCTGGATTTTCACGGATCAACAACAATATAAAGAGTGAAGGGCTGATGTAGAGCATTAGCAAAAATACCGAACGTCGCACTTACTTTTGCAAAGGCTTCGAAGATGTCAAAGGAAGGTGGCAGTTGAGAAACATCTTGTATTTCTTCTCTGATATAAAGTTGAAATGTCACTGCAAGTTGCCTGAGGCCCTCTTTCTTATCTTCAGTCAGTTTGTTAATATCTTTTTAAAAGAGAAAATAAATAGCACAATCACACAGTGAACTTTTAATGGATAATTTTCAGGTGTTCAAAGATAACTGTTAACTAGTATTTGCTGCCCTAGATTCCATTCTGACAGAGAGCAAACACATATCTTCTTTATTTTTTGCCAACTACAAATCACGATACATACATTAGCAGTTGGATTCTGCCAACGTTCATCTATAGCGTAAGATCAAACACTTATCAAAGCAAAATAAATACACGTACAGATGAAAAATATTAGAAACAAAATCAGTAAAGATGTGTTACCACATTTTCTACATCATCCTGTACACATGTTCAAACATGATAAATACTTATTAAATCAGTGAATGTAAGCAGACTTTTCTATGAAACAGTTTACAATAAGGTCATCTCCCAAGGGGCAGGGGGACAGAAAGTGAAAACTAAAAAGTTCAGCTGAAGCCCTAACCGGTTTGGCTCAGTGGGTAGAGCGTCGGCCTGTGGACTGAAGGGTCCCAGGTTCGATTCCAGTCAAGGGCATGTACCTGGGTTGCGGGCACATCCCCAGTAGGGGGTGTGCAGGAGGCAGCTGATCGATGTATCTCTCTCATTGATGTTTCTAACTCTCTATCCCTCTCTCTCCTCCTCTCTGTGAAAAATCAATAAAATATATTTTAAAAGTATATATATTTTTTAAAAATAAAAATAAAAAGTTCAGCTGAAGTTCAGAGTGGTAAAATTTGTCATCAGAAAGCACATCAACAAGAAAATATGGATCATCCAAAGAAATCTCAACTTCAAATCATTTCTCAGTTGAATAAACAAGGTATGGTGCTACTTCAACTGAAACAGAAGGAAGTTCTACAGCCAATATCAGTTGATGTATAACATCAAGGAGTGTTAAGGTTAAGAATGCACAATTCAATTAATAAAGTTCGAGAGAATTTCACTTAAGGCAGTGTGTACAACACTGCTAGTGAGCAAGGCTAATGTTAATAGTGAAACTCATTCCAAGAGATATTAATTACTTAGTAATAACATATCAAAAAAATGACTAATTAGTTCTCTGTTAAAACTTGAAAAGATACATCAGTTGAACTAGAGCATAACTCTGTTGCTCATGTCAGGTCTACATATTTTCTTTAAATTACTTGTTCAACAGAACAATTAATCCAGTTATTTCTTTTTCAAACCTGTGGGAAAACATATATAACATAAAATTTACCATCTTAACCATTTTTAACTATACAGTTCAGTAGTATCAAATACACTCACATTGTTATGCAAAATCACCACTTGCCTGGAGCCGGTCCATCCTTGCTGTTTCAAGGGACCTGGCATATATAGCATACGGTTCTTAATATGTTTGCTCCCCTTAGCGCTGTGTGTTTTAACCAAGGTCACCTCTCCGAGAAAGGTTGTTTCCCCAGGTAGGAATTTTTCCCTGAAGTCAGGGAGGGGATGAAACTCCTTAACTAAGTGCCAGGTGGGTAGTTAATCACTACAAACAATCATGCTTAAGCTACATAATCTTTACTCCCTGGAATGGAGATAAGAAACGCCCTAACCTTTGTAATAGAGATTGATAGGATTGAATCAACTGGTATAAATACAGATGTAACAAGACAGAAAGAGACAGAACTCAGGAGACAGGACTTAGAAGAGAGAACCTACACAGAACCTACACAGAACCTACAGACAGAAGGACTTCGCTGGAGAGAACATGGCAAAAGATCCTGGACTGAACCTGACTGCGGAGATTGGCAGGAGAGCCTGACTAGAACCTGGTGACCAAACCTGGCTAGAGATCTCAGACAGAACCTGGCTGGAGAACCTAGCGAGGGAACATGGCTACAGAACCTGGCTGGAGAACCTGGCTGGAGAACCTAGCAAGAGAACATGGACACAGAACTTGGCTGGAGATTGTGGCTAGAGATCCTGGCAAGGCTGCTGATCAAATGAACACTGCCCCCGTGTCATTCCTTCTTCGCCGACTCCGTCCACACCTTTGGGGACCCCTGGACCTGCTGGGGCTGGACCCCGGCATCACAGCAAGGATGGACCGGCTCCCGGCAACCACTATCCATCTCCATAATACTTTTCACCTTGTAAAACTGAAACTCTATACCCATTAAACAATAACTTCCCATTCATCCCTTCCCACTGCCCCTGAGAACCAGATTTTACTTTCTTTCTTCATGATCTGGAGTACTCTAAGTACTTCATATAAGTGGAATCATACAATATTTGTCTTTCCGAGATTACCTTATTTCACTTAGTATAACATCCTCAAGATTCATCCATGTTGTAGCATATGTCAGAATTCCTTTTTAAGGCTGAATAATATTCCATTGTGTATACATAACACATTTTGCTTATCTATTCATTCGTTGATAGACATTTGGTTGCTTCCAAGTTTTAGCTATTGTGACTAATACTGCTATAAATATAGATGAATAAATATTTGCTTTCAATTATTTTGAGTGTATAGCCAGAATCCAGGGACATATGGTCATTATAGTTTTAATTTTTTGAGGCACCTCCATACTGTTTGCCATAGCAGCCATACCATCCTACATTCCTACCGTTCCAATTCCTCTACATCCTTGCCAACATTTGTTTTCTCTTTTTTTCCCCCCCTATAGTTGTCATCCTAATGGGGTGGGATGATTATCTCACTGTAATTTTGATCTGCATCTACCTAATGATTGGTGATGCTTAAATAATAATGTATTATCACTGGCAAGTGGGATCCCATCACTATAAATCTGTACCAAATTCACTTCCAACACAAATCTTAAACTGTGTGGCCAATTTACTCTATGAGCTCTGGCTACTTTTGCGTTGAAGTCATTCGCAACCTCAATGAAGAGTGTCTGTGCCAATATGAAAGAAAAACAAACCCTACGTTTACTTAACATTCGGATCTGGAAAGCCTTTCACTGTTCCCAAGTAGCTCGGCCATCAGGAGAAGAACAATGCTCAATGCTGTTAGAGAGCCTAAGTCACCTGTGTTTCGACCAGTGAACCTCAATGTTCCCTGGACACCAGGGCCCCACCCTGTTCACATCAGTTTCCTGACATCAAAAAGAAAGCAAGAATGGGAAGAAGAGAGTAAGGGAGGGAGAAACAGAAGAAAAATTATTTTTTCAACTGGACTAGGGGTTACATTCCCTCACTGCCTAACCTGGCACTTTACAAACTCCTATATGGCCAAAGCTACCCAGAATAAATTAAATATGCTCATGTTAGATTTCCCTCACATAACAGAGAGACAAAAAAAACAAAGCAATTCATCATCTCAGGAAATAAATGACAGGATTTTTTTTATGCTGATAATCACTTACTTGATTCCAGATCATAAAATGAGTAAAGTTTCTCCGATTCAGAGGGGGTTTCTTCCATCTATGAAGTAAAGGCGGAAAACACCAAAACAATTTCAAGTTTTCCAATATATAAATAAATATGTTTGAGTATCTTTAGACATTTAATGAAAGTCTATTTAAAAAGTAAAATTCTATCCAGTATATTTCTTCTCTTCACCACGTTTTTACAGTTCAATAATTTAATCAGTAACAACCTAATAAAATAAAAGCTGTGACTTAACCACCAGCTTAATTTCCAAATGTAAAACTCTTTTACACGATTTCATACTTTTATTTTTTCCCCATTCTATCCATATAGTTTGTATCACTGTAAGAATCTTATTACAAATTATCATAAAAAAAGCAAAGATGGATCAATAAAAATAAGAATTTATTACACACTGTACAACCTTGGATAAGATGCTTAACCTTGAGTCAAGAGGAATCAATTTTGTTATCTGGAACATAAGAGTAATAACAGCAGCTGATTCACAGGACTGTTTTGGGTGTGAAATGAGGTATATCAGGTAAAGTGATTACCACAAGGCCTGGAGATAGAAAGTACTCTATGGAAAGTAACTATTTCACAACTAGAGGCCCGGTGCATGAAATCTGGGCACTTGGCGGGGGGAGGGGTGCCCCTCAGCCTAGCCTGTACCCTCTTGTAGTCCAGGAGCCCTTGGGGAATATCTGACTGACGGCTTAGGCCCGCTCCCAACCTAAGCTGTCATTCAGACATCCTTAGCACTACCATAGAGGCAAGAGAGGCTCCCGCCACCACCAATGTGCTCACCAGCCATGAGCCCAGCTTCTGGCTGAGTGGTGCTCCCCCTGTGGGAGTGCACTGACACCAGGGGGCAGCTCCTGCATTGAAGCTGTGCGCGTCACAGCGACCAGTAGTTCTGCTATAGGGCCAAAACGGCTCTCCAACATCCCGAGGGGTCCCAGATTGTGAGAGGGTGCAGTCCAGGCTGAAGGAACCCACCTGTGCATGTTCGGGGCTGGGGAGGGACACAGGAGGATGGCCAGCCATGGCGGGACCATGGGAGGGATCCAGGGCGTGTCCGGCCTGTCTCGCTCAGTCCCGATTGGCTAGACCCCAGCAGCAAGCTAACCTACCTGTCGGAGCGTCTGCCCCTTGGTGGTCAGTGCACGTCATAGTGACTGGTCGACCAGTCGACTGATCCATGGTGGTCAGTGCACATCATAGTGAGCAGTTGAGCGACATTAGCATATCATTAGCATATTATGCTTTGATTGGTTGAATGGACGACCAGATGAATGGACACTTAGCATATTAGGCTTTTATTATATAGGATTGCTTCCTTTTAGGTTTTGATTCAGTAGATCAGGGGTGGTGACTGAGAACTAGGACCTTCAGTGATTCTGAAGCAACCCATCTCTGCTCTAAAAGTAGTTGTCTATCTGTTTAATATTAATAAAGTAGAAAAAAGTTCACATTCAAATATAACAGTAATTAAACTTTTAATATCCAGTGGTTAAAGAAATGCATAATGATAAAAGTTGCTCTAAATTTATTAATGCTTTGAAATAAATTTGTAAGTTTTAACACAATGTACACATAGTAGTAAATATGTATGTTGCATAGTCAGTCCAAAGACAATGCCCATTTGGTATTGCAAATCCTTTTTTAAATTAAGATGTAACTGAAATATAACATTGCATTAGTTTTATGTATATAATCATATTTTTACATTCTTAAATACCCCTATAAAATTTCATAGCCAAAAAAAGTCCATACAAAACAGGAGAGAACAGAGCTGGAGCTTGCAATAACTTGAGAGATACTCATGCTAAAGGCTGACCCCAAAAATCTGGAAGGTGTCACCAGAGGGGGATGTCACAGAATCCACTAGTTGTTTTGGCAGAGCAAGGAAAAGAACTGAAGACACAATTTCACTGAATCTTGACTGTAAATAAAAAAAATAAGTACTCTTCCATGTAAGATTAATTATCATAAAATTAAAATCTCAGTTGAAGAGACAACAAGAATTATATACATACTCTGTGCATTAGTTCACAGTAGAAAAGTAATAAAGGCAACATAACAGATTCTACTAACATCTCATGTGACAAATACAGGACCTCCTGTCTCCAATCCCAGGAGATCACACCCAGGGCCTTCAAAGAGGGGCCGTGCACGTCATTACCACCACTGATGCTGTGATTGATAGGAAAACAGCAAGCTGTTGACTCAATATTCCACCCTGTAATATTCCACCTTCTACTGTCATATGGATTTAAATTCAGCCTTAAATAAGAATAATACATGTGTCCTGTCATCCCATCCAGGAAGAGGTCCCCAGGTTCAATTCCCCGTCAAGACACATGGCCTGGCTGCAGGCTCCATCCCAAATAGGGGCGTGCAGGAGGCAGCCAATCGATGTTTCTCTCCCTCTCTCAAATCAATAAAAACATATTTTTTTAAAGAATAATATATGCAAATGTGAGTGCTTTTGTTAAATTAAAAACCAAGAATATTTCACAAGTTCTCTACTCACAAGTTTGACAACAACTCTGCCCAGAAGTCGGACGGAATCGGGGGGATATCGGGGTTTGCAGCTTTTAAGGCATTTGCACTCCCGCTTGTGGTCTGGCCAAGCTTTCTTCTGTTAAGAGAAGAGTGGGGAGAGCATACAAGACATAAAATTTAACTTTCATTTGCACTGGTTTGGGAGTTATCAACATTAACTTCAACCGCCTAAATATCACTTCAAAATCGGAAATGAAAGCAATGTGCTCCACGATTCAGTCTTCACCACGTATGCAGTTACCCGGCTTGGGCACTGAGAGCTTCTGCTTCACCTCTGTCCTTTCATTCCCCCCTGCCCCCATTATTACCTGGCTGGTGGAGTCCGAACAAAGAATCATTACGACTTACTCAATAATTCATAAGATGGCCTTTTACAGATTAAACAGGATGCAATAATAGACAGTGACTTTGAATATAAAAAGAAAATACACTCCAAATTAGAAAACAAAACACATGGTTCAGGAAAATCAAAACAGAGCAGATAGCCTTCTGCATTTTCTGCTACTATAGTGAGCACAGACATATCAGGAGAGCTAACATCACAAAAAATATAAAACCTCTGTGTTTTTTAAGATAACATAGAAAAGGGGTTGTTAGCTAAAATGATCAAATGTTCTGTTTGCCCAGGAATGTCTTATTTATGTTGTCCTTATTAATAGTGCCCCTTTTCCTTCAGAAAATGTAGTGTGGGTGATAACAAGGGTCCTCAAACTTTTTAAACAGGGGGCCAGTTCACTGTCCCTCAGACCGTTGGAGGGCCGGACTATAGTTTAAAAAAAAACTATGAACAAATTCCTATGCACACTGCACATATCTTATTTTGAAGTAAAAAAACAAAATGGGAACAAATACAATATTTGTATTTGCATGTGGCCCGCGGGCCGTAGTTTGAGGACCCCTGAATTAGAAGGTCACTTAAGCCAGGATCCTAGCCATGTGCTGGTGTGGTTGAAGAGAAGAGACCAGTGAGCCAGTCACCAATCTTGCAACACTCGGGACGAGAGGGCTAAAGGGAAGGGCATTCTCTCTCCGAGTCTTGGATCAGAAATGCCACGGCTCCCCTTGTGGATTACATCCACATGAAAAGAAATGCCAGGCTACCTAATATTTAGCCCTGGTGGAGGAGAGACAGCTAGACCAAACGTCCAGTATGTCTTATTTTCCCAATGAGAGTTGGAAGTCCCATCACTGACATGCCCGATGCTCACAACACTTCTTATTTCAGAAATTGTATGTCTGCTTCCCAGCTTCTGGGCCTAAAAATCTCCTAGAAGGAACTCTCTCTTTTCCACTTGCAGCACAAACATGCAGCACAACCAAAAATTTCACAAAAGCTGCAGCTACTTTGAAACTGACTCCAATTCAAGCTCAAGCCAGCATTTTGCTCAGAAAGGCTACCCCTATCAAGTTGTTGGGGGAAGCCCTGTCTACTGCTACTTCCTTATAACCCCAGTCCTGGAGACATCGTTTCAAGGGGCACACCACTTCTGTCACCAACTCTACTCAGGGTTACCTCACTTCATTCCTTCATACCCACTATAGCAGTGATGGCGAACCTTTTGAGCTCGGCATGTCAGCATTTTGAAAAACCCTAACTTAACTCTGGTGCCATGTCACATATAGAAATTTTTTGATATTTGCAACCATAGTAAAACAAAGATGTATATTTTTCATATTTATTTTATATATTTAAATGCCATTTAACAAAGAAAAATCAACCAAAAAAATGAGTTCACGTGTCACCTCTTACATGCGTGTCATAGGTTCGCCATCACTGCACTATAGCAATGCTCTGAATGGGATGCTTGCAATCTTTTTTCTTAGTATGTATACTTCTCACTTCTAAACAAGACTGAGCTGCTTCAAAGTAAAGATGTATATAAAATAAGGTTGTGAAACTGGAAATAAAAAATGTTAAAATTACGAAAAAAGTACTATAGCATTTACTTCATATTCCACAGTGTGCCACACACATGACCAAGCAATTAAAAAAGATTTTATTTTCACAATAATCCAAAAGGTAGATCCTTATATTATAGATGAGGAAAGTGAAAGCTCGACAGCAGGGATCTAACTAATGAGCTACATAAACATGAAAGGGGAGAGTAAAAATCCTTAGTATGCTAAGCATGAGAGCTAAATAATTACTGTGCTGTGAGCCACATTTATTTGAGTTGCCTTACAGGCAAGGAAGAAAAAAAAAAAAGCATAATAGCTTATCTAATTCTCACTTGACAGAAAAGAAAAACGCATAGTTCCAAGCAGTAAAAACCAAGTAGTAAGTCACAGGAGGAACTCATTCTGAGAGAGCTAATCAACATACTGGACCATGTCTGCAACAATAGTTTACAACTACAATGGCCTTTCCTATGGCCACTTCTCATGTCAGTCCTCACTGACAGGCACCATATTAAAACATAACTCAGTGGGGGAAATGTTTCTATTGTGCAGGGGGCTAGTCCTGGAGTAGCAATTAGCAATTGCCAACATGTGTAAGATCCCTAAAAAATTATGGCTCCATTGTCAAATAAGATTGAAAACCACAACATAATAAAGACCCTGCTGGGAGATTCAAAATACTACGTTTAGCTCCCCAGAAGTTCCAAAAAGCTCTGCATTAAAGAAACTTGTATGTCTTAGTTAACAGAGCTCCCATGAAGGTAACTGCCATCCTGCGGAAGCTCAGCGGGTAGAGACTGACTCAGATAAACCACTGCGCTTCCTTTCCTCCATCTGGTCTTGGAATGAGCGTGGGTTCAGCCGTCAAATCAAATCTCACTGGGAGAAAGCCCGGCTGCTGATGCTGCTGGCGGCCGACTGGAGAGAGAACCCTAACTGTGGTGGGAAAGTTTCCGTTTGTGTTAGACGTCAAGAAGCCTGACCGGTGCCCTCAGTGGACAGGCTGTGTGGGCCGGAATGAGACACACGGGGCCGGGGGTCTCTGAGAGAGTGAGCTCCTTGAGCTCTGTTCAAAGCCGGAGGAACTGCCGGCTGAAAAAGGACCGCCCCTCCTAAAGGAAGGCTGAGATACAGCTTCTAATCAACGCTGAACTACAAAGGCTCACTCATTGCTCCTTTGGTAAAACCTCCAGCTTTGAGCAGCTCGGCCCACCAGGGTGAAGTAACTACAAAATGTGCCCCTAGGTAATGAACCAATTGATCTGTTAGATGGCATTTTTAAACATCCAAATGTTTGAGAATTCTTATCAAAAACAATTTAGGACTTTAGCATACTTAATACTGAGCTTTCATTTCTCAACAATAATTAGGAACTAGACATTATGTTTCTCAAGGCTATTCCTAGATCACTGGAAACATCCGACAACATATTTTTCTTCCCACTCACTGTGGCCAAGAAAGATACTCATTCTTTTCATCTAAAAGCCAAATCAGATCGATATAAATATTATATTATAAACAATCACATTACTTGAAATTGGTCTGTAATATAGTGTCAGCTTTACAGCCTACTCCATTTCTTACCATGATATTAAAATCCATGTTTTTACAACATTAATTGTTAGGACTTATTGTTCACCATCCCTTCTTAATAAGGCTTACTAACGGACACATACCAAGGAAAGACTTACAACAAAATCTTTGAAGTTACTGCATTTGACTTTGAATCAAAACCCCACAGTCACACAAAAACATTAGGCATCATCTTCACTCTACAAACTTTAACCTGGGTCTAGAATTCAATGGCACACTATAACAGAACATGAAATCTGCCAGTTTCTCAAACAACCTTCTTGATTTTACTTTTTCCTGTTTTCTTCCATTACTGCAAATACAGGATGTAATTAAGATTTTGTTCACAATACAGCTGTAATGTTTTTTGTTCTCGTAGTTCAAAATTAACAATGATGTACAATAAGCACAAGTTAGCATAAAAGATAAAGGAAATTAAAATATTGTGTTAAGAAACAAAGACAATGGGAAACAAGAGTTTAGGTGGAAAAGAAAAAATAAAAGACATTTATGACTCAATTCCATTTTACAGTAAACATGCATGACAAAAACAACTTCAGACTCTATATACAGGGTGGGGCAAAAGCAAGTTTACAGCTGTGCATATGTAAAACACAAAGCTTATTTTTGTATTATTTTTTATTAACTAGAGGCCCGGTGCACGAAATTCATGCACGGGGTAGGGAGCGGGTGTCAGGGGTACCTCAGCCCAGCCTGCACCCTCTCCCAATCTAGGACCCCTCGGGGGATGTCTGACTGCCAGTTTAGCATATTACACTTTTATTATTATTATTACTAGAGGCCTGGTGCACAAAAATTTGTGCACTCGGGGGGGAAGGGGGGTCCCTCAGCCCAGCCTGTGCCCTCTCGCAGTCTGTGACCCCTCGGGAGATAACTACCTGCTGGCTTAGGCCTGCTCCCGGGTGGCAGAGGGCAGGCCCAATCCCTAGGTGCAGCCCCTGGTCAGGCTCAGAGCAGGGCCGAATGGGGAGTTGGGGCACCGCCCTCTGTCATGCACAGAGCAGGGCGGATCGGGAGGTTGCGATACCACCCTCAGTCACGCTCAGGGTAGGGCCAATTCAGGGGTTCGGGCACCGCCCCCGTCACACTCAAGGCAGGGTCGATGGGGAGGTTGTGGCGCCACCCCCTGTCACACACAGAGCAGGGCCCATCAGGGGGGTTGGGGCTCCGTACCCTGTCACGCACAGAGCAGGGTGGATAAGGGGGTTGAGGAGCTCCGCCCGTCACTCACAGAGTAGGGCCTATAGGAGAGTTGGGGCACCGCCCCCTGTCACACACAGAGCAGGGCCCATGGGGGGGGGGGTTGGGGCGCCACCCTCTATCACCCACAGAGCAGGGCTGATCAGGGGGGTAGGGGCACCGCCACTGTCACACTCAGGGCAGGGCCGATGGGGAGGTTATGGCTCTGCCCCGTCACACACAGAGCAGGGCCCGTGGGGGGGAAGGGGGGGTTGGGGCACCGCACCCTGTCACACACAGAGCAGGGCCGATCAGGAGGTTGGGGCGCCGCACCCTGTCACACACAGAGCCGCAAGGCGATCAGGGGGTTGGGGAGCTCCCCCCTATCAGGCATAGAGCAGGGCTGATCAGGGGGTTTGGGCGCCTTGCCCTGTCAGGAACAGAGCAGGGCGGATAGGGAGGTTGTGGCCCCGCCCCCTGTCACACACAGAGCCACAGGGCGATCAGGGGGTTTGGGCACTGCCCCGTCACGCTGATTCTGGTGCTGGGAGGCATATTACCCTTTTACTATATAGGATAGAGGCCTGGTGCATGGGTGGGGGCTGGCTGGTTTGCCCTGAAGGGTGTCCTGGATCAGGGTGGGGGTCCCCACTGGGGTGCCTGGACAGCCTGGATGAGGGGATGATGGCTGTTTGCAGCTGGTCACACACCCTTCAGGGTGGGGGTCCCCACTGGGGTGCCTGGCCAGTCTGGGTGAGGGGCTGAGGGCTGTTTTCAGGCTGGAGGGTGACAGAAGCTCCCAACTGCTCCTTTTTTTTTTTTTTTTTTTTAAATTCTGGGCCAGTTAGCTCTGGCTCCACCTCAGAGGCCTCCGATGCTAAAAGCAGGTATCTGGTTTGTTTGGGTTCTATAATCGAAACACTGTATCAACTCCAGCTCTGAGATCCCTGCGGGCTGAAAGCAGGTTTCTGGGGTTTTGTTTAGCTTCTATATTTGTTACAATGTTTCAAACTGCAAACTCAGAGGCTGGCAAGGCAGGCGGGGAACATTGGTTTCCTCCGTCACTGAAGCAACCAAGTCTCATGTTCACTTCCAGCTGCCTGGCTGCCGGCCACCATCTTGACTGGAAGTTAATTTGCATATCGCCCTGATTAGCCAATGGGAAGGGTAGTGGTCTTATGCTAATTACCATGTTTCTCTTTTTTTAAATTAAATCTTTATTGTTCAGATTATTACATTTGTTCCTCTATTTTCGCCCCATAACTCCCCTCCTCCCAGTTCCCACCCCACCCTCCGCCCTCACTCCTCACCCACTGTCCTCATCCATAGGTGCACAATTTTTATCCAGTCTCTTCCTGCATCTCCCACACCCCTTTCCCCCCTAAGAATAGTCAGTCCATTCCCTTTCTATGTCCCTGATTCCATTATAATCACCAGTTCATTCTGTTCACCAGATTATTTATTCACTTGATTCTTAGATTCACTTGTTGATAGATGCATATTTGTTGTTCACAATTAGTATCTTTACCTTTCTCTTCTTCTTCCTCTTCTTAAGGGATACCTTTCAGCATTTCATATAATACTGGTTTGGTGGTGATGAACTCCTTTAGCTTTTCCTTATCTGTTAAGCTCTTTATCTGACCTTCAGTTCTGAATGATAGCTTTGCTGGGTAAAGTAATCTTGGTTGTAGGTTCTTGGTATTCATCACTTTGAATATTTCTTGCCACTCCCTTCTGGCCTTCAAAGTTTCTGTTGAGAAATCAGCTGACAGTCGTATGGGTATTCTCTTGTAGGTAACTGAGTTTCTTTCTCTTGCTGCTTTTAAGATTCTCTCTTTGTCTTTTGCTCTTGGCATTTTAATTATGATGTGTCTTGGTGTGGTCCTCTTTGGATTCCTTTGGTTTGGGGTTCTCTGTGCTTCTTGGACCTGTAAGTCTATTTCTTTCACCAGGTAGGAGAAGTTCTCTGTCATTATTTCTTCAAATAGGTTTTCAATATCTTGCTCTCTCTCATCTTCTGGCACCCCTATAATTCTGATGTTGGTACGCTTGAAGCTGTCCCAGAGGCTCCTTACACTATCTTCGTATTTTCGGATTCTTTTTTCATTTTGCTTTTCCGGTTAGGTGTTTTTTGCTTCTTCGCATTTCAAATCTTTGACGTGATTCTTGCGCTCCTCTGGTCTGCTATTGGGAGTCTGTATAATATTCTTTATTTCAGTCAGTGTATGCTTAATTTCTAGTTGGTTCTTTATCACAACATAAAGGGTCTCATTAGATTTCTTGAGGATCTCACTACATTTATCGGCAGTTTCTAGAAAATTATTGAAAGACCTTAAAAGTGTGGTTTTGAGCTCTATATCTTCCATTTCTGACATTTGCGTCTTGTTTCTTTGTCTCCGCATTTTTTTATGTTTTCTTGGTGCACCCCCTAGTGGTCTTTGTGCGCTGTCTTTTTGTAGTTAAGCCTTGATTGTTGTAGGTAATACTAGGGGGGATTTGACCTCCAGGCCAAGTGGCTGTGAGAATCAGCTGTGTCTGCAGTGGGAGAACTTCTGTCCTCTAGGGAGGTGCTATTCTAGCCTTTGCCTGAGGCTATCTGGCAAATGCCTCCGTGCAGGGCTTGGGCGGGGCGGGTCCCAGGGGATCAACAGGGTGGGCGGAGCAAGCAGTTATGGCTGCTCTCAGTCCCGTCCCCAGGGGCTCTGCCTCTGGGTCCCAGCAACCGCTGCAAACCTCAGAGAGAAAGCTGCCTTCGAGTTCCGACCGAAGCCAGACAGTCCCACTTCTCCCGTTTGAGTCTGGGTCCCTAGAGACTCGCCCGGATCTGGAGCTCAGAGTCTGAGACTCCCTCCGGATTGAAACAGACAACTGTGCCCTCAGCCGCCAGCCCGCTCCGCATGCACTCCGCACCTTAGTATTTTACTTCAGCACTGCGCCTCCTCTGAGTCTCGGTATGCTTTTCTCTTTCCTTCTAGTTGTAGAACTTCTACTCAGCCAGCCTTCCTGTGGTTCTGGATGATGTTCGTTCTGTCTTTTAGTTGTATTTTTGAAGTGGTTGTTCGAGGCAGCAAACTCCGGCGTTAACCTATGGCGCCATCTTGGTTTTTCTATTCTTACTCTGCCCATGTTTCTCTTTTATTAGATAGAATTAAACTGGCAGTCACACATCTCTCTCACAATCCAGGATCACTGGCTCCTAACCACTCGCCTGCCTGCCTTCCTGATCACCCCTAACCACTCTGCCTGCCTGCCTGATTGCCCCTAACCACTCGCCTGCCTGCCTCATTGCCCCTAACCACTTGCCTGCCTGCCTGATCGCCCCTAACCACTCACCTGCCTGCCTCATCGCCCCTAACCACTCTGCCTGCCTGGCTCATTGCCACTAACTGCTCACTTGCCTGCCTGATCGCCCCTAACTACTCTGCCTGCCTGCCTCATCGCCCCTAACTGATCACCTGCCTGCCTGATTGCCCCTAACCATTCTGCATGCCTGCCTGATCGCCCCTAACCACTCTGCCTGACAGCCTGATTGCCCCTAACTGCTCACCTGCCTGCCTGATCACTCCTAACCACCTCTGCCTCAGCCCTCTGCCCACCGCGGCGGCCTCCTCTGGCTTGCCCCCGCAGCTTCATCTGGAAGGTCATCCGGAAGGACATCCAGAAGGTCATTTGGCTGTCCGGTCTAATTAGCATATTCCACTTTTATTATTATAGATTATTGTATTATTTTCTATACTAACAACTGTAAACATACTTTTGTCCCACCCTGAATTTTCATATATTGTTACCGTATTTATATTGATTCAGAACATAAACTAACTAAACCAGTGCCTCCCAACAGGGATAATCCTGGGTTCTTTGGGAAATGTATGGGGTACTTTTTATAATGGTACTTGAGTGCATTGGGCACTTAGTGGCCAGGAACCAGAGATGCGGGACATCCTGTGCAGGGCAGTTCCAGACAATGCAGAGCTGTTCGAAATCCAGCATGACTTTTAAATATTCAATCAAACATTTATGCCTAGACATAACCTCCTTTCATATATATCAACAAAAAGCGGGGTTTTAACATAGTCTTATAGCACTGAATTTTCTAGGTAAATCAAGGAAAGACTGTTTTAAGAACCTTAGCTAAAGTTATTCAATATTTCATAAAAGCATACCACAAAGGCACCACCATTCATAGTGTTTGCATTATTAATAAAACACATTTTCTGATCTGCATTTTGTACTTCCCTTTTCACAGCGATCATACACATGTACATGACTTCTTAGTTGTCTTCTAGTCTAGTCATGCCTGAGCATTTACATACTAAAATACGCATTGTTTAATTATAAGTTATTTTCATTCTCTCTCTCCTTTATGTTCCACTTATGGAATTATACCGATACTGAACTCTGAAAATAGGTAACTATTAGATTATATTACCTATGAAATTTCATTTCAAGAGTGTAGAGAGTATAATAAAAATTATTACAGAGAGGTGGAATTGGGTCTGAGAGCAGAAAATCCCAGACCTAGAACAATGCTACACAGTTACACACACCACACACATACAGAAAAAATATTTTTTAAATACCAGGCCTAACCAGATATTCTAACCGATGAGATAGGAGCAGGTTCTGAATCACTTTCAATCACTGTGGAGCTTCTATCTGTAGCTAAGGCTGAAAAACCACTGAGCTAGACTAAACTAAAAAGGAGGTCATTCTATATGTTAAATAGACAAAACAACAAAACACTATTCTAAACTTATCACTGAACTATCACACTATGGCATTAACATCTTATAATGTTGAGGTGAGGAAGATGTTTCTAAACAGGACATAAAACCCAGAAACCATAAAAGAAAAGATGTACATATTAAACTACATAAAAAATAAATCACTTCTGTACATCAGAAGGAGAAAACCGAATACCATACACAAGATTGAAAGATATAATACAAACAAGAAAAACAAAATCTAAAACATATATGTAGACAATGCTAAAGGTATCTAAAATGCAAGGTCTTACAAAATAACTAAGAAAAGGATGAATATTTCAATTTTAAAAAGAGAAAGAAAGGTAAAGGACATGAATAAGAAAAGCATGCCTAAGAAGGAAAAAACGAACAAAAAATAGAAACCACACCAATGACCAAAGAAATGCTAGCAGAAATTGGATAACATAGGTGCCCACTAATTTAGCAAAGTTGAATGAAACTGACAACATTTAGGAATGTCTAGGCTATGTATAGGGAAGTGGGGACCATAACCTTATTGGTAGAATTGTAAGTTTCTCCTACTTTATGACGGGTTTTTGGTAATGAATATCAAAATTTTTAGTGTGCATATTGTTGACACAGAAATAACATTTATAATGCAATCAATCCAAACATTTTTTCCCTTTTTATTAAATTTATTGGGGTGACTCTGGTTAATCAAATTATACAGGTTTCAGGTGCACAATTCTTCAATACATCATCTGTACACCATATGGTATGTTCACCACCTCAAGTCATGATTTTAAGAATACTCATGGTAAATTTGTTTAACATACTGAAAAACTGGTAATAATTTTTCCAACTTTTCCTAAAAAAAATAAAAAAGGCTGTTTCTGCCTTTCTTCTTATATTTTCCCATACTGTTTGAATTTGTAAAAATATCATGTATCATATTTATAAGTAAAAGCAAATTATCCTATGTCTAGTAACTGTGATTTGGGGAGAAGCTTTTTATATGAAAGAAAAGGCAAAATTACTGTTTAATAAACACAACTTGTTAATGACTGTTTTGGAAAACCTATAATTCAAAGAATGGTTTACATGTTTTAATATTTAAAAATCACTTCAGTGAATTCTTTTGGTGATACCAATGAAATCTTTTATAATGTAAAGACTCAGTAAGCGGTTTTAACAATTTAGCTTTGTTTATGTTTGGTTTCCTTAAATAAGTGTACTACCAATTACATGCATTTTGCATGTAGCAGGTGTTCAATAGATCTCATAATTTATTCTAGAACTAGTACCATTTAGGAGGTGTAATTTTCTGTATACTTCCCATCAATTATTTGAAATTAAGGCCATCCAAAAAGTAAAAGGACAGTAAACCTTTTAACAATTATCTTTAAACAATGTGTCTTGACCTTGATTGCTTGATTACAAAAGGAGAGGATGATGTGATATTACACTAGAAACAGAAAATTTACTTCTCCCTTCTTACTCAAAACAACCTTTGCACATTCACCTAACATTCCCTCCCTCCTTGGATACAGCTCAATAACACACTTAAACACTGATAAACATTAGGTTTTGGTTGGAATAAAAACTCAATTTTGAGTAGTTTATTATTGTAGTGGGTGAGAAACGAGAAAGGTCAGCACATATTAAATCTGTTCGGGTAAGAAGAACATCTAATTCATGACCTGAGCACAGCAGCACATTTATTCAGTAAGAGGAGTGGACTCGATAACCCGTAAGGCAGCCTCCCAATAATTAAAATCTACAGTTTTGTAATATCCATCCCAACAAATACCTGAATGCATCAGAATACATTAGAAACCTACCCATGTTAGCTTTACATGGAAGTGAAAATTCGTAATGGTATTTTCCTCAGATGCTGGGTCACTAAGGATGGAGAAACTGGCTTAAAATACATTACAAATTATTTTAAGCCAGCTTATTCAACAATTCCACCTGTGATTAATAATTACCAATTATTAATAATTAATAACTGAACACCTATGTAAAAACGTGTCGTGATTTTTTTTCTCGCCATATCTGCAAGAATCACTCTATTCACAAGCAACAAGCTACAGAGGTTTCCTACGAGCAAAACTTAGGAGAGGTGAGTTGCCATGCAACTCATAGGGAAAAAGGACCCAACAGTTTTTCATTCACTTACAGACCACTTAATAGCAAGTAAATAATATCTCCTTCTTTATGCCTCAAATGTAATCCAACACTGAATTACAAGTTAACAGATAAAGACCTGAAAAGCTGGAATCTGGGAAACGGAAATGGGAAAGCTAAGCAGGCTGCCTAACAAGCCTTGCTGACTGACAGGTATTGATTAAAATCTTACATGAAATCTCCTTCGAGCATGCTGGAGACCTGGTGACAGACATGAGACGCATCGCCTTAAAAGCGACGGAAAGCTGTATCACATGTAGAGCGAGAGCACCTTCCCGCTAGCCTTACTCAAAGCAGACAGGTCGGGCCAAATATAAAGGGGTGAGGCGGCAGGATGGTCACAGGGCACGAAGTTGACGGAAGAGAAGAAACAAGAATCAATTAGTACTTCTTAGGAAAATGGTTAATTGAGAAGGCAAATAGTAAGAAAGAGCTTCACTGCCCCAAACTAAGTCAGCCATCATCTACTGCAGGGCACAGGTCCAATCCATTCTGCCAGTTGTTTTCATAAAGTTTTCCTGAAACAGCCACACTCAGTTTCACTCACTCATTTCTGACTCTGACAACAGAATTGAGTACTTATGACAAAAAATCTTATGGCCCACAAAGACTAAAATATTTATTATCCAGCCCTTCGACAGGAAGTTTGCCAACCACGCTGATCTGGTGAGAGACCACTTCAAGACGGAATGAGCTCAGTGATACATTTTATCTGGAAGGGCAAAATAAATCCCTCACGTCTGTGGACTTCTAATCTTATTTGAAAGAAACTTCCGTGCCAGATTAGTGTCCATGCCGGGTTCCAGCTGAACATGGCAGGTGAGGCGCGTGCCTTTCATCTCCCCAACACAAGTAACGACCAAGTGTTTAACTCCCAAAGTGAACTAGAAGGGCCATCAATGGCTGAGAGGGTTAACCTAGTTTCTGTAAGTCAGAACGTGGGGGCAGGAGGACAGACTGCAGACACAGGACGAAGAGGCCACCTCAGGGGGCAGCTGCCTTCAAAGTCTGGTGCTCAGGAGGAAGGAGGGCTGCAGATGGCGTCTCAAGGAATTATCAATATACAGGTGCTGACTGCAGGCACAGGAGTAATGGGGTCACTCGCCAGACAAATGGAGAATGAGAGCAGAAAATCTCAGATCCCCAGACATCTTTTAAAAATATCTTTTTATTGACTTCAGAGAGGAAGGGAGAGGGAGAAAGAAATAGAAACATCAATGATGAGAGAGAATCACTGACTGGCTGCCTCCTGCACATCCCCCACTGGGGATCAAGCTCACAACCCGGGCATGTGCCCTGACCGGGAATAGAACCATGACCTCCTGGTTCATAGGTCAATGCTCAACCACTGAGCCACGCCAGCCAGGCAATCCCCAAACATTTTTAGAAGTAAAAAATTTAAATATGATCAAGTAATTTTAACCTTAATACAGTATTACATATAAAGCCAACTTCTCCACAGAACACTCTGCATGCCCTAACAGTCTAAAGCCTGGCAGAGAGCTGTTTATGAAGTAAACAAAGGGCTTGTCTTTCTTCATTATCCCCACTTTGGTATGATATTCTAGAAATCAAGTCATTAAATCACTCTATTCGGTGCTTACTAGTATGGGATTCATCAAAAATGAATCAAATCATTCTACAACTAAGCATAAAATACAAACTCAAAAATATGATTCACATTCTTAAAGAGGCCTATAATTATCAACATAAAAGAGCCTCCCTCTGCTAATATAGTACTTTTTAAAGGCATATAAATTGCAATTTGATGCAATACCCAGATGCTTATTTTGCTCAGCAATTAATTCAATTAAAAATGTGCATATTATGAATCATATTAAATCCAGCCAAGATGAAATAATTTGAAAATTCATTTGAAATTTATTTACTTACTATCAATATTTCAAATTTTAATAATGCTGTTTTATAGGAAAACTTCACCTGCTCCTCCCCTTTGGTCTCATAATCATCTGTGATGCTCTGATCATGCTAATACAGAAATAAGACTGGCTCCCATACCTAACCCCTCTATACACATGATGCCTCATACAAAGGCATACACAGAGGAGTGCAAAGGCACTGATGAGAAAATACTTTTGCCAATATCAGAAACAGTGCTGTACACAGTGGTAAACATATCCCTGTATGTGTACACTATATCTGAAGCACAGACGAATAGATATCCACCACTCCCTACCCGCACACAGAGATCACCTCTGGAAGCAGAAGTAGAAATGGTGGAAAGAAGCTGGGGAAGACTTTTCCTTTTTACTGGGCATTATTTTATGTTGTGTTGATTTTTATAATGAAATTTATTCTTATATTTCTTAAGTTCAAAAACAAAAGGTGAAAACCGATTCCATCCTTGTGGGCACAAGGGACATTACACCCCGTAATACCTCAGTAGCCTCTCATAAACAACTCATTGATGGCATCGCCCCACACATCACATGCTCAGCTAGTGAACCAAAGTTATGTCCCCCTGGGGAAAACATATTATAGGTTTTATGCTACAAACTCACATCCTCTCTATCAATTTCCACTCCCAGTGCTTGTGCCTCCTGTTCATTACTGTTCATAGTTCAGTCTGTCAGTTTAATTTTGGGCTGCTTTGTAGGTATCCACAATAATTACAATATTTAATGCTGTTCCTTAAGGTTGAGCTAAACAGAGCAGTTTAAATGCATATGTTCTGGCCAATCTTTGACTCCCATCCCACCTCTTCACACTCCTCCACCCCCACACACATATAAGCGTATGCACTCACTGGTGTTATATAAGGTATCTTTCATCATACTAGGTCATTTCCCATTACCTTCTGCAGTATATCTGATGGCGACATTATTATTGATGCTACAGTAAACAGCTAATATATGTGGTAAAAATACATGGACTATCATGAATCAAAATGACATATCCACCCACCACACACCCTCTACTCATTCTAATCGGATAACGGGGGTTTTCTTCATTGTACTGCAAAAGGAGAAGGTAAGTTGGGGAAAAACATTCATGAAAATAGAGGGAAATCAAAGTAAAAATGTTTAGGCGATTAAGAACAGAAAGGAAGTGCATCTAAAACAGCGATTCTCAACCTGTGGGTCGCGACCCTTTTGGTGCCAAACACCCCTTTCACAGGGGTCACCTAAGACCATAGGAAACACATATATAATTACATATTATTTTGTGATTAATCACTATGTTTTAATTATGTTCAATTTGTAACAATGAAATTGGGGGTCACCACAACATGAGGAACTGTATTAAAGGGTCGCGGCATTAGGAAGGTTGAGAACCACTGATCTAAAAGATTTATGTCAAGTAAAATGTGAATTCATCAATTCTATATGTCATATTCTTAACCTGAAGTCCCCTGACACATGCAGCTCTGTTTCATATGAATAAAACAGCTAAAACATCACCATAAAACAGTCTTTCTAGAATTTATTTTGTAGAAAAAGCATGGGTTTGTTTTCATGTTTTCCTTTTGTTATTACTATTGCTAATTATCTTACCTAAATCTGGTATCTTTCTAACTCTGACAGAATTTTTGGTTTACAAAATGAGGTAAAAATAATTTAATTTTTTTCAGATTCCCTGTTTTTATTAGGAAGGTGTTATTTCTAACCTTTTATTTCTATGTATTTAGCTTTGTGTTCCTTGGGAATAGAGTGCATCCTTATTACAAAATAAAATAAGACAAAAATCCAGAAGATAAAGGAAAATACAAAAGAAATAATAACTAATTAGAATGTTAGAGCAAGAATAAAATTTAGGAATAGAAGAGAAATTAAAAGTCTAAATTCTAACTGCCTCAGTTCATTTCCCAAACTCCAGAGCTTACTAGCTCTAGGACATTTGGTAAGCTGCTTGCTATCCTATATCTAGTAAGTTTCCTTATTAATAATATGAGCATAATAATGGTGACCAACCCTCTCAATATTCCTGTAAAAGCAAACAGAATAAAACTGCGCCGGGTACATACCGATGTCTAAGGAATACGAGCTCTTACTAGTAGTACAGATTAGAAAGTTGAGGCCCAGAAGTTTAAGTGTTTTCTCCAGGATAATTTAACTAGCTACTGGCAGAGCTGTCATTAAAACGTGGGTCCACTGAGTTTTCTGTACATTTTTGGTTTCTTTTCCATTAAGACCATGCTGGAGAAATTACTTTCACGAGAGAAAGTGAAATCGCAGAAAGTCCCTCAGATAAGCATGGCCTAGATTTTAAAGAAGGAAAAGAAGAAGCTTGAGGGGGAGGTACATGTGCATACACAGAACAAACACACACAAACACACATACACACACACCCCACACAGCAAAATAAGAAGCAAAAAGGATGGGTGGAGGGTGGGAGCAAGTGACACAGATGGAAAACTTCCAATTAGACTTTTTATTATGACACAATTCATTAGAGCTTAATTACATTTATTACATAATCAATCAGAAGGTTAGAAGTAAAGGTCATGTTGAATGTTAATTACACATCCTTTAAAGAACTTCAAATATGTTAACAGCAGTACTTTCACAGACTGTCAGTTGTTATAAATTAACTCAAACTCTTGGAAGGCAATTTTCCATTATCTTTAAAAATTCAAAATGCATATATCCTTTTACTAATCAATACAACTGAGAAGAAGTTATCCTACAGATTAATTTGTGGAAGTGTGCAAAACTGTGCACAAAAGGATGCCCAGTACATTAGTGGCATTAGGGAACATGGGAAATGTTTAAGCATTCATTAATGGGAAAATTATGATTGTGGTGTATTCACAATGGAAAAAGTGGGATGATACCCAGAGTTCCTCCAGATACACTATTAAATGAAAAACAAAATCAAGGTAGACAGGAATTTGCCAAATAATCTTCATCTGTGTTTTTTTTAAATAAAGGATATAGATATATGAATATGTTACAAAGACACTTAACAGTAGTCATCTCTGGGAAACAGGATTGAGGCCAGGAAGACAAGAAGATGGAGAGGAGTAAAAATTTTATTTTATATAAATATAAATAAATAAATAAATACATATATATATATATATATATATATATATATATATATATCCTATATAACTTTTTACCATATGCATATGGTATTTTTAGACTAAAAGAAAATAAGGCAAAGATTGCGAAGAAACAGAAATAGGCCAACAGGCATAACGGAGGACAAACTGAGGTTCGAGAACTTGAAGATTCACTTATGGCTGAACATCCTTACCTGACACTTAGCACCACAGTATTTGGCAACTCGGCATTGAGAGCATCGCATCAACTTTTCCTTCCTGTGAAAATAAATAAATTTCACATGAGGAAATGAGAACCGTATCTGGTTGAAGACAGGAAACATAAAGCAACATATGGATGCCAGCGTGGTCTGCTCACTCCATCTGGTTGGTCCCTTAGGATTTAGATTTTTGCATTGATGAACATCTTTCACCTTCAGTGTGAGACACGTATATACGAATGTTCTTTTTTTATTGTGATAGAGTATGTGTAACATAAAATTTACCACTTTAACCATTTTTAAATACATACTTCAGTGTGTTTAAAAGATAATTCAAGGGCCAAAATGGAGTCGTTTAAGCTAGCCCCATCAAATGGAGACTTAATTACAGTTTCAGCTCCCCCAGAAATGGAATCTTTAACCAGTCAGTTAGGGACCTCCAGAGCAGCATAAGTTGGTCATCTTCCTGATAAAGCCCTGCCATTGCTTAGATCAGGGGTGGGGAACGTCTGGCCTGAGGGCCTTATAAGACCCAAGAAGTCATTTGGTCCTGCCAAGGCTCTAGGGCAGTGGTGGCGAACCTTTTGAGCTCGGCGTGTCAGCATTTTGAAAAACCCTAACCTAACTCTGGTGCCGAGTCACACATAGAAATTTTTTGATATTTGCAACCATAGTCAAACAAAGACTTATATTTTTGATATTTATTTTATATATTTAAATGCCATTTAACAAAGAAAAATCAACCAAAAAAATGAGTTCGCGTGTCACCTCTGACACGCGTGTCATAGGTTCGCCATCACTGCTCTAGGGTGAGTTAATTAACTGTTCGATCAAATATCGCAGGCTAATTTTTAAGTTGATAATTTGGTGTGGCCCGCAAATGATGTTATAAATATCCAAATGGCCCTTGGCAGAAAAAAGGTGCCTCACCCCCAGATTAGACCAACCATGAGCCTTTGAGCAATGACCGCTTTTCTCTTTGGGGCAATAGCATCTTGGTAAGGTTTCCGTGCAGAGAAAACACTTGGGCAGCAATGAGAGAGGAACAGAAGTAGCAGAAATATAGCACCAGATAGTCCCTGAAAACAATGTTACTTTTTAAAAGATCAACTTATCAATTCCAAATGAAAGACAAACCCACTTTTCTTTAAAAAAAAAAAAATCAGAAATGTACATGTCAAATAAAAATCAGAATTAATCAGTAGGCCTACAGAAAAAGGACCATATATTTTAGGTAGCTCCAACGGCTGAACCAGGAGATAGTAAATGGAATCAGGGAGGCGTAGATTGTGTCTGAAGGTAAAGAAGACCTTTCTGGCAGCAGCAACAACCCAAAAGTCAGTGAAGAGCCCTGAGAAGGGTGCGGGCCCCAGTCACTTTTCACATTCCAGGAGGATCTACCAGGCACGTCTGCTAGGCATGCAGTGCCTGCAGCAGAGGAGCATGAGGTGAGCTTCCTGCCAACACCAAAGTCATGTGGTTCTGTTTCTCCTGTGCAACCGACAAATGCCCCCTGAACCTGAAGATGACAGAGGCTGTGCACATCACAAGGCACACGGTAGTCCCACAGAAGCAGAGAAGTGATGAATACACAATCTTCACAGCTTGCAGAAACATCCTGTTTGCAAAGTGAGTGCAATAAGAGTCTGCAATTACTGAATGAAAAACAATCTGAAAAAGTAGGCTAGGAATGTTATTAGTAAGAGAAAAGTGAAAAAAAAATTACTTCTTTTTTCTCCCACCACTTGAGATAAATAGTAGTATTCCACCTCCAAATTGGATAAGAGATTAAAATTTTTTATACCAGAATAAATGGGATGTTTAGTTCTCCCCCTTAAAAAAAAAAAAAAAAGGGCTCCTTTGTCAGTTGGTCATACAGACCCTGCTCTGCTGATTCAGGCTGCTCAGTGCCCGGGGACAGCGGTTCAGGAACAAAACAAGCCCTCTCTTCCAGGCCTGGGACACAATCAGCTTCTCCAACAGCCGACGCCACTGACATGTGGAAAGGAAACAGGAACAGAGCAAAACTACGCTCTCCTCCAGGACACAAACTCAGGCTGTACGCGGTGCTAGAGGGAACCAGGGTCTCTACAAATGCGAAGAGATTGGCTGCCTCAATCCCAGCAATGGGGTGCTATTTACGGGAGTCTCTCTCTGTCCTTGTAATCAGGGGGGAGTATCCCCCTACTGGACACTCTGTCCTAAGACAGTATGGCCAGTGGCCAGGTGGAGGGAAAGAAGCTTTCTGGATAGAGTATAGAAAATGACTCTCCCATTTCCCCCAGATCTGGCACCGGCAGAACCCATGTTAAACGTCCCATAAACAAATGCTCCTACAACACACCCATATACAGTGTATTTATTGCACAGGCCTCTTTTCTAGCAAAGAGTCTTGATCCCCTGGATCTCCCAGTGTCCACTCACTCACTGTCGGCCAATTAGGGCCAAAGGCTCAGCCTGCACAGGGAAGCCTGGTGACCCCCCGGCCTCTGAAGCGCACTCTTGGGAATGGAGCCCGGCCCTGTCCGCCCAGAAGCAGCCCCAGAGACCCATGTGTCTTTGCAGCCTCCTCTTTCAGCGGAAGACCCCGCCCTCCAATCTTCTGCACACTTTCCTCCTTTAGTTTGTGGCTGATCCTTGTGCCCTTTGGAAAGAAATCTGAGCTTAAAAATAAAAAGACCAGAGTACATTAGGCAGAGTCTACACCACTTACAGTTACTAAAGGGAAGTGTTGACTTATGCGGTGTCTGATTTAGAACCCCATTTCTTCATACACATTTTAAGGAAGATTCTCAATAGAATTTCTATAAACATATTTTTCACACAATTAATACATAAGATGCTCTATGGTATATGAGGAATACTGAATGTCATGATGGGCAAAGTCTTAAGAATAAAGAGCTCCATTTTTTAATGGGAAAAGCCAAAATAACTGAATGAAATATGAATGAAATGTAAATACAATTTTTAAAACAAAGAGACCACAAAAATATTCCCTTAAAGAAATTTTACGTTTGTAAATACCGTTGACATTTCACAATCCTGATTCACTAGACATGTAACCGAGTACTTGGCTGTTCCCCATAAAAATTTCTGAAGCAAATGAAATTTTGCGCTATGAGAAAGAGATTATCCTCCAAAAATCATGTTATTCTATCCAATAGTAGTGCAATTACTTTTACTCCAACCAAATAAAATGTTCTGGAAAATGCTAAACATAATGTACTGCCTTTGGCATAAATATTCATGGCAATACAGTAAGGGGATCTTCCATTTTTGTTTGGAGATGATAATTATGTTGGTGTGGGCCCAAAGGCTTCTTTTTTAAATTAAAGAGATTCACATCCACCATCCACCCAACTATCGAATTGTTTTTAATACAAAGCACCAGATGTGGGCAAAATAAAACAGATTCACAACACAGGAAAGTAGAATTGGTGTGGATTCATTTTTCTATGTTCCCCATAGCTTTATTTCACATTTCTAATGTTTAAAGTACAAAACAAGAAAATGCAATGGTTAATATTTCAGGGAAAATGAACCTATAATTGACAGGCACCATGCCTTCCTTCCTGGGATAAACACCAGCAATTTAAACCCACATTAGCACTTAGCACCGCCAAGTATTGGAGCCAAGTTACTCAAGCAAGACAGACCATCTTACTTAGGCACTTCCCTTCCCACTGTCCTCAGTCCCCTGGATTAACGCTGCTGTCCTGTGGAGACTGTGCTACCTGATGGACACAAACTCCAGGTGCTAATTTGACAAACGTTCAGTGATGGGCCACCTTGGGGACATCACCCTATAAGGTCCTGGTAGTTGGCCTGGAGGAAGGCACCATGGTCACTACTTCTAAGAGCTCATGATGAAGAGGACAGGCCATCACACATCACATGCAGAATGAGCTACAATACGAAACCGAAGGTTTAGAGAAATGGCATAGACTGTGGGGCCTGAGTTCAGAAGAAGGAAAAGTCACTTTCTGATCAAGAGTGAATGGGAGAGGATGGTAGGGCCATTCTGGGGACAAAGAAAGTCCACACACCTAAAAAAATGGTTTAGCAGTTTAGAGTTCAAAGTCTGCAGCCCAACTGCTATAGACCAAATGTGTCCCCCAAAATTCACATATTAAATCCTAACCCCCAAAGGTAACAGTATTAGGAGAGGCCTTTGGTGGGGGGTGCTTAGGTCACGAGGGTGGAACCTTCAGGAATGATTAGTGTTCTTATAAAAGAGACCCACAGAGCTCCCTTATTCCTTCCACACGAGGACACGACAAAAAGACACCTGCTAGAAGCAGGAAGAAGGCCATCACCAGAATGTGACCATGCTGGCACCTTGATCATGGACTTCTCAGCTTCCAAAACGGTGACAAATAAACTCCTGTTGTTTAATAAGTTACTCAGTCTATGATATTTTGTTACAGCAGCCCCAATGGACTGAAACATCAAGGCTACTACTGCCTACCAGCAGTATCCTATCTAATAAAAGAGAAACATGGTAATTAGCGTACGACCGCTACCCTTCCCATTGGCTAATCAGGGAGATATGCAAATTAAATGCCAACTAAGATGGCGGTTAATTTCCATATGTAGGCACAATGCTGGGAGGCGAAAGGGAAAGAACGGACGAAGCCCCCTGTCACTGACAGTGATCCAAAACCCAGGGGGGAGCTAAGAGCCTTTGCCCTGCCCCCCAGCCGTGATCAGAGAACTGGGCGCCTTTGCCACCCCCGACCAGTGATCGCGGGAAGCAGGGGTGGAGCCCGCGATGGGAGCTGGGCAGGGGTGGAGCTGGCAGTCCGGGGAACTAGGGGGTCCCTTGCCCAGGCCTAAAGCCTTGGCCAAAGACATTAGGCCTGGGCAGGGGGTGGAGCCTGCAATCCGGGGAGCTGGGGATCCCCTGCACAGACCTAATGCCTTGGCCAGAGGCATTAGGCCTGGGCAGGGGCGGAGCCTGCAACCGCGGGGAGCTGGGGGTCCCCTGCCCAGGCCTAATGCCTTGGCCAGAAGCGTTAGGCCTGGGCAGGGGCAGAACCAGCCATCGCGGGCGGAGTCAGCGATCCTGGGCAGCTGGGGGTCCCCTGCCCAGGCCTAATGCCTTGGCCAGAGGCATTAGGTCTAGGCCAGGGCAGAGCAGGAAATCGTGGGGAGCTGGGGGTCTCCTGCCCAGGACTAATGCCTCCACCAGAGGCCTTAGGTCTGGGCAGTGGCGGTGCCAGAGATCGTGGGTAGCAGGGGCGGAGCCGGGGATGGTGGGAGCTGGGGGTCCCCTGCCTAGGCCTGATACCTCTACCGGAGGCCTCAGGCCTGGGCAAGGGGCCGATCCGGGGATCGGAGGGTGATGAGGGTCAACTCCTCTGGTAGAGGCATCAGGCCTGGGCGGGGGGCAGAGCCAGTGATGGGGGGAAATGAGGGTCCCCTGCCCAGGCCTGACGCCTCTAGCAGAGGCATCAGGCCTGGGCAAGGGGCCGATCCTGCAATTGGAGGGTGATGGAGGTCAATGCCTTTGGCCCAGGCATCAGGCCTGGGCGGGGGGGTGGAGCCGTCAATCGGAGGGGTGTGCAGGTCCCCTGCTCAGGCCTGATACCTGGGCCAGAGGCGTCAGGCCTGGGCGGGGGGCAGAGCCAGCTATGGGAGGGAGATGGGGGTCCCCTGCCCAGGCCTTACACCTCTGGCGGAGGCATCAGGCCTGGGCAAGGGGCCAATCTGGCAATCGGAGGGTGATGGGTGTCAATGCCTCTGGCCAAGGGGTCAGGCCTGGGCAAGGGTGGAGCCCGTGATCGGGGGAGATGGGGTTCCCCTGCCCAGGCCTTAAGCCTGGGCCAGAGGTGTCAAGCCTGGGGCGGGGGTGGGTGGGGTGCCAAGCCGCAGATTGGTGTGAACTACAGAGGAAGCACCTTTTCTGACCGCTCATTGGTTAAGCTCCCTATATGCCACTGGTAATATTCTTAGTAACTTGGGTAATAAGAATCCAAAACGGTGATCTAGGGTTTTTCACCACACTCCTGGTGAAAAAAATGAAGGTCTGCTGCTGGAGGGCTAAGAAATGTCATATCCTGCCCTAGCCACTTTGGCTCAGTGGATAATGCCTTGGCCTGCCAATGGCAGGGTCTGGGTTCAATTCTGACCAAGGGCATGTACCTAGGTTGCAGGCTCCTCCATGGCCGGGGCCCAGGTCAGGGCTCATGCAGGTGGCAACCAATCAAAGTGTTCCTCTCATTTTGATGTTTCTCTCTGTCTTTCCCTTTCTCTTTCACATTCTCTAAAAATCAATGGAAACATATCCTCAGGTGAGGATAAAAAAATAATAAAGAAATTATTATTATATGAAAGACACATCTTGAAAATGCCTAAAAAAAGTTGTCATTTTTTCATGGTGACAGGACTGGAGTCCCTGTTGATGAAAAAACCTTGCTGGCTGCGGTGACTGGCAGTGGCTGCAGCAGCGGGGTGATGGGGCTGGTGCCTTCCCCTGATCAGCCGGGTCACCTCCCACAAAGGGAGGCAAGAGTGTGGCTTAGGCCCGCTCCCCAAGGGAAACAGGGGAAAGACAGGTTGCTATGATGCACACTGACCACCAGGGGGCAGACACTCATGCAGGAGCTGCCCCCTGGTGGCCAGTGCACTCCCAAAGGGTAATCGCCACTCAGCCAAAAGCCGGACTCATGGCTGGCGAGTGCAGCAGCAGTGGTGGGAGTCTCTCCCACCTCCGTGGCAGCGCTAAGGACATCCCCCACAGGGCGCAGGCTGGGCTGAGTGATGCCCTTCCCCACCCCTCCACCCCCCAGTGCACAAATGTCCCTCAATTTTCTCCTTTGTAAAATGGGAATAAAGTGACTACTCATAAAACTGTTGGGTGGCAGGAGCCTCTCCTGCCTCCATGGCAGCGCTAAGGATGTCCAACTGCCAGCTTAGGCCGTTAGTCGGACATCCCCCAAGGACACCCAGACTGCGAGAGGGCGCAGGCCGGGCTGAGGGATCCGCCCCCACCCAGTGCACAAATTTCATGCACTGGGCCTCTAATATGAGATAATCTATGTAGCATTCCTGCTAACAGTGCCAAACAAAGACTTGAAACTGAATCTGCTGAGTACATTTTCACAGTGCTCAAGATAATTCTATTTTTGTCATATCTCAAAAGAGTTTCTTATGTACCTATTCCATGGTTGCTAAAAAAGCAAAACCCACATGGGCCACAAGCCTGGTCCCCTCCATCCAGGCCATCTTTTAAGACCCACATGTACTACTTGGCTCTAATTTCAAATTTTGACTAGCATCATAAGTGTTTTTCCTGCTCAATCTACATTCTCTGAAATTTCTATTACTGCTATTTTTAATTTGATTAGAATGATTAACTTTAAAATGGTCTGATTCAAGAATCTAAAAACGTTCATGAAAATTTCAAATGTGGAAATTAAAATCAAAGACTATTACATCTACACTAATAAAAGAGAAACATGGTAATTGGCATACGACCGCTACCCTTTTCATTGGCTAATCGGCGAGATATGCAAATTAACTGTCAGCCAAGATGGCGGCCGGCAGCCAGGCAGCTTGAAACTAACATGAGGCTTGCTTGCCTCAGTGATGGAGGATCGTTGGAGGAAACCAACGTTCCCCGCCTGCAGCTGCAGGCCTCTGAGCCTGGAGTTTGAAACATTGTTACAGATACCGCGGGGACTTCAGCCAGCAGATTGGCAACATTGTATGCAAAGGCCAGAAACCTACTTTCAGCGGAGGCCTAAGAGCTGGAGCCAAGCCTCAAGCTAAAGCTGGCCCAGAATAAAAAAAAAAAGAAAAAAGGAGCGGTTGGGAACTTCAGTCACTCCCAGCCTGAAAACAGCCCTCAGCCCCTCACCCAGGCTGGCCAGGCACCCCAGTGGGGACCCCCACCCTGATCCAGGACACCCTTCAGGGCAAACCAGTCGGCCCCACCCATGCACCAGGCCTCTACCCTATATAGTAAAAGGGTAATATGCCTCCCGGCACCCGGATCAGCGTGACAGGGAGCAGTGCCCAAACCCCCTGATCGCCCTGCAGCTCTGTGTGTCACAGGGGGCGGGGCCACAACCTCCCTATTCATCCTGCTCTGTTCATGACAGGGGAAGGCGCCCCAACACCCTGAGCAGCCCTGCTCTGTGCCTGATAGGGGGGAGCTCCCCAAACCCCCCCCCCCCACGGGCCCTGCTCTGTGCGTGACAGGGTACAGAGCCCCAATCCCCCTGATGGGCCCTGCTCTGTGTGTGACAGGGGGCAGCACCCCAACACCCAGATTGGTCCTGCTCTGTGCGTGACAGGGGGTGGTGCCGCAACCTCCCCATCGACCCTGCCTTGAGTGTGACAGGGGACGGTGCCCCAACCCCCCAATCAGCCCTACCCTGAGCGTGACTGAGCGTGGCATCACAACCTCCCAATCTCCCTGCTCTGTGCATAACGGGGCGGCGCCCCTACTCCCCAATCGGCCCTGCTCTGAGCCCGACCAGGGGCTGCACCTAGGGATTGGGCCTGCCCTCTGCCACCCGGGAGCAGGCCTAAGCCAGCAGGTCGTTATCTCCCAAGGGGTCCCACACTGCAAGAGGGCACAGGCCCGGCTGAGGGACCCCCCTCTTCGCCCCCCCGAGTGCACAAATTTTTGTGCACCGGGCCTCTAGTATTTAATAATATTAAAAGGCAATTATAACTTCTAACATTTTGTTTGCTTTTATGCAAGATAATATCTATTACAAATTAAAGAGAAAATTAACATTTTTACAAGAGCACATACTGAAACTTTCTCCATTATGTAATGTTTCTGTACAAAATTGGACATTGTGTGCTGTAGGCCGCTCTAATAATTGAAAGCGAGGGACCTACAGGAGCTTTTCAGGCAGAGCACCTGAGTGGACTGAAGAAAGCTGTGACCAAAATGAACTGCTAAAGAGGGATTTGTTCTAGCAACAACATCTGTGTTTCTCAGTAGGAAACCTCTTCAGCCTCATCTAGCAATTCAATTCTGATAAGTCTAAGAGACATACACAACTTCCCTAAGTCTTCTTGAAATCCAAAATTTAAAAAAATATATATGAGAAAGAATAAAAAAACTGATTTCTTCCCAAAGACTGAAATCAGATACCCTTTAAACATGTAAGTATTGCTAATATACAAATCACACAGCATATATAAAAAAATAAAAGTACCAAGGGTCATATTTCAAAGAAGGTACAAGAATATTTTATCAACATTTTCATCAATGTATTATAACCTAAGCCCTCAAAATAGCAGAGAATGCTCACCTTGATTTCAGTTCCAGAAAACACTATGTCACTATTCATGAATTATCTATCATGCTTTTTCTAGCTATAAAATGAAACTTAACAGCACCATGTTTCTATTTTAGTTTTAACAGTGAGAAAACCAAAGCCAAATTCACTTATTATAATGATCTGTTCATTTCAGCAGCCTGGAAGAATCTTTTCCTGCCTGCTTTAAAAATTTGCTGTTTTATAATTAAGCATATTACTTTGTTTAATCTTTAGCTATAAATTTCCTCAAGTCCTTTTGAAAGTAAGCAACAATAAAATCTCAAATAATTTATTCTCTCTTTTGGAGAACAAAATGACACTGTTTAATGAATAAATGTGCTGATTTAGTCCCAAAATAAAGAAAGCTTAGAAGACATAGAATTAAATGTTAAAGCTTCCAATGCACCATAATTAATTATAAATTCCTAACAATTTTTATAAAGAGTATGATCATTGGCTGACAGCCATGAAATGAGAGTTAACAGGGATGAGGGCAAGGTCTGCACGCCTGTGTGGTCCTACAGGAAACAGGTGATATGGCCAATACAAGGCTCGCTCACGCCCCATCAACCTCACACATTCTACTAATCAAACACCCATCTGAGTGTGAGAATATATTGTGGTAAAATGTAAACATCCCCCCAAAAAAACATTTTATGAGTGCCAGTCATTTGTAACATAGCATGAATGACTTTAATGAGATAATCATGTTGCTTTTCCCCAAATACTTAGTTGAGATTTTAGGAACAAAAATTTCTCTGCGAATAGATCTAGAAAGGGAGCAATTATTACCAGGGTGTTGAATGCACCAAAATGGAGGTTAGAAATGTACTTGGTAAAATTAAGTTTTTTCAATGGGTGAAAAAAAGACTGAAAAGAAAAATGTTGAAATTTTTCTTTGAGTGATATGAATTTTTCTTTGAGTGATTCCCCCCCCCCATTTTTTTCTTTTCTCCAATAACATTACTTTAATTCTACAGTCAAGCAAACATAAACCTGAAAAAAAAGGCAATATAGATTATTTAAGCCTTAAATTGTTTCTGGTCCAAGGCAGAGCACAAGAGAGACACCTACAGACAAACAGAAAGATCAGCGTTAATTATAATTTATCCCAATGTTTGGAATAGTAAACACAAATACATGTCTTGTTTAAAGAAAATTTAATTGGAGAGCCATTTGCCAATATACCCACATATGTAAAACCTCTTTGGGGTCCTTCAGTAATTTTTAAGTTCGAACTGAAACCAAATAATTTTGAAAATCACTAAAGATTTGGCAATGTAGCGGGATACAAAATTAACACCCAGAAATCTATGGCATTTTTATACACCAATAATGAACTCACAGAAAGAGGGGGGGGGGAGTCCCATTTACCATTGCAACAAAATAATTAAGATACCTAGGAATAAATTTAACCAAGGAGGTAAAGTACCTGTACTCAGAAAATTACAGGACGCTGAAAAAGAGATAGAGGAAGATATAAACAAATGGAAGAATATACCGTGTTCATGGATTGGTAGAATCAACATCATTAAAATGACTGTACTACCCAAAGCAATTTATAGATTCAATGCAATCCCCATTAAAATACCAACAGCATATTTCAAAGACCTAAAACAAACTCTCCAAAAATTCATCTGGAATTTAAAAAGACCCCGAACAGCTGCTGCAATCCTGAAACAAAAGAACAAAGTTGGAGGGATCACAATACCAGATATCAAGCTATACCACAAAGCCACTGTTCTCAAAACTGCCTGGTACTGGCACAAGAACAGACATATAGACCAATGGAATAGAAAAGAGAACCCAGAAATCGACCCAAACCATTATGCTCAATTAATATTTGACAAAGGCGACAAGAACGCACAATGGAATCAAGACAGTCTCTTCAATAAATGGTGTTGGGAAAATTGGACAGATACATGAAAAAAAATGAATCTAGACCACCAACTTACACCACACACAAAAATAAACTCAAAATGGATAAAGGACCTAAACGTAAGACAGGAAACCTAAAAATCTTAGAAGAAGCTATAGACAGCAAAATACAGTGGGGCCTTGACTTACAAGTTTAATTCATTCCGAGACCGAGCTCGTTAAGGAGCTTGTTAACTCAAATTACTCTGTCAACTCAATGCAAAAAATCAGCCGAGAGACAGCTGGTATCTCAAAAAACTCGTTAGTCGGGACACTCATAAGTCAAGGCCCCACCGTAGAAGACATTTGCTACAGCAATAACTTTACCCATACAGCTCCTAGGGCAATGGAAACTAAGGAGAAAATAAACAAATGGGACTAAATCAAAATAAAAAGCTTCTGCACAGCAAAAGAAACCATCAGCAAAACAACAAGAAAGCCCACTGCATGGGAGAACATATTTGCCAATGTTATCACCAATAAGGGTTTAATCTCCAAAATTTATAGGGAACTCATACAACTTAACAAAAGGAAGATAAACAATCCAATCAAAAAATGGGCAAAGGACCTAAATAGACACTTTTCGAAAGAGGACATACAGAAGGCCAAGAGATATATGAAAACATGCTCATAGTCACTAATCATCTGAGAGATGCAAATTAAAATGACAATGAGGTACCATCTCACACCTGTCAGAATGGCTATCATCAACAAATCCACAAACGACAAGTGCGAGGATGCAGAGAAAAAGGAACCCTCCTGCGCTGCTGATGGAAATGCAGGCTCGTGCAGCTACTGTGGAGAACAGTATGGAGTTTCCTCAAAAAATTAAAAATGGAACTCCCATTTGACCCAATAATCCCACTTCTAGGAATATATCCCAAGAAATCAGAAACACCAATCAGAAAAGATATATGCACCCTTATGTTCATAGCAGCACAATTTACAATAGCTAAGATTTGGAAATAGCCTAAGTGCCCATCAGCAGATGAGTGGATTAAAAAATGGTGGTATATATACACAATGAAATACTATGCTGCTATAAAAAAGAAGGAACTTTTACCATTTGCAACAGCATGGATGGACCTGGAGAGCATTATGCTAAGCAAAGTAAGCCAGTCGGAGAAAGATACACATCACAAGACCTCACTCATTTGTGGAATATAATGAACAACATAAACTGATGAACAAAAATAGAGCCAGAGTTATAGATGCAGAGAACATACCATCCAACCTAAGAGGGGAGGCAGGGGAGGGAGGAGGTAAGAGATCAACCAAAGGACCTGTAAGCATGTATATGGGCAGAACCAATGGGCATAGACAGTAAGGGGGTGAGGGCATGTGCTGGGGAGTGGGAGTGGCTGGAAAGAGTTCAATGGGGGGGAAAGGAGACTTATGCAATATTTTAAACAATGAAAAGTTTTTAAAAAGTTTTTGAATTCAGTAATTTTGAGGTTCTATTTATGTTGGTTATATCTATCAATATTTACTATAAAAGAGATTAAAACCAATAAATTTTAAATATTAATTCATTTAAAATCATAATCCATTACAAGTTGACATAATATATTTTACAGAAAATAATTATATTTTCCAAAACAAAAATGTTAGTGAGGAGAGTGGCACTGTTTTACATGATCACAAATCTCTGTAATATTTCTGGCTTAATAGAAGGCAGCTGGATTCTCATTTATGTTTTCTATTTCAATCTGTTGAATACTCGATGTCAAGTTGCTCCTGGGAAAGTCCACTGTATCTAGTGAGGGAATGAGGTTTTTAAGGCAAATAATGTCTTCCTATGATTACTGTGGAAGTTTCCACTTACAAAGCCCCTGCCAGAACCTTGGGGACCCCACTCTGACTTCTGCTGCTTCAGAGTACAAACTCCTGTAAGTGACAGTGCCGAGCTGCAGGAATGTGCACCTTGACCGTTTTACATGATGACAAATGGCTCCCCAAAGAGGCTAAAAACGTGGGAATTACACTCCCACAGCAGGGTAACGAGAATTCCCTCAAATCTGTATGTTGTTAACCCTTGATATTGTCGGTCACTTTACTTTTCTGCCACACTGGTATGTGTGAAAGGCTCTCTCACTGAACTTTTATTGGGCATTCTCCTAATGATAGTCAGAGTTTGAGAATCTTTTCAAGTTCATTCACCATGGTTTCTCCTGTATGAATTATCTATTCATATCATTTTCCCATTTTATACTGAGGTGTCTTTTTTTAAGAGATTAAGCTTATTGAACTTAATTTCTTGTTGACAACATGCTTTGTAATAATTTCTCACAGACTGTCTATATTTATTCCTTAACTATGCACTATAAGAGAATATAATACAGTATTAAACCACCAACATTGCAGCCATATAGCCTGGAATTGAATTCTAGTTTACCATTTAGTAGCTGTGTGATACAAAGCAACGTATAATCTCTCAAAGCTACTGAACTGAAGTGAAAATAGTAATAGCACTAACATTACTTGGCTGTAATGAGAATTAAATAAAACACGTAAAACTCTTAACATTGTGCTTAATTCATAGGAAGTGCTCAGTAAATATTAGTTCTTATTATCATCACTTTATTATTCATTTCAGAGATTTTTTTAATGGTAACCTCTCAAAAGAAGTTTCTAGATATCATTTAAAATACCGCAGTACTGAGTAAAAATATTCTAGAAATTCAGAATTTCCTAAATTTTTCTGTTATTTTCAAGTCCTTCATATATATAACTATAAAAAATATTTGATCAAACGTACAGTAACAGTACAAATTATTTACTGAAATATTCGTGGATGTAATTAAATGGTAATTACTTCTCAGATTAAAAGCAACAAACATGAATACAATAACAATGAAACTAGTGCTTTTGGAAAAACTGTTGCTTAGTCAACATGAGCTTTAAATGTTCTTAGCAAGGTAACACTCCCAGCCAAATAAATAAAAAACTTAGATATATCTCTACCTTATCGATGAAGAAAAAAAGAGTCAGAGAGAGTGCAGTGGTATTGAATACTTTTATTTTTCTACAGAGATCATAGGAAAGGCTGAGAACATCTTATCCTCAACTCTCACCTCCCCTCCACTCCTCAGGCCAGTAGTGAAAAGTCCTTCAACACAGGAGAGAAAGATAATTAACTCTTTCAAGGTAGGCTAACCCATTTTACTAAAAAGCAATCTCCCTGTTTAAAGCTCACTACAGTAATAATCTTTAGAAAATGGAAATTTGTAATTGATCAACCTTGGCTAAACTAAAAGAATCCCAACGGCAATGAATTATAATACCTATTTTCCAGCAGAGAAAACGAGAAATCAGTTTCTAAAATGACATTACTCAGATGTTTTTAAAATGATGTGATATTTTAAATGGTAAATTGTAATTATCTGTTTTCTAATATAAAGATCTTTTGAATGCCACATCCTTCCTATTGCTGCTCTTTATTTTACTGGGCCCATAAAATCACTGACCTTTTTGTCTCATGAACTGTGATAGGTTCTGGAGAAATAGGATCACTAAGACAGGTTTTGCTTTCAAGGATTGTTGATGCTATACCCAAAACAGAGCAGCAGCAATAGCAGTAATGCGTAGCAAGCACCTATTCTGTGTTGTCAGGACAGTGCTAGATACTTGTGAGAGAGTAGTAGATGGAGACTGGGAACCCTCAAACTGAGAAATCACATGTAATACTTACTGGTCGTCACAGGTTCTAGGTGAATACTGAGTGCATAGGTGAATGAGTCAGACAGCGTAGTCTAATGATAACATTTATAAGAAGACCCCTGTACAGCGAAATAATTGCCAAACCACAGCCAACCCTCATTCAGCACTGAGTACACCTTTCACAAATGTATCACTAGTCATAGAGGGAAGTGACCATAAGGACAAGTGCCAAAACTTTAGGCAGAGTATTAGCACCTTAATACATAAGCCAACACTATCACAACACATTTTTTCCTCCTAAATGACAAAGCATTAAAGTGGAAAGGGTATGTGAGAGAGCACCATCCAATTTGATCCAAGAAGAGATCCCAGATGCATATCACACCAGTGGCTGGTCTACACCCATCACGGGTAAGCATCTCACCTTTCTTCCTGCCCCTCTGCCCTGGAATCCCTGCTTGGTTAACTGACAAGTAACTCCTGTCAGCAAAACCCTGGTCCTCCTCTGAGGCCACAGCAAATCCCAACACCTCTGTTTCTACTACTCTGTCCTGCACCTCACAAGCATGTTACCTTCTATTCTGCTCTTGATAACTACAATGCACAATGAGACAGGTGAGAGTTATGGCAGAAAAAAATCTAGGTTAACAGAAGATAAAAACATTAAACAAAACTGAATTATCTGGAAAGTGGATGTGATGAGTGTCTGAAAGTAAACATCTTGAGGTGTCTGCAGGCATTTAACAGGAGAGCCTGATAAAGAAGGTGGAGTCAAAATGAGATGAGGGGGAATGGACAATGTATGGCTTGCTTTCACTATACAAGTATTTCATATAAAGTCTTTTCTTCTGGGTAAAATGGAAAATAAAATATACTATTTTGAAAACATTATAATATGGAAATACTCAAGGAAAATATGCTCATTTGCCAGCATTGTATCTTCTTTGCTGAGATGCCTGTTAAAATCTTTAGCCTATTTTTAATCAGGTTGGTTTCTTATTGATTTTTAAAAGTTCTTTGTTTATTTTGGATAACAGTCCTTTATCATGTGTGTCTTTTGCAAATATTTTCTCCTAGTATCTGGTTTGTCTTCTCATCCTCTTGACACTGTTTTTTGCAGAGCACAAGTTTTCCATTTTAATGAAGTCCAGCTTATCAAGTATATATTTCATTAATCGTGCCTACAGTGTTGTGGGTTTACTCCTAGGTTGTCTTCTAGGAAAGCATGTAATTTTTCCACGTGGATCCAGTTTTTTGCCTTTATTTTTATTTATTTCAGAGGAACAGAAAGCAAGAAAATGCTAATCAGTTATATTACTCCTCCCCAGCATAACATCCTAATAAATGTTACCCATTGCTGTTCAGGGAGAGGGTTACTCTGGCAGGCAAGTGATATTTTTTTATTGCTCTTATTAGTATTTTCCTAAAATATCAGTAACTCACATAACATAGGTGTGTAAATGATAAAACCAACAATCTCTACACATCTGAAACTGAGTTAAGTACTGATTTCCTTAAAGAAGGGAATACAAACAATTAGTTCTGACCAATGTATACTGAGGGAGACCTCCCACGCACCTCCTCCCCACAGCGAGAGGAAGTTTAGCCCCACTGTACACAAACCTGACTGCAGAGACGGGACCTGAGGTCAGAACCACACTGGCAGCCTGACACTGTAAACACTCAGCAAGGCCAGACAGCACCTGGAGGCCTACGTGGCAGAGGCCGGTCGTAACCATTCCCACCAGCCTTTGAGATCCTGCTCGGAACGTGACTGGTCACAGGCTTTTGAAACAGAGGTCAGAATTCATCAAAACCAGAAATCACCACTATCAGCCTGAACCCTATTGCTGTCAAGAGGCCGGACAAGAAACAGCAGCAGTCCAGTCACAAATTAGCGCTGCTTTATTAGTAAGAGGGACAGTTTTTCACTTGTTAGGTAGAACCGTCTGGACCAACCAGTCTTAACACCAAGAAAGGCATTCAAACTCCCTCCACTTTAAAACAAAACAGGCCCTAGCTGGTTTTGCTCAGTGGATAGAACGTCAGTCTGCGGACTATAGGGTCCTGGGTTCGATTCCAGTCAAGGGCACATGCCACGGTTGCGGGCTTGATCCTTAGTAGGGGGCTTGCAGGAGGCAGCCGATCAATGATTCTCTCTCATCATTGATGTTTCCATCTCTCTCTCCCTCTCCCTTCCTCTCTGAAATCAATAAAAATATTTTTAAAAGTATAATCCTTTAAAACAAAACAGAAGACTACCTTTCTACCACTATCCCCCAAGCAGATGATCTATAACCGAGTAGCCGGGCCCACCTCGGGTCCAAGATGGTGAACATGGAACCAGGGGTGGGTGGCAGTGGGGGGGGAGGGGGCCGGCTGCCTGGTAGCTGGGGAAGATGGCCCTGACTGCAGGCCAGGCCTAGGGACTGTACTCATGCACGAAGTTCGTGTGCCGGGCCTCTAGTAGTTAAAGTGCATTGGGCCTTTTATCACCTGGCTGATACAGTATTCCATAGCGGTTTATTTTTTAAACTACCTTAAGTTTTCATTTTCTTTTAAAATATATTTTAATTGATTTGAGAGAGAATCATTTATTGATTGCCTCCTGCACGCCCCACACTGGGGATCGAGCCTACAACTTGGGCACGGGAATCAAACCACAACCTCCTGGTTCATAAGTTGATGCTCAATCACAGAGAGAGAAACATTGATGTTAAAGAGACACATTGATTGGCTGTCTCCTACACACACCCTGACCAGGGCCAGAGATCAAGCCTACAACCGACATACATGCACTTAACCTTAATTGAACCCATGATCCTTCAGTCTAAGGGCCAATGCTCTATCCATTGAGCCAAGCCAGCTAGGGCTATAAGAATTTTTTCAAAGTAACCAAAGAGAACCATTAAAATGGAAAACACTGAGACTATTAGTCTTTAAAAAGGGGGTTTAATAATCACATAAAGTTTTAGAACTTCCCAGTAAGAATGTTTTGAAAAATGTCCCTCAGGGTGGCCTTCAGAGATCGGGCCCCAGCTCGTACCCCCAGCCTCGCAGCCCTGCAGCCCCATCTGGCACCCCGCCTTGGCCTGGTACCACCCCCTCACCTGCCCCACCATCCCACCTGCAGGGGGATCGATCTGGGCCAGGCATCCTGCCCGGCTCCCTCAGTGCCTGGGAACCAGGTGGCAGCCCCCCCCCCCCCGCCCAACCCCCCCCCCCCACTGCCGCTGGCCACCATCTGTGGGAGGATCAATCGGGACCCGGCCCCCTGGCTGGCTCCCTCAGCACCTGGGAGCTGGGTGGTGGCCCCACCCCCTGCTGGTCGCCATCTGCGGGGCAATTGGGCCCTGCTCACACCCGCCTTGGCCTGGTGCCGCCTGCTCACCTGCTCCACCATCCCACAGCATCAGGGACACCTGCCATGTTCCACACTGCCCCCTGGTGGTCAGCGCATATCATAGTGAGCAGTCAAATTCCCAGTCTCCCGGTCAAACTCCCAAAGGACTGCCCAAGGGAACAATTTGCATATTAGGCTTTTATTATATAGGATAATAGCCTAGTATAAGAATAACCTCTTTAAACAGTACATACTACCTTCATCATTTCTTTTTCCAACAGAATGGCAAAAAAATGAATTGCAATATTTTTATGGTAATCAGAAGAACATTAATTCAATCTATATAGGGTTAACATACCAAAATACAATACATAGCGAAATACAGATCTGGCTTATTCATCTTAATGAGTAAATTCAAGATAAGATTTTCTGATTGCATATTTTCCAAATTTATTAAATACCATAATAAAATGTGAAGCAAAACTGCTCAAAACCAGTTAAACTGAGTCTTGATCTGCTGAAATGATTAACAACAGCATCTTAAAGATAATCCCACATCTGAGCACGTGATAGCTCTGTGATTTCAGGGCACAAAGCCCTCTATCCATCAAACTAAATGGAAGGGTTAGAGAGGTTAATAGAGACAGAGTATCTGTAATAGACTCTGCATTTCATTCCCTCCTCAATATACTCCAATGGCCATTGAGCCACTTGTAATGTTCTTATGAATCAATGCTGCCTTCACACTCAGGCTGGAGGATAGAAGCCACTGTGTGAAGCAATAAAGCTCACCTTTGAAATCCCCCGCAAGCTGATCAGATGGTTAAATCTAGGCGAGGCTTCATAAACAAGTAAAGTGCAGGCACGGCTTTAATTAGAACCTCAGATGGCACCGCTAACCACCTAAATAAAACGGGACGAGCACAGCAGCCGCCCACAAAGAGCAATGCCAACTCCCCGCCTCTGTTTACCAACAAGGCTTTTCTCTCCTCAGCTGCACAACACGGGCTTTATGAGCTCTGGGCTAGCAGTAGCAGTCAATAATTCAAAGTCACAGAAATAAATTCTGAATATGAACTTACATTCTATTATGGGTTGTACTCGCAGCAGTCAAAAATGTTACAGATTGAAAAACCAAGCATTTGCTAGGCTGGCACCCATTCTATCCTAATTCTCATTAAAGAAAAAAACCTCATACTGCAAACTGCTGATAAATCAGGGTCAGCTTACTCTATTTACAGCTGATTAAGGGTGATCCTGGGACTCCATAGCTTTCCAGTTCCTCCATGACAGAAGGAAATTACTAGAAGAGTCAGAAGGACAGAGCTAGTTAGCTAAGTCACAGCCCAGGTCAGGATGTAGGGTCAGAACGATTTGTGTTGAAGAGCAACACGCAGGAGCCTCGAACACAAAGTTCCTTTTGTTCGGTTTCCTTCACTTGTCTGCCTTGAGCTCCAATTTCCCTGGTGCTGTCTACTTTGTTCTTTTAAGTGACAGAGAGTAACTGTAACCGCTTCCCACTGATACTTTCCTTCTCCTTACGGTCATATAACCCTGACTGTTCTGGTCAGTCCCTTGTATAGACAGCATAAGGGACTTAGGTCAGAAAAGCTCAGGCTGAACATTCTGCTCCATCTCTTCCTATGGCAAGATCTTGGAAAAGGTACTTTTCCTCTCCATATGCCCACTTCTTCACTTATTAAAGGGAGATGATAAAAGCTGCACGTGACTGTTATGAGAATTAAATCAGATGGCAGATGTGACAGTTCAGGTATCCCGTTCCTTCCCTTCCCCCTATTTTAAATGCATCCTATATTCCTGGTCCCTCTTCCTACTGGCCCTCCTTCTGAGATGTGGATAACCTATGCCCTATCCTTGCTCCTTTCAAATAATAATGCAATAGAAAGTGTAATCGACTGAAAGAACAATTAACTAGGAAACAATCCAGAAGCCCACTGACAGGAGGCTGGGTCTGTCCTATACAGTGGAATATCATATAGCAGTGGAAATAAATGGATTATACAGGCACATGCAATTACACAGATGCATCTTAAAAATGTAATGTTGAGTAAAAAATCCCACCAGACTATATTCAGCAATAATACCCTTTTATAAAGCTCAGAAGGAGGAAGAAATACATGATGTGTAAGCATAGATACTCTAAGCACTGAAACAGCTCAGATGCCGATTCAAGGTCAACATTTTCACATAAATTCATTCATGTTTGGATACACACCTGAATTGGAATGTATACTGTTACATACATGGACACACCAAACACAAACAATCCACTTCTGTTCTGAGCTGTTGATTTTTTTAAAAATAAATAAAGCCAACAACATATGCTACCCTTCATTTATCTACCTTGAATTCCAGTCACGATGATGGCTATGGATGGAAATTTTGTTTTCTATTATAAAAGTTCTCCACACACCATGGCAACCACAGCTGTTGAGGTCAGCAGCACTTAGTTCTTTCATGTTGAGGCCTCAGCTCAAGATCCCATCTGTGCTGACTTGAGGCTGAAGGGAATAAATTTCCTCCCGCCTGGAAACCGAAACATATGCTGCGATAATTAAAGGGTCCGGAGCTAGGGCAGCAGGCCCAGCCGTGCTGAAGCCGGAGACCTCTGAGCGCTCCCGGGGCTTCAGAAGGGGCACCACCAGCCAGACAAAGATGCTCCTGAAGAAGAAGCAGGTCCCGTGTCCTACGAGTGTTATTTCCATACCTTACGGCAGGCTCCGGCCCCTGTTCGAATGCACAGTGGCAGCTTTGCAAATCCAGGAGCCAGAAAAGGCAACAAAACAGCAGCAGTTAGATGCCCCTGCACGCACTTCCTGTTTGCATCCCTTTACTTACCTGGACCGGCTGTCCAATGCTAACCACATGTGGCTATTGATATTTAAACTAAAATTCAGTCACAGTTAAAATTAATTTCTGCCGTCACACTAACATTAGTGACTAACCACATTTCAGGTGCTCAACAGCAACACAGGGTTGGTGGCTGTTAACCATATTGGACAGAGCAAATATGTAATATTTCCATTATTACATTAAGCCAGTGGTTCTCAACCTCCCTAATGCTGCGACCCTTTAATACATCTCCTCATGCTGTGGTGACCCCCAACCATAAAATTATTTTCGTTGCTACTTCATCACTGTAATGTTGCTACTGTTATGAATCATCATGTAAATATCTGATATGCAGGATGTATTTTCATTGTTACAAACTGAACATAATTAAAGCATAGTGATTAATCACAAAAACAATATGTAATTATATACGTGTTTTCTGATGGTCTAAGGTGACCCCTGTGAAAGGGTCGTTCGACCCCCAAAGGGGTCGCGACCCACAGGTTGAGAACCTCTGCATTAAGCACTTTTGGACCATCCTGATCTAGACACCAACCCACTTCTTTTTTTTTTTTTCTTTTTTTTTTAAATATATTTTATTGATTTCTTACAGAGAGGAAGGGAGAGAGACAGAGAGTCAGAAACATCGATGAGGAGCTCCAGTGGCGCAATCGGTTAGCGCGCGGTACTTATAAGAAACATCGATGAGAGAGAAACATCGATCAGCTGCCTCCTGCACATCTACTGGGGATGTGCCCGCAACCCAGGTACATGCCCTTGACCGGAATCGAACCTGGGACCTTTCAGTCCGCAGGCCGACGCTCTATCCACTGAGCCAAACCGGTTCCGGCCCAACCCACTTCTAAAGCAGAACCCAAATCCCTACCAGGGTGCGGAACATAAAATCCTGAGTTGCCCAGAAATGGCAAGGGCACATCACCCAGCACATCTGACCTAAAACTGTTCCCAGGCGTGGAGGCTGTGGCTTCTCTCCAGCAGCAGTGGTTTCTTTATTTGCCCATTTCCTTGTTTAGTGTTGCCCAGGGATTAAAAGAATGGACTCCAGTTAGATGATTTGAGTCTCACTCTAAACTATGACAATGTGAGTTAATTCCTCAACCTGTCTCATTATTCCATATGTAAAAGTGGGGATAATAATAGTAACAACTTCATAGGTTTGTTTAAAAATTAAATAATACAATACTCGTGAAGCTATTAGTACCATACTTGGCACATATTAAGAGCTTTGTAATTATTACCTATTAATCATTATTATCCCTGCAAAAAGCAAGGTAAAGAAAAGAATAATGATGAACATTATCCATTAAAATTTATTTAGAACTCTGGTAAAGATTCCCTCTGAGAGAAAATAAAAATACATAATCTTTTTTCCCTAGCCGGTTTGGCTCAGTGAATAGAGTGTCGGCCTGCAGACTGAAAGGTCCCAGGTTCGATTCTGGTCAAGGGCATGTACCTTGGTTGCAGGCACATCCCCAGTGAGGGGTGTGCAGGAGGCAGCTGGTCGATGTTTCTCTCTCATCGATGTTTCTAACTCTCTATCCCTCTCCCTTCCTCTCTTTAAAAAATTAATAAAATATATTTTCAAAAAGAAGATACATCTTTTTAATTTTCTGCACTGTAAATTTATAATGTAATAAATCCCCTTCTCTCCTTTAGAAAGCCTGTCCTTGCCTGTTCACTATCCTCACAAGTCTCTCTTCCACAGTGTGCACAGTGCTATGTTTCAAGAATCTTCGCAACAAGCCCACGTGGTGGGTAACTCAATGAGCTGACCGATTTTCAGATGAGAAAACTGAGGCCTGAGTGATTAAAAAACTCATGTAAGTGGCGGGGAGTGACTGGGATGCGGGCAGTGTGGATCCAGAGTTCCCTCTATACACATAGGCAATGATGTCCCTATACGCTGACTTCTCCCTTCCAAAACAAATACTCCCACGCTACTTGTTAGGTAATAGCATTAGAAAGCTTATGTAACCGTGTGGCAATGTCAGGGCAGGGGAAGCCTCCTGGGATCTGGGTGTGCCTTCACTGTCTGTCTTCTGGAGCCCCCGGCTAATGTGGATGGGAATCAAGCTCTGCTTCTCAGAAGGGTTGGCACTGACCCCTGGGAAGTGTGGGAGGAAGTTGTGAGGGTGGTCTGGTTTCCACAATGAGTGGGAGTGTACCACAGACATTCACTCTGAAGGAGAGAAGGGTGTTTACTACACTGTATGTCACAACACCACACAGCTTTCAAATGTCCAACTAGGACATTAGGTCTAGAAGCAAATCCCTTTTACAAATAAACGAAAGTAATCTTTATATTCTTTTATTATATTTAATGTACGCTGAATTTTCTAGGATTGCAACTACTAAGTAAGACAAAGGAAATAGTACTATTTTTCTCCAAAAATTTACCAAGAGCTGTTCATCATTTCAGATAATCACCAACACCTCACTCCTCCGTCAGTCTCCATTAGAGCTGCACATTTACAGTAATTCTTCACATGAATTCTAGTAGTGCCGAACCATGTATATAGGTAACATACACTCTTTTATGACAGCTTTCCATTTTTTCTTCTTTATATTATCACTAGAGGCCCTGTGCATGAATTCATGCACAGGTGGGGTCCCTCAGCATGGCCTGCGGGGATTGGGCCGAAACTGGCAGTCCAATACCACCTGCCGCTCCTGCCTGCTGCTCCCGCTCATCCTGGCCCCACAGCACCTGCCACGAACTCGTGCCCAGTCAGTCCTGATCAGGAGAGGCTTGCACCACTGCAGTGGCACTCACCAGCTGTGAGCCCTGCATCTGGCACCCGTCCTGAAGGGGGGTGGAGGGACCGAGACACATCGGCCCTCCAGGGGGGTGGTGGGACGCCCTTGCTGGCCCCAGATCCGGATCTGTACCACTGACATTTGCACTGGTTTCGGAGCCACCTTATAACCTCTTTTATATTGTTTCTTCCTTGCAGAGTGTCTAGGGAGGGAAAATGGCCACGGTGCCCAAGGACAACTTGCAGGAGGGTGGCAGCACTATCGGGAACATGCTGGCAGAGCTGGTCTGGCAGTGCCTGGCCCATTCTCTGGAGATTGGACCTGCAGGACTACTGAGGTAGTGAGTGCTGCTGCCGGGCTGGTGGGCCTCCAGGGCAGGTTGGTCAGCTGAGCAGCACTCCCACTGTAGTAGAGCACTGACCACCAGGGGGCAGCTCCGGCATTGAGCCTCTTCCCCCTGTTGGTCAGTGTGTGTCAGAGCTTAGGCTTTTATATATATAGATTAGGGCATTATGTTGACATTTTGAAATTGTGTGCATAAGTAGTTATATTGGCTAAGAATTTTTCTTCAGGATTGTGTGTGTACATATATGTCTGTTTCAAAGACATACACATGCTCATAAAAAGAAGACATTGTGCCTTACAAGGTTGATGTTCTGTGGAAAAAACTGGTGGTCCACAGAATGAACTCATGTGACACCACTTTGCTGTTTTCTTTACAGTTCACATTTCACTGTACAGGAGAACCAGAGCTCCCCGTCCCCCAACGCCAGCTTTCTGAGTTTGTCCAGTATCGGTAAACAGAGGAAACACTGAAACCTGTGAGTTCTGGATCCTTCCTATCCTAAAGCCTAGCCTGGAGCAAGTCTTTGAGGAACGAATAGCAGCCACTATCCCTCTTCTTTCTAATATCACTACCTCACCCCTCAACTCCACTGAGTCAACTACCATTGTGAACACATCCCAAGAGGAGATAGAAAAGGACCAGGATCTTAGATGGATCACCATCAGATCATCTCCAACCTCTCAGCACCTTTACCCCTCAGGAAATAGAAGGGTTTTCCCCGATCCTTCCGGGAGCTCCTGCAGCGACCTCCCGGCAGGCTGCTGATGGTGCCATCAGCAAATCAAAGACGAAACACAGGAATCCCATCCTATCTCCCTGACCTAGGTGGCCTAGCTTTTGTTTCTTACCCTCACCGCTTCCAATGAAAACAAGTCTGCATTGCCTATTCTTTTACTTTCTAATTCTTCTTTAGATATAAAACTTTCAAGCTCTTTAATATTTAATCTCTTTTGAGTGCCTTCTATGTATTTCCTATATTTCAGCCAAAAAATAGGGCAGGCATTAAAAAACAGGTTCCAGCCCTAACCGGTTTGGCTCAGTGGATAGAACGTGGGGCTGCAGACTGAAAGGTCTCAGGTTCGATTCCAGTCAAGGACATGTACCTTGGTTGCGGGCACATCCCCAGTAGGGAGTGTGCAGGAGGCAGCTGATCGATGTTTCTCTCTCATCGATGTTTCTGACTCTCTGTCCCTCTCCCTTCCTCTCTGTAAAAAATCAATAAAATACATTTTTTAAAAAAACAGGTTCCAATAAAACTAAACTAAACATATTGAATGGCAGCTACTTAACAGGTGTCATAAAAGAATAGTAGCTCATTTTTTTTCTCAGGGAATGAAAGGGAGAGAGGACAACATAGTGGCAGTTTTAAATTCTGCTGTGTTCCAGATCGTCTCAATTGCCTGGTAAGGAAGGTTACCCACAATTCATAGTTGAAGAAATCAATACAGAGAAGTTAGACCGTTTGTTCAAGGTCGTGTATAAAAGACACCTCCACGCCCCACTGCTAGGTTATAAACCTTATCTACCTAATTCCATTACACCATGTTGACTCTAACATTACATTATTATAATTATCATAACTAGTGCTAACGACATACCAAAAACTGTGCTAAGTATCTCATTTAATCTTCATAATAATGTTATGAGGTAAGTACCCAAGTTAGCCCCATTTTACAAATAACAAAACTAGAGAAAATAAGTTAGGTTGCCCAAAGTCACCTAGTAAATAATGCAGCTTAGAAGCAAACCCAGGCAGTCACACTCCAGACCCATGTTCCTAACCACTAGGCTACACTCTCTGCCAGGACTAACACTCACTAGGCAAAAACTGAGTAAATAGCTAGTTTTCATCAGTAAAGGTTACTGATGAAATTACAATAGTCCTATTCCAAACAGAATGGTTTATTTATTTTAATAGTAGCTATCTTCATAAAGATGCATTAGCAAATCAAAGTGAGATTTTTTTAATCACCAAATTATTAAAACTCATAAAAACCATAACCATAACCATTAACCTTAAAAACTAAATATCCTCTTTTGATATGCTAATGTAAATACTGAACACTAAGCTATTAAAGAATAATTTTCTATAACTGCTATTTACAGGTGAAAAGGGAGAGGGGATATTTAATGGTGCAACAACAACAAAAAATGTCTCCTTATATCTGCCCAGTTGGAAATCCATTTTTCTCCTTGGACTCCAGGCACCACTAGCTGTAGAATACGCATAGAGAAGTGGCCCCCAAATGCAAAAGAGAGAGAGAGAATACCAAGTTCAGTTATCACACTCTGATTTATAAATGAAACCAGCAGTGAGATATGTAAAGGATTATTCACATATCAGAGAAAGAAAGCAAAAGCTCTCAATAAATTGATTTTTAATGGATTTAAAGCTTGTTCTTGGAAAATAACTAAGAACTTTTTCTGGTAAATTAAACCCTTATGCAAGGATCAGATATGCCAATTCAGTCAAGTGGGACACAGAGAAGAATCCAGACAAGAAGAGAACCATTCTCTTCTCCACGCAGGTTAACGTTTAGTACAAATTTGCGAGGAGAAGACCCAAAATGTGTGGTATGATGTAACTAGTTCCCACTGCCACCAGCCTGAAGGTTTTTAATGTAATTATTTCATCTGCATAATACCTATGCAGAAAAATACACGCACATATATTCTCACATATATTCACATATATACAAATATGTAAATGAAAATACATATCTGGATCAGGTAAACCATACCTGAATATTGGAGCCAGGATTCTGATACCCACAATGGGCAAATCCCCTTACAAAATGCTGTCTTAATTTAAAGCTGACTACTTAGGTTTAGGTGTATTTCATATTATACTAATGAGGACAATAGCCAAAACAGGATAATAAAACTAATAAATCCTTGGAACTGTTAAGACAGGTGTGTTCTTAGTAATGTTTGGCCAAGAAAATTCCCTGGCAGTTCTTAAGTGATCTCTCCTTCTCTAAACTCAGTATCGTCTCTTGGCTGAGGATTCCAATTCCACAGATGGGAGGAGAAAGGATGGTGCTGTGGTCCACCCTTCCCTTCCAATAGAACAGCAATATTAATAGAGAAGATGAATTTAGATCTCAGAGTGTTCCAGGCGGTTGTAATGCTTTCCATACTCGATTATTTGTAGTCCTCGCAACAACCTCACTACTAATCCCATTTGCTAATAAGGAAATTGACCTAGGGTTTACGAAGAGTCTCTGGTCATATCTGGTGGAACCCTGGCTCCCAGCAGTAAAAAAAGGCTTAGCTCACTTTTATTTTCACATATTTGGGTTTAGTTTAAGATTTCATTTGTGGGATGTGGGGGGTTCCACTATTTAAAATAAATATATTGAGCACCAATAGTCTACCTACTTCCTTTCATTATTATTACTTATCCTTTGATATCACTTTTATGCATTATTGATACACTATTTAATTCTGTTGTTGTTCAACTTCCTGCATGCTTGTGATAAACCTATTTATGTCTTGAGCTGCATCCATTCAGGTATAAACTCCCCACAAGTAAGTTTACTTGGCTGGAAGTTCCTTCTATTCTTTCTATCTCCCATGTGGCAGCCTTCACATATAAATTTTTCAACAAGTCAACTTGGTTTAACTGGGTGAATAAACCCATATTTTTTGTCCTGGGAAAAACAATTTGGTATAAAACATGCTGGTGACAATAATGAACAATCTTGAAAACTTCACATAAGCAGGAGTTCTGCCCTACCCTGCCCCAAATTTCTTATCCATACAGTGACACCTAACAAGAAAAATGTTTTAAGCTACAAAACTAGGAGAACATATGTTCCTTGCAGAGGGACCGCTAATGTGACTTGTGTGTTATAATTAAGTTTGTTTTGACATAGCATTCAAATTTGCATTCTTATTTGATTAATATACACCACCATTATTTTTTTGCAGATCACATGAAAAATGAGCCCCACATACAGGAAAACTTGCAAGAAATTACTATTCATCAGCATGAATCAACAAGCTCGCAGTTATAACAGTACCCACTGGGAAAAGTAACAAAAAGCTGTTACTAAGGTCACATAATATGAAAGAAAAAGGGGGAAAATAAAGAACTCATTTCTGCATTGCAAACCATACAAATGTTTCAAGAGAAAATTAGTATCACTATCCAAGATCTAAAACCAAGAGGTAAAGTTCTGATATTTATTACAACTTGGATGAACCTTGAAAACTTAAGGCTAAGTGAAGTAACCCACACATGAAATGACAATATGGTATGATTCCACTTATATGAAATATCTCACAACAGGCAAATGCAGAGAGTAGATTACAAGTTACCAGGGGCTGAGGGGAGGAGGAAAAGGGGATGTATTGCTTAATGGTTACAGAACTTTTGTTTGGGGTGATGAAAAATTTTTAGAAATAGACAGTGGTAATGACTGTACAACGTTGTAAATGTAATTAAGGACACTGAATTAATTGTATTTGAAATGGTTGGAGTGGCAAATTTTATGCTATATATATTTTACCTCAATTATAAAAACATAAAATTATTGATATGGAATTTTTAAACTTTTTCTTCAATGTTTGAATTAAGAAAGTAACTGATTTCACAACAGTGGACCAGGTGATGTGGCTAGCCCAGGCATACTCTCTGCCATGAGAGAGCCTTGCAGGGCATGTCTCGGGGTTTGCATGATGTTGGAGACCTGTGAGGTGGGTCAAGTGGTCAGAGGAATCTAAACATGAAGAGCTTCTGGCCTGGCCAGCGTGGCTTAGTTGGTTGAGTGTCGTCCCGTACACCAAAAAAGGTAGCCTGTTTGATTCCAATCAAGGCACACACACAAAATAAAAAATTAAATAAAAGTAAAAGTGAAGAATTTCTGAGAAATCGTGGGTGGAAATGTTAATAAGAAGGGTAATTACCATTAAAATTTTAGCATAGGTTGGGAAGAAAAGCTATCATGGAGAACAGCAAAAAATGGTTACGTGGAAGGACAACCAGCCATATTTGATGGGAATAAAGAAATTGATGAACTTGATCATTTTTTCTGGTCCAGGTTCTGAAGAATGCCTATTCTTATATGATAGAGTTTTTCAGGCAGTCCAGTTACTACTTGTCAAGTCATTCTTATAAAAGCATGATATCTTAGGTTGAAATAAACTCTAAACTCCTTAAATATCTTTCTGTCAGGCAAACAGCCTGTTTGAATGAGGGAAGGGGGAGGAGGAAAAAATGTGGTCAAAGAGTCTCAAAATTTCAGACCAGGCAGAGCCTATAGGCCTTGTAAAGACTTATCCACTGAAACTGCCTCAGAAGCAATGCAAACCAGAAGACAGTGGTACATCTTTAAAGTGCTTAGAGGCCAAAAAAAAGAAAAAAATTAAGTCAAAATTCCATAGCTAGCAAAAACATCATTTCAGACAAATGCAAAGAGAATTTGATACAAGCATACCTGAAACAAAAATTTTTCAAGAAAGCTAAAAGGAAAAAAATAACACATAAAATTTCAGATAAACACAAAGATGTGAAGAGCACTAGAAATGTTAAGTATGTGGGCAAATGAAAATAACTTTTTCACATTTTAAAGTTTTACTCAAAAGATAATTTACTATTTTTTAAGAATGACAATATACTGTGGTGTTTATAACATGTACAAGTAAAATTATGGAATAGCAAGAAATGGGAGGAGGAAAATGGAAGTATACTATGACAAGGTCCTTACATTATATGTTAAGTTTATAATATTATTTTAAAGTAGATTACAGTATGTTAGAGATAAATACTTTAAATCCTCTAGCAGCAACAACCAAAACTAAAACGTAACTAACAGGCCAACAGAAGAGATAAAATGGAACATTTAAAAATGCTCAAATCAAAGGAAAGTAGAAAAAGGAAGGACCGGGACAAGAGAAAACAGAAAATAAGTATATGTAATAAAACTTGGCAAGAAAATGCCTACCAAGCAATATATTTAGTCTGTGTCATTGTGTCTATTGGGAATAAAACTGAAAACTAACATCTTTACTAATGGATATAAATGCCTGCCTGCAGGTTTCACAGATGACTCACTGTAATATAGTCATTTTGCATCGCTCCTCTTTCAATCTGTCACAAAATACCTGTGCACAGTAAGAATATTTCAACAAGAGATATTTTTTAATTAGCCAACTGAATCTTCTCATTCAAATAAGCTTTTTGAAATACTAGGCATCATGAAATAAAAATAGCAGTTGGGGATTTATACAAAGAAAGTCAAGTGAACTACCAAGCTGAAACAGTTACTTGTAAAATCCTGAAACTGTGGTTCATAGAACCACTATATACCTTATACACTATAGAGCAGCGGTTCTCAACCTGTGGGTCGCGACCCCTTTGGGGGTCGAACGACCCTTTCACAGGGGTCACCTAAGACCATCGGAAAACGCATATATAATTACATATTGTTTTTGTGATTAATCACTGTGCTTTAATTATGTTCAATTTGTAACAATGAAAATACATCCTGCATATTAGATATTAACATTACGATTCATAACAGTAGCAAAATTACAGTTATGAAGTAGCAACGAAAATAATTTTATGGTTGGGGGTCACCACAACATGAGGAACTGTATTAAAGGGTTGGGGCATTAGGAAGGTTGAGAACCACTGCTATAGAGTTTCTTGATCAACATTAAAAAAGTTTTCACATTAACATATCCTTTTACAAAAAAATACAATTATGCTTCCTTATTTCATATTGTGACAATAGGGATCAGGTACCAAATATATTAGAATTTATAGGCAGAGGCTAAAGGAGTAAAAAAAATTTTGTTTGCTTTTTTAAAAATAAATAATTTCCACCCAGCTGGTGCAGCTCAGTGGTTGAGCATCAACCCATTAACCAGGAGGTAACGGTTCGATTCTCGGTCAGGGCACGTGCCCAGGGTTGCTGGCTCAATCCCCAATAGGGGGCCAGCAGAAGGCAGCCAATCAGTGATTCTCTCTCATCATTGATGTTTCTATCTCCCCCCCACCTCTCCCCCTCTCCCTTCCTCTCTGAAATCAATAAAGAAATATATTTTTAAAATTTTTTAAATAAATAATTGCCTTGAGAGTGGATTTAGGCCGCTCTCCTCTTGGGGGTCGCCGCCGCCATGGCTAGTCAGTCGCAGGGCATCCAGCAGTTGCTGCAGGCCGAGAAGCGGGCTGCCGAGAAGGTGTCCGAGGCCCACAAGTGAAAGAACCGGAGGCTGAAGCAGGCCAAAGAAGAGGCTCAGGCAGAAATTGAACAGCACCGCCTGCAGAGGGAGAAGGAATTCAAGGCCAAGGAAGCTGCGGCTCTGGGATCCCCCGGCAGTTGCAGCACTGAAATGGAGAAGGAAACCCAGGAGAAGATGCTCATCCTCCAGACCTACTTCCGGCAGAACAGGGATGAAGCCCTGGACAACCTCTTGGCCTTTGTGTGTGACATCCGGCCAGAAATCCATGAAAACCACCGCATAAGTGGATAGGGAAGAGAAAGAAGCACCTGTTCTATGGTTTGGCATCTTATATGCCTCCAGGGAATATGAAGCTTTTGCAAAGCTTGAGTGATAATCTTGTGAAAAGGCATGAAATTATTTCTGTGTACTGTATAGTAGGTCCTTTTGCTTTTGGGAGAACAGCAAATCTAGTTTCTTTCTATAAACTTAGAGTAGAGTTTATCCAAAGATTTCATCTTTTTACCTCATATTTCTTAGAAAGTTAATGAGTATACTTTGTCTGTTTTTCTATGCCTTTTAACTGAAGCAACATATAAATATATATAACAATACTGACTTTTTCTTTCTTAGACATGGTAAGAAACACTTTTTTTTTTTTTAAGAAAGAAAGGGATTAAATTAATTTTTTCCCTTAAGCTTTCTTGAAGGTCAGGGGCTTTATCTATGAAAAAGTAGTAAATAGTTGTTTGTAACCTGTGTAAAGCAGCAGCCAGCCTTAAAATACGAGTAGTCCTTTCTGGTGAAGGGTTAGAACAATGAATAGTAGTATAATTGTTTGGGCTGCTTTTAGTATTAATCCAAATTACTAGATGATAGAATTCAAGAACTTGTTACATGTTGTTACTTGGTGTACTGATAATCATTTAAAAGTAAAGACTTTGTCATGCAAAAATAAATAAAAATAAATAAAAATAAAAATAAAATAAATAAAAAAATAAATAATTGCCTTGTTATTATTACAATTTATCCTATTTGATTAAGTTTAATCGCCAAAATCCCCAGGCTCAATGTAAAAGTAGTCATCACACAAATAGCTAAGCTCCCTTTCCAAGAGCCAGCCCAGACTTCTGAGCAGGCATGGACAGAGCATATGTGGAGAGGCCCTGTGGTGGAGCAGCACGCCAAGTCTTTTCAACACAAAAGAAGCAAAACTGCTCCCTGACTCTTTAATCGTCTCACTCAGAGAAGACTATAATAGCTCTCCAAGTACAGAGATGTGGCAGCAACTAGACAACAAAGACCACGAGTTCACCCAGTCCCCAGTTTGACTTGAAACTGGAATACTGTCTACATGTCAACAGCACAGACCTGGAAAAGCACTGTCGCATAAGCTGCTGATCTGCTCAGCACTCACCATTCCCTAGGTACTCATGGCTCTCTACTGAAGGCCACAATATCGGGGAGAAACCAGGCACTAAAGCGGGACGGAGTTGTGGGATAAATACTCCAACTTCTTTGCCCTCAGGTCATATAACTCTGAGGATAACTTCACAACAGTCCCAACAGGATGGAGCTCCAGCTGCCAAAAGTGGTAGCCCACTCATTAACACACCTGAACAGGTTTCCTTCCACCCCGTTTCCTTCCCCACTCCCACGCCCTCTGAGATTCTCCCTGGGGTCATCTCCCACATAAACTACTGGCACTCAAATCCTTGATGACAACTTCATAGTGTTGCCATCCAGTCCTTGAACAAAGCAAAGGTTTTAAAAAGAGAATGCATATGGATACCGGCAGGTTCAGGGCATGCTGGTAGAAAGCCAAGTATTTTAGTTTCACTAAAGCAAAGGCATAAATTTATGTGGCACAGTGGAAAATGCAGCTAGAAATATACCTTTGGGCCAGAGCATTTGGTAGGCAAGAAGAGGCGCCAACTGCCAGAAAAGGGGGAGGAGGGGAGAATCCCTAAAAAGCTGTTTGGAGACACTGGGTTTAAAGGGCTTATGGGCCCTCTGAGTGATTTTTCTCACTTATTGGAACCAACCAGAAGCCAGCGAGGTCTGAGTTAGCAATCCAGAGGGAAAATCTGGGCTGGTTATCTGGGAGTCATCAGAACCAGATGATAGTGAAGCCACGAAAATAAAAGACATTTCAGCGAGAGGGTTTGTCAGATCTAAAAAAAAAAAAAAAGAAGGAACCTAGAGAAATAACCTAAGAACCAACACATTAGTGGAATGAACAGAAAGGAGCTCACAAAGAATAAGCAGCAGCAACCACGTAAGTGGGAAGAAAATCAGGAGATAGGAAGACAATGTTTAAGGAAAACAGAGAAGCTGGTACTGACACATTTCACAGCAAGATGGAATAAGAACCAAAACACACGCCTGAGATTTTAGGTTGTTGCTGACATAGCTGAAAGCAGTGTAAGGGGAGTGACGGGGGGATGGGGGTGGAGTACACACAGGGAGGGCAGAAAAGACCGCCCTGGAGGTGAGCTGGTGACCAGATGGACAGGGAGAGTCATCGGGTGGAAGGAAAGGAAACAGTACCTGCAGTGCTGGACTGGATCCAATTCCAAGATGTTAATTCTGAACCAAAAAAAAGCTGTAAAGCACACATAAAATCTTCAAATTTTACAAATGTAACTAAGTTGTTACTTTGAGCAAACTAATCTTTTATTTTAATTATAATGCTACATTTTTGAGAAAAACAAACCAATTAAAAATCAGGAAAATATGCTGCTCAGCGAAATTTGATGAAAAGGTTATGTCAATAGGGCCACGCCTTTGGTATGACCGCTTTCTAAAATAGCAAATTTATATAAATCGGCTACATAAATTACTTTCTAATTCTGACTTCAGGCAACCAAACTTCAATCTTAAACTTCATTTTTGCTCAGTTGTTCTTTGCTTAAAAAGGAATATTTTATGATAGAAGGCGCCATTAAAATTTTCAAAATTTCCTATACTTATTGGAATTGAGAAAATCAGTCAGTACCTTAAAACCGCATCTCTGGCTACACTGTGGGAGAAGAAAAACAGACAGAACAATATACCCGTATGTTTTTGCCCTCCCTGCAAATGCAACACAAGAATAATACAAAAGTTATGTCACACTCAGATTGGACTAACGTATAAAGTACTACTACCTCTTCTAGCACTGTCTCCAAGGACAATATCAGAACCAGTTATTATCAACCGCATGTATATAGAAGAACTATCAGTTATGTGATGCCCTATAAAAACAGACACACTTTCCAATTATATCCATTCATTCATTTTAATTGCTCTGGAGAGTGATTACATAGTTAACTTGGCTGTCTTTAAAAAATTAAGTTGCTTTCATGGAAGTATTGTAGATAGCTATCCCACCACACATCAATTAGAAAGTTAATCATTCTCCTTGTTCTCACCAAGAGATCTTAAAGGAGGTGGGGAGGTGGTAATGGTTGGTGATTCTGAAAAGTTAATTAGAGGGCATTGAGTAAGAGATCATCCAGGAAAAAAGTTTATCAAAAACTCAAAATATGTAAAGTAAAAAACTGCGAGAGAGTCTCTTTAATGAGTTTATTCCTGTTCACTTAAGAAGAAAAATGTCTCTTCACTGTGTGAGGTTCAATTTTCAAAATGTGTGAGACCTCACAATATGATAAAATGACTACTCTAGAATTTTTCTTAGAATATTTCAAAGAGACAAAAGGCAAACAAAATCATAATGTATGACTAACAAAGCTCAAAATTAGCTCAAATATGTTACAAATTAAACTATAAGTAAGAAAGTTTCACATAATGGAACCCATGATATTACCGATCAGCAAGTAACTCACGAGCTACAACCATAATAAAAATATATTACCCTCCTCGTAAAAGCATGAATAATAAAGCAATTTATGTCTATGAATGAGTACTCCATCTTAAATTGTAAACTCATTATGGTTTTATGTAGGCAAATGTGTCATCACTAGCATTTAGTATTAGAAGTGACTTTCAAAACATACACACAACCCCATCTTCCACTGTCTTACTGGCCTTCCTGTATGTCACTTTATTCAAACTGGATGCCATTCTTCCACTACCTTCCATAATCCTATGAGTAACACTTAGAAGACCAATTTAGGTTTCCCACACACATCTCCCAAGACAACTCAGCCCACACAATAAACTGGTATTGTGCCTTAGCTATATTTCACAACCTCATTTAATTAAGTAAGACCAAATGAAATAAGGCATATAAAAGTGGATTTTGCAGCCTGCCATCAGGAGACATTTAATAAAGGCTTGGAATCTGAAATCAGCACAACAAAACATTCAGAACTAGAAGTCTCACATTTAAAATCAAATTAGACCAATGTTAAGGCAATAGCATAAGGGCAAGTGGAACACATTAAGAATGGAGAGTGGGAAGGAGTAAAAGAATTTGACCTCACTGCATACTTGCAGGTGAAACTAGAGTAACGTAAAGATCGCCAGGTCTACCATCCTTGAGCTGTATTCCTTGCTCCTTCCACTGAAGGAAAAGAGAAGGGCACTCACTTGCTTGGTGTCAGCTGCCTAACTGATAGTAGACTATATTGTATTGTTATATTGTAAATCAGAAGACGCCTTAATCAATAAGCCAAATTTGTTTGGAGTCCTTTTCATTTCGCTAGCGCTAGCGGGCCCAAAGGAAATCTTGCTTCTCAAATTCTGGGGCACAATATGGTGGAAGTCTTCTTTATTTATACGTTTTTCAGCTGTCTTCCAAATTTGGAACAAGACTTTCGGACCTTCTGAGAAAAAGTCCTGTGTCCTGGGACAGGGCTGTGAGACCATCTCTCAAGGCCTGGCCTGGCGCCAGCACTGACAACTCTGTCTGGGGCATAGTTTATGGCCTCTCTGGAATGAGAGTAGTCTTATTTTTCCCTATTATTTAAGCAAGCAAACATTTACAGAAGCCGAAATGGCAGAGTTAAAATTTTAAACAGCAGTTTTTACCCAGGATGGAGTTTAGTATGCTTCAGTATTCCTACTCTGAAGGTGGCCTTCTAATTTACCACATTCCTGCTTTATGCCTTCATGGTCTTCATCACAAAACATTCCATAGTCATTTTTTATATAACTTTTCACTGTTTGTATTATCATAATTACCCCCAATATATATTTACTAATGTGATAAGAATCAAACCAAATCCTATCAACACTAATAAAAGAGAAAAATGGTAATTGGCGTACGAGCTACCCTTTTCATTGGCTAATCAGGGCTATATGCAAATTAACTGCCAACTGAGATGGCAGTTAACTGCGAACAAGATGGCGGTTAATTTGCATATGTAGGCACAATGCAGGGAGGCCAAAGGGAAAGCAGGAAGAAGCCCCCTGCCACTGACAGTGATCAGAAACCCAGGGGGGAGCTAAGAGCTGGGGGGCAAGGCAAAGGCGGCCCTGGGGCCGCCTTTGCCCTGCCCCCCCAGCCATGATCGGAGAATCAGGTGCCTTTTCCGCCCTGGCCAGTGATAGCAGGAAGTAGGGGTGGAGCCAGCGATGGGAGCTGGGCACCGGTCGAAGCTGGCAGTACCAGGAGCTAGGGGTCCCTTGCCTGGGCCTAAAGCGAAGCCCACGATCGTGGGGCCGCTGCAGCTGCGGGTCCCCGCTGCCCGGGCCGAACGCCTAGGCCAGAGGCATCAGGCCTGGGCAAGGGGCCGATCCTGCGATTGGAGGGTGATGGGGGTCAATGCCTGAGGGCTCCCAGTATGTGAGAGGGGGCAGGCTGGGCTGAGGGACACTCCCCCCACACACACACACCCAGTGCACGGGGATCAGCGGAGCCGCGAGGCCTCCCGGCACTGGCATCAGTGTGACAGGGGGCAGTGCCCAAACCCCCTGAACCCCCTGATCGCCCTGCGGCTCTGTGTGCGACAGGGGGCGGGGCCACAACCTCCCTATCCGCCCTGCTCTGTTCGGGACAGGGGAAGGCGCCCCAACCCCCTGATCAGCCCTGCTCTGTACCTGATAGGGGGGAGCTGCCCAACCCCCTGATCGCTCTGCGGCTCTGTGTGTGACAGGGTGCAGTGCCCCAACCCCCTGATCGGCCCTGCTCTGTGTGTGACAGGGTGTGGTGCCCCAACCCCCTCCCCCCCTCCGACCCCCCCCAACGGGTCCTGCTCTGTGTGTGACAGGGTAGAGCCATAACCTCCCCTTCGGCCCTGCCCTGAGTGTGAGAGTGGCGGCGCCCCAACCCCTCTGATGGGCTCTGCTCTGTGAGTGACAGGGGCCAGCGCCCCAACCCCCTGATTGGCCCTGCTCTGTGCGTGACAGGGGGTTGCACCGCAACCTCCCCATCGACCCTGCCTTGAGTGTGACAGGGGGCGGTGCCCCAATCCCCCAATCGGCCCTACCCTGAGCGTGACTGAGGGTGGCATCGCAACCTCCTGATCCTCCCTGCTCTGTGCATGACATGGGGCAGTGCCCCAACTCCCCAAATGGCCCTGCTCTGAGCCCGACCAGGGGCTGCACCTAGGGATTGGGCCTGCCCTCTGCCACCCGGGAGCAGGCCTAAGCCAGCAGGTCGTTATCTCCCGAGGGTTCCCAGACTGGGAGAGTGCACAGGCCGGGCTGAGGAGCCCCCCTCCCCCCCGAGTGCACAAATTTTTGTGCACCGGGCCTCTAGTATATAATAAAAGCGTAGTATGCAAATTGTCCCCTCAATTGGGAGTTAGTCCGGGAGTTTGACCAGGGGGCAGGGCCAGCCGGGGGAAGGGAGGGAGTACCCTGCCAATAGCCAGCAGCTGCCTGGGACCCTACCAGAGCACAAATTTCATGCACTGGGCCTCTAGTCTCAAGACAAATTGATGCTTCACTTTTGCCCCAAAACATCACTCTTTACCTAGGTCAAATGTATAAGCTTTGGTGAAATCTGGTTAACTGAAATTATTGATATATATATTAGAGGCCTGGTGCACAAAAATTTGTGCACTCTGGCTGGGGGGGAGGGTCCCTCAGCCCGGCCTGTGCCCTCTCACAGTCTGGGACCCCTCGGGGGTGACCACTTGCTGGCTTAGGCCTGCTCCCCAGGGGACTGGGCCTAAGATGGCAATCAGACATCCCTCTGGCAGCCCAACAGCCCTCGGGGGATGTCCACTTGCCAGTGGGGAGCAGGCCTAAACTGCAGTCGGACATCCTTAGCGCTGCTGAGGAGGCAGGAGAGGCTCCCACCACCACCCCTGTACTGGCAGCCATCAGCCTGGCTTGTGGCTGAGCAGAGCTCCCCCATTTGAGAGCACACTGACCACCAGAGGGCAGCTCCTGCATTGAGCGTCTGCCCCCTGGTGGTCAGTGTGTGTCATAGTGACCAGCCATTCTCAGTCTTTCTGCTGTTAGGGTGAGTTTGCATATTACCCTTTTACTATATAGGATAGAGGCCTGGTGCACGGGTGGGGGCAGGCTGGTTTGCCCGGAAGGGTGTCCCGGATCAGGGTGGGTGTCCCGCTTGGGTGCCTGGCCAGCCTGGATGAGGGGATGATGGCTGTTTGCAGCTGGTCACACCCTCTTCAGGGTGGGGGTCCCCACTGGGGTGCCTGGCCAGTCTGGGTGAGGGGCTGAGGGCCATTTTCAGGCTGGCGGGCGACTGAAGCTCCTAACCTCTCCTTTTTTTCTGTTTTTTTTTATTCTGGGATTTATTTACCTTCTGTGGCTGTCACTGGAGCTGAGAGCCAGCTTTAGCTCTGAGGCTGGCTCCAGCTTGAGGCCTCAGCTGCTGTAAGCAGGTATCTAGGGTTTGTTTGGCTTCTATAATTGCAACATTGTTGCAGTCCTGCTCACTCCAGGTCTGACGGCTGAAAGCAGGTATCTGGGGTTTGTTTGGCTTCTATAATTGCAACATTGTTTCTTAGAGTGCAGCTCAGAGCCTGGCAAGGCAGGCGGGGAACCTTGGCTTCCTCCATCACTGGAGCAAGCAAGCCTCCTGTTCACTTCAGCTGCCTGGCTGTCGGCCGCCATCTTGGTTGGCAGTTAATTTGCATATCTCCCTGATTAGCCAATGGGAAGCATGTCAGAGGTATGGTTAATTACCCTATTTGTCTTTTATTAGATTAGATACACACACACACACACAGAGTCCACAGGCTTCCTACGTTATTTTCTTATTCCATAAATAGTCCAGGGAATAAATAAAGCAAAGCAGCAGAATTTAAGTTTCTTTGGTAACAGTAGTGCGTTAAGCCAAGAGGTATTCTGAATAACTGTAATACTAGCTAATGTACATGCAGAACAAGACTTACCAATGGCTGCTCCTCCCTAAGTTAGGAAAAACGATTGGGGACTATGGAGAATTCCAAAATGGCTTTAATGGAGTGGGGTGCAGGGAGCAGAAGAGCAATGGTGCTCAGATTCTAGTAACAGGAGAATTCCCAGCAGAATTCGGGAAAGAGGAGAAAACATGCTCACTAAGACCACATGATTAAATGTCCCCCGACACTGGCTTCCACTGCAGAGTTCTCCATATTCTCCACATAAATGCAAGTTCATCAGGGAGAGACTTCCCTTAAAAATCTTTGTACCATGGGTCCTAGCACCTGTCACATAGCTGTTACTCAACATTTCGTGAATCACCAATGCAAATACCAGTAGGAATTAGGTGCCAAGTCTAAAAATTTTCTGATTCTGAAGGTTTTAGTAATAGCTACATGTTCAAATTTCCTTCATACCTACTTGAGAGATAAAATGTAAAGGCCCTACAATATTATGGGAGAAAATGTATTTATGAAACTTTCTCCCTTGTTTTAATAAAACTGTATCACAAGAGTAGGGGATGAAAAAGACCCTAATCTTCCTAAAATGAACGTGAAGTCACAGATTTCAATTGCCAGGGATTGGGATAGGAGCTTGTTTTCACAGACTATCTCAGGAATCAGACAAAAATGTTTTTTTTTTAATCCTTTTTTTCCCCTTTAGCTTTTTATTTTTAAATAATTTTAAACTTACAGCAAAGTTGCAGTAATGGTACAGAGAATTCCCACATACTCTTCACCCAGCTCCCCTAATATTAGTATCTTACTTAACCACACCATAATTACAAGAGCTAAGAAACACTGATGCAATATTATCAACAAATCTACAGACTTTACTAAGATGTCACCCAAGTGAATGTTTCCACTAACACCTTTGTTCTGTCCATGATTCTACAATGTACTTAGGTTTCCTGTCCCCTTAGTTTCTTCCTATCTGTGACAATCCCTAAACCCTTCCTTGTCTTTGCGACTTGATATTTTTGAAGAGGAATAATAGAGTATTTTGGGTCCATCTGATGGTTTCTCACACTGAGACTGAGGTTATGCATTTTGGCAAGAACATCAGGAGAAGATGTTCTCTTCCCTTAGTGAAGGGGTATCTGCCGATTTATTCACTATAAAGTTACTCTTTTCCCTAGTAACTAATACCTTGGCAGAGCTACTCCGAGATTCTGCATATATCCTGTTTATTCTCCGGCTTCCATCCACTAATTTTGGCATCCTCCCTGGACCTTGCCTGCAGTAATTATTCCTGTGGTGTTCTAACTGTGATTTTCCACTGCCCTCATGCCTCTGACATTTATAATTCAAAGTCTTCTGTATGCTACCTCTCCATTTATTTATTCCTTTCATTATGTACTTATATCAGTAAGGGCTTGTAGATATTTATTTTATTCTGCAAGTTACAATCCAGAACTATCATAGTATTTTATTGCCCTTTCAGGTTGCTCCTGTGCCTTTCCACATGCCTCAGTTCTTTTTAACAACTTCCTTCGTCCTGGCACCACAAGATGTTCCAGGTTCCTCTTCTATTTTCTCTAACCCAGTCCTAGAATCACCCACTTCGCCAAGGAACCCGCTTTCTTGTATTGGAGAATGACACTTAGAAAACAAGATCTAGGAACCAGTGTGCTCATTGCCATTGGGATATCCTTCCTTCCAGACCCTCTCAGCAGCCAGAAGTAGGAAACATATGCATATATACTAACCCATGCATATATACTAACCCATGCATACATATATATCTGTATCTATTTTTGTATCTATCTATGTACATATATTGCTAAAATATTCAGAATGAACTCGTACCAGTATTTCTAAGTGCAACGCAATACCATAGGGTTCATTCTAACCCAAGAGTGGGCAAACTTTTTGACTCGAGGGCCACAATGGGTTCTTAAACTGGACCGGAGGGCCGGAACAAAAGCATGGATGGAGTGTTTGTGTGAACTAATATAAATTCAAAGTAAATATTATTACATAAAAGGGTACGGTCTTTTTTTTTTTTTTTTTCAGTTTTATTCATTTCAAACGGGCCAGATCCAGCCCGCGGGCCGTAGTTTGCCCACGGCTGTTCTAGCCTGTCACCTTTCTCTACAAGAAGTTCCCTTGTAATTTCTCTGGCAGTCAGAAACCCAGCTCTTGTTATTTACTGTACCTATTTTTACAACCCTAGTAAATTTACAGTTTCAGAAGAACCCATCTTCCATGAAAATTTAGTGACTAAAGTACTTGTGCGCAACTCTTTTCTGTCCTCAGATTTACAGTTTTCAGTCAAAATACTATTTTCTAACATTCATTCTATTCATTCCCACTCCCTTCAATGAAGTTATGTCATTTTTTTTGTAATATAGTTAGATTCTTAGTAAATGTGTATTCCCCTTACATCCTGGTTGTTGGGTTTGTAATTTACATAGAGAAAGATTTACTCTGATGTATATACACTGAATGGCCAGATTATTATGACCAACTGACGTTTGTGGGCAAATTAGCTATAATTTCCTGCTGAAGTTGCTAGAGGGCCAGATCATTATAAACGTCTGAATAGCACAACATACCTAAGTATCGTTGCTGATCAGGTTCATCCTATCATGTTGATGGCGTATCCCAATGGAGATGGCTTCTTCCAACAAGACAACGTGCCATGCCACGGTGCTCGTATTGTGCAGGAGTGGTTTCAAGAACATGAGGGAGACTTTACCTTGCTTAGGTGGCCCCCACAATCACCAGATCTTAATCCAATTGAGCATTTGTGGGACGAAGTTAAAAGAGCCATCAGGCAGCTGGTTCCACAACCATCAAGTCTCACAGACCTGGACAGTGCTATTCATCAGGCAAGGTGTCAGATTCCTCGCACCACCTTTCAACATCTCATGGAGTCAATGCCAAGAAGAATCGCCACAGTATTGAAGGCAAAAGGTGGCCCAACAAAGTACTGATGGGGTGGTCATAATAATCTGGCCACTCAGTGTAGTTCTGTGGGTTTTAATAAATGGAGACGCATGTATCCACCACCACAGTCATGATACAGAGTAGCTACATATCCCCCAAACCCCCTCACGTTTGTCCCTTGTAACCAACTTCTTCCCCATCCCAATCTTGGTAACCCCTAATCTGTCCTCACCCCTACAGTTTTGCCTTTTCCCGTTTACAGTATTTCAATTGTGCTTATGGTAGATCTGCTCAGACTGCTCCATAGCTGTTAGGTGCTGTATTCTGTGTTTTTCCCCCTACTCTTTTTTCTCTTTTCACATTTTTTTATCTTTTCTGGTAATTTCTATTAACCAATTCTCAAGTTCAGTGATTCTTTCCTTGTGTCAGAACTATTGGTAAGCCCACCAAAGGCATTCTTTGTTTCTGCCATTTTTTCTCACTTTTAGCATTCTATTTAACTATTTTTTGTAGTTCCTATCCTTCGGTTAAAGCTACCCATCTAATTCATCATGCTGTCCACCTTTTTCATTAGAGCTTTTAATGCAGTAATCATGGTTATTTTAAATTCTCTACCAGATAGTTCCACTACCTGTGTCCTGTCTGAATCTGATCTGTTATTGCTTTGTCTGCTGGCCACGTGCTGGCCTTTTCGTTGCCTTTTTGTATGCCTCCCATTTTTGCTGTTGAACGCTGAACATCTTGTGGAGAAGCCGGGACTGAGATAACAGCTTTATGCCTAGAAACAGGCACACCTCTTCGTTGGCTAGGCCTTCAGGGTGGGTTTAAATTAATCGAGTCAGAAGCCAAGCTGAGCTTGACGTTCATGATGAGCATGTTACCCTCCAATCTCCTCTGCAGGTAACTTGTGACTGGAGTGGAGCCTGTTTGCCGAGGTTTCTTCTCAGTCGGCCACGTGCTCAGCTTTAGGTCTTCCCTTTGTGCCGCACCTGAGCGGCTCCCCTGGCATGGTCCCCCCCTCCCGGCGGTACTCCACTGTTACTTGCTACCTGATGTTTACCACTCTGGGGACAGGAGGCAAGAACTGGGTTTTCTGTTGTTCTGATTAAGCATCAACCTTAGACAGTCCCTGGGTCTCAGGGATGTGGCCTTCTCAACGCTCCTGCCCTTACCCAGCTGTGGTTCTGGACCCACACGAACACCCAGAGTGGGTCTGATTCTATTCCCCACGCTGGGGGCGAAGGGTGCTTACCAGGGCCCTGAAGGCACAGAGCTGTTCCCGCCCTTCGCCCTGCTTCCAGTCAGTAGAGGGCAGAGGGATGACAGGGAAACGGGTCCTGGCAGAATTTCTTGCTCCATCAGTAGCAGCCGCTCTTCTCCTCAAGCCCTCAACCAAAGGATGCTTTCTCATGAATCTCACCTGTCTTTTGGGGAACACTTAGTAGAGTCTGCAGAGAAAAGCCTGCAAGTAGCTATTCAACGCCCCTTACATGTGCAGCCTCCCTGGACATCCTATTCTCTTGCTAGCCACATTCAGCATCCACCCATCTCTCCAGCTATGCCAGCGAAATTCTCACCTGTGCCCAGGAAGCAAGTGCTCATGGCTCTCTGCAGGCACCTGTTTCTCCTTAGGCCTCCCGCTACAGGGTGCCCTGGGACCTAGGCTCTGATGGGTTCAAAAAGCAGTCATAAACTTGCAGCTTTCCAGGTTTTATTTGTTTGCTTTGTCTTGTTTTAAGGGTAGAAACAATGCTCTTTCTGCACCACAATTTTGTTTTTATGAATGCCTGAACTTGTCTGCTAAAAGATAAAACTATGAAATAAATGTAAAGCTTACTGAAAAGTCAACCTAAAAGCAACATTCCAAATTAAAATACTCTAATATAACTTTTAGTCTTAAAACCTAATTAGAGAGTTTTCGGCTGTTCATGAATGTGATTTTTTCCAGCTGTTGATATATCAAGAAAAGTCTCATTTCCTAACAATAAAACGAATTCAAAACTAAATTGCAATTATGCACTTAGACATAAACTACACCGAGAATTCAGCCTAATAAAAACACATACCAGCTGATAATGATTTCTTAAAAGTATTTAGTTTACATTTGACAGAATGCTTTCAGAACACCAATTACGTGTTCATAGCTCCCATAATTTTGTTTTACAAAATATTTCCTCAAATCTCTTGAGCGATTACCACAGGGTTAAAAGTTGTCCTAAGATCAAAGATCAAACAGAGTGGAAAAAATCCTGTAATTCGCTAGAGCAGCTACTGATCTTTTCCATCTGCTATGCAAAAAGGAGGTGTGTGTTAAATTTGAAAAGAGAAAACCTTTTAACTAAAAATGGCAGTAAACTGATTCTGGCACACATCCAGAAGCAATTTTTCTATATGAAATTCAAGTCCCTTTTGCAAAAATATAAACAATGTCAACAACAGAAAAATAAAATCGAGTCAGTAAAGTACTGTCTTTTATTTATATCTTTCTTCCTATAAATATATCACCTGATCAGATTTCTATTATAAAACCACACAGGAAACAATGTTTAACCATCAAGATAACTTTATAAGCACACGCTTATGAGTGAATGACGCGAGGCAGCTGCAGCGAGACCGCGGAGCTGCAGTTACCCCCGCCCTAGAGAAATGACTTTCCGGGCAAAGGCCAGCAACTCACAGGTCTCCCCTGGCCTTTCCTTCATGTAAAAACCTAGAAGCCCTGTCTACGTTCATCTTGGAAACAATCAAATTCCCAGAAGACAAGTAACATGGCACATTTTTTAGCAGAGGAAGCACTTCTTATCTCCTGAGACAAATGCTCATAGGCCTACCAACAATTACGGCCTTTAGTATCCATCAAAGTATTCTAGAACGAGGTCTGTTTCTCTCCTTGATGTGCCTTTACCGTCTCTCTCCTCTCACAATTATTGAACTATACACCCTAAAATGGGTGAATTTCATGATATATATATATATATTAATGAAGTTAAGGAAAATATTATTGGATCTTATGTTGAATCAATGAGTCTACAAATAATTCCCATTCTCTTTTCCACATACAACGGTACAGATAGGTCTCAAAAACAATGGAGGTGGAAATGGTCTTTTAAACAAATGGTACTGAGACAATGGATATACACATGCAAAAGAATGAATCTGAACACCCCCCCAACTCACCCCAGATATGAAAATTAACTCAAAATGGATCAAAGAACTAAATGGAAGAGCTAAAACCCTTAAAAGGAGCAGATATATAAATATTAGTGGCCTTGCATTAGGCAAAAGTTTCTTAAATATTATACCAAACACACAAATAACAACAACAAAAATAGGTAAGTTGGACTTCATCAAAATTAAAAGCTTTTGGACATCAAAGAATGCTATCAAGAAAGTGAAAAGACAACCCACAGAATGGGAGAGAATATTTTAAAAACCATGTATCTCAAAAAGGTCTAATTTCCAGAATATATAAAGAACTCTTACAAATCAATAATAAAGGGACAAACAACCCAATAAAAAAAACAAAGTATTTGAGCAATTCTCCAAATAAGAGGTAAAACGGCCAAGAAGCACATTAAAAAGGTGCTCAACATCATTTATCATTAGGGAAATGCAAAACAAAGCACCTACTAATATGGTTATAATAATTTTTTTTTAACAGAAACAAGTTTGGTTGAGGGTGTAGACAAATTGGAACCCTCATCATTACGGATATAAAATAGTGCAGCCACTGTGGAAAACAATTTGGCAGTTCTTTAAAAGATAGTTACTGTATGACCCAGCAATTCCACTCATAGATAGATAGATAGATAGACAGTTAGACAGATAGATAAAAGGCAAATAAAAGCATATGTCCACGCAAGAAATTGTTCATTAGTGTTCACAGAAACATTATTCATAATGGTCAGAAAGTGGACAAAACACACAAATGTCCACCAACTGATGAATGGATAAACAAAATGTGGTGATATATTCATACAATGGAATATTATTCAGCCATAAAAGGAGTGAATTCACAATGTATACTAATATAGAATCATTGTTATACACCTGAAACTAATATACACTGAGTGGCCAGATTATTATGACCACCCCATCAGTACTTTGTTGGGCCACCTTTTGCCTTCAATACTGCGGCGACTCTTGTTGAGTCTATGCCAAGAAGAATCGCCGCAGTATTGAAGGCAAAAGGTGGCCCAACAAAGTACTGATGGGGTGGTCATAATAATCTGGCCACTCAGCGTGCATCTACTATACCTCAACTTTTTAAAAAAGGAATGAAGTACTAATTCATGCTACAACATGGATGAATCTTGAAAATATTATGCTAAGTGAAAGAAGTCAGTCACAAATCCTTTGTGTTTGAGGTTTTTTTTACATTTCAGTTTGCATTCAATATTATCTTGTATTAATTTCAGATGTACAGCATAGTGGTTAAACAATCATCTACTTTATGAAGTGGCCACCCACCCCGACATTTCAGATACCACTGTGCACCATACCGTTATTACAATATTGTCGACTATATTCCCTGTGCTTTTCATCCCTGTGACTATTTTGTAACTAACAATTACTATTTCTAATGCCTTCACCTTTTTCACCCAGCCCCAGAACTTACCTCATTTCTGGCATCTCTTAGTCTATTCTCTGTATCTATGAATCTGTTTCTATTTTGTTTATTTTGTTCTTTAAATTCCACATGCAAGTGAAATCATATGGTGTTTGTCTTTCTCTACTTGGCTTATTTCACTTCACATAATACCCTCTAGGCCCACCGATGCTGCCATAAATGGTAAGATTTCATTCTTTTTATGGCTGAAAAATATTTCATTGTATATATGTACCACAGCCTTTTTATCCACTCGTATATATTGATAGGCGCATACATTCCTTTCATGTCTTGGTTATTGTAAATAATGCTACATTGAACAAAGGGGTGCATATATGCTTCAAATTACTGTTTTGGGTTTCTTCAGATATATATACCCAGAAGTGGAATTGCTGGGTCATAAGGCACTTCCATTTTTGTTTTAACTGATTTTTTTTTTTTTTTAGAGGGAGAGAGAGAGAAATATCAAAGTGAAAGCAAAACATTAATTGGCTACCTCCTACACATCCCCTATTGTGGATCAAGCCAGCAACCCAGGCATACGCCCTGACCTGGATCGAAACAGTGATCTCTTGGTTCATGGGTCGATGCTCAACAATGAGCCACGCTAGCCAGGCATCCATTTTTAATTTTTTTTAAAATAGTATTATTTTTTTAAATTTATTTTCTTGTTTAAAGTATTACAAATAGTAGTACATATGTCTCCTTTTTCTCCCCATTGACCTTCACCCAGCCTCCCCTACCCGCCGGCATATGCCCTCACCCCACCCTCCCAGTGTCTTGTGTCCATTGGTTATGCTTATATGCATGCATACAAGCCCTTCGATTAATCTCTTACCCACCCCCACCCAACACTCCCCAGCCTTCCCACTGTACTTTGACAGTCTGTTCGATGTTTCTTTGCCTCTGTATCTATCTTTTTGTTCATCAGATTGTAATGTTCTTTATTATCCATAAATGAGTGAGATCATGTGGTTTTTTTTTTTCACTGCCTGGCTTATTTCACTTAGCATAATGCTCTCCAGTTCCATCCATGCTGCTGCAAATGGTAAGAATTCCTTCTTTTTATAGCAGCGTAGTATTCCATTGTGTAGCGGTACCACCATTTTTAAATCCACTCATCTGCTGATGGGCATTTAGGCTGTTTCCAGATCTTAGCTATTGTAAATTGTGCTGCTATGAACATAGGGATGCATATATCCTTTCTGATTGGTGTTTCTGTTTTCTTGGGATATATTCCTAGAAGTGGTATTACTGGGTCAAATGGGAGTTCCATTTTTAAATTTTTGAGGAAATGCCATACTGTTTTCCACAGTAGGTGCACCAGTCTGCATTCCCACCAGCAGTGAAGGAGGGTTCCTTTTTCTCCGCATCCTTTCCAGCACTTGTCATTTGTTGATTTGTTGATGATAGCCATTCTGACAGGTGTGAGATAGTACCTCATTCGTGTTTTGATTTGTATCTCTCGGATAATTAGTGACTTTGAGCATGTTTAATTTTTTAAGGAACCCATACACTGCTTTCCACAGTGGCTACACCAATCTTCACTCCCACAAACAGTGCACTAGGGTTTTCTCTACATCCTCCCTAACATTTATTGAGTTTTTGAAGGGTATATTGTTGCTGTTGTTTTGGTTTTTTAGAGGGGCTTATTTTCTTATTCTAAACTTTTATCTTCAGACATAAAAAAACACCTTTTTGGCCCCGTGGCTTTATTCAGCAAATCACCTCCACAAATGACACATGGCAGTTTTGACATACTTCATGTAGGGCACACACAAAAACATCCTAATGTCTTAGACCCGCCACATGAGCACTGCCCAGTGAACTTCCTGCAACATGGGAAATGCTCTATAGCTGCACTGCCCAGTACAGGAGCACCTGCCATATGTGGCCACTGAACATGTAAAATGTAGATGTGTGCTTAAAGTGCTAAATTTTTTTTATTTCAATTAACTTAAATGAAATACCCACTTGAGGTTAGTAACTGTGATACTGGCCTGTGTAGCTCTAGGTAACTCCTAACATTTATCTCCTTTGCAGACCTCAAGCTGTGCTTCCGTTTTGTTAGTCAGAGGTACCTGGCTCACTGTGACTCCGACAGCCACAAGAAGCAAGCATCTCTGGATAGCTCTCCCTCACATTTGAAAACCATCTTTGGTTTCATTAGTATCAACAGACTAAAATAAATAAGTCTATAAATCTAAGACTAAAATAATTAAAACCCCCTAGAGAAGCCGCTAAAACAACAGCTCCCACTAATTACAAGCAGACAGGCTGTGGTATGTACATAGACAACAAAAGACCTTGTTCATGGGGGATTAATTGATAGCGAAGGCCTGACTATGTTAAGTATGGCTGTAAATCACTGCATCTAATAAGATCGTTCTGCAATAAAATTTCCAGAATGGTCGTTTTCCCATGGAATGAGAGTTAAGAAGCATTTGTCTAAATCAGTATTTGTCGAAGTATGTTTTAAGGAATAATAGCGCAGTATAAGTTAAGCAAGATGCCAAGAGTGCTCATGGTTAAGCTGGGGAAAAATGCTGGGCTGACCAAAAACAAAATGTCTTGGGAAGAGTTTTCCATATTTTTTAATAAGCTAATGTTCATTGTGAATCTCCAAGAGGGAGATTATGGAAAGTTTATGAAACCTACCTGACCAATAACTATGGAAAATAAAGGTCTAATCAGTATTTCTGAAATCTGCCTTGTTATGAGGATCAAATCACCACATGCAATCAAGTGCTTGTCGAATGCATGGATCTCAAGGCCTGGTGACTCTGATTCAATAGGTCTGGGGCAAGGAGTCCTTCCACAGGGAAGCCTAAGGGTTCAGAGCAAGGTAGGAAACACTGGACTAGTGCATTCAGAGGACCCAAAAAATCTGAAGCAATACATACACATAAAAACGTACACGGACCATCACACATGCATGCAACCATTTTCTGTTTGTTTAACTAAAACAACAGAAAATAGCCGAAACCGGTTTGGCTCAGTGGATAGAGCGTCGGCCTGCGGACTGAAAGGTCCCAGGTTCGATTCCGGTCAAGGGCATGTACCTGGGTTGCGGGCATATCCCCAGTAGGAGATGTGCAGGAGGCAGCTGATCGATGTTTGTCTCTCATCGATGTTTCTAACTCTCTATCTCTCTCCCTTCTTCTCTGTAAAAAATCAATAAAATATATTAGAAAATAAAACAATAGAAAATAACAAGCATTAACAAGGATGTGGAGAAACTGGAACCCTTACAGACTGTTGGTGGGAGAGTAAATTGGTACAGACACTTTGGAAAACAGTAAGGCAGTTCTTCAAAAACTTAAAAACAGAACTACCACATGATCCAGAAATTACATTTCTGAACATATTAACGAAGTAATTTGAAGCAGCGTCTTGAACAGATATTTGTACACCCATGTTCATAGCTGTACTATACACAATACCCAAATGGTGAAGGCAATCCAAGTGTCCATCTAAAAATGAGTGGATAAACAAAATGTTTGTATATAGAATGTAATATTATTCATTATAAAGGAAGGAAATTATGACACATGCTACAACAGGGATGAGCCTTGAGACATCACACTAAGGGGAAAAAGACAATCACACAAAAAAATTCTGTATGATTCCGTTTACAAGAGGCACCTAGAGTAGTCAAATTCACAAAGACAGAAAAGGGTGTGCAGTTATTTTTAATGAATACAAAGTTTCAGATTTGCAAAATGAAAACAACTCAAATGGATGGTGGTGATGGTTGCACAATCTGAATGTACTAAATGCCACTGAACTATATGCTTAAAATTTGTTAAGATGATAAATTTGAGGTTATATGTATTTTATTACAATTTTAAAAAGAAAAAAAGAAGAGATCAGAATTGTCTGGTTACATAGGAGAGATTAGTGCTACAGGCAGCCTAGAGCCTTGTGACTTATAGACCACTGTCATTACCACCACACCTTGCCTCTAAAGATAGACAGCCAGCTAGGTATGGTCTGAATAGGAAGTCACAGGTCTGGCATATCCTAGGTCTAAGAACATGCCACTTCTGTAGTTCTGCTAATTTGGAATTTATAATTATCCCAGGAAAAACCTCAGTTCACCCAAACGATCTAATTATGAAGAAAGTGTTTACTGATATACAGAATATATGTAACCTGCTTAAGAAATCAAATTTCTTTAGTACTTCCAGCATATTTATCATGTTTATAGTCTCAGAGTCCACAACTACCATTTCTTGAATCATATCATGGAAATAAAAAGAAACTGTTAGCCCTCCCAGCTTCTGGGGGGTCGCAGGTTCGATGCCTGGTCAAGGGCATGTGCCTGGACAATGTTTCTCTCTCTCTCCCTTCTCCCTCCCTTCCACTCTCTCTAGAAATCAATGAGGAACATATTCTCAGGTGAGGATTACCCAAAAAAAGGTTAACTTTTACCTTAAATTTAATATCTCCATACACGTTCTTTTTAAGTTATTCTAGCACCAATGCATATTTTCCCACTGTTACTATTGAGTCCAGTTTGTATTCTATCGAAGATACACTAACAAATGCTGGAAATGAAGCGGCTATGTTACATATTTTAAAATGTTTAATATCTTTACATGAAAACAGTGATTACTACTTTCTGCTTTTTATGTTAAATTTTGATAGAAATTTTATCACCATAAGATCAGTCAGGGTTTTATCTTCTTTTAATCCAAATGTAATACCGAAGAAATAAAAATTTGATTGACAGATCATTTAATATTACCTCAGACAGGTAAAAACCTAATTTAAATTTTTTTCAAAAAGTCAAAATAATTTTTTGAGAGAGGTTTATGATAATCAGCCATCCTATAATTCTGCATTTTTCCACCAGTATTATCAATGCGCCAAAAACAATGTCACCCACACATACCCTGCAAAGCAAACAGATCCTATCCCACAGCAACTGGGGGCTGGGAGGGGGTCCTCAATTCACCCTCTGGGTGAAAAATGTTAAACATTATTTCTCCAGACAGTTATGACAGTTTTCAGCAGCATTCAGTAAGAAAAAATAAATAAAAAAGCTGTCATTCAGAGAACAGTCATGTTTGTGAGGATTTTTTAAATTGTAAAATAACAGGAAAGTGGGGAGACAAGAAAATGATACCATCACACAAACCTTTGTTAAATTGATACCCACACAAAATATATATGCAGTTTGATTTTTCAAGATCTGGGATACCATTTTGTAATTAATTGACTTTTATCACTCAATAGGATTATTTGCCCCCATATCACTAAATTGCATTAAAAATAAACACATTAAAAGATACCTACCACATATCTACCACAAACACTAGACTTAGCACTTTCCATAAATTCTTTCATCCTCACACTCATTATACTAATGAACAGACTAGTGTTAATATCTATAATAATAAAAGGGTAATATGTTAATTAGACTGGACATCCTTCCTCATGAACCTGGGGCCAGAGGGAAGCCAGCGCAGATCCCAGGTGCCTGCGGGCAGCCCAAGGGAAGCCAGCGCGGGTCCCGGGTGCCGGAGGAAAGCCAGTGCTGGCAGCCAGGGGAAGGAAGGCCTACTCTTGCACAAATTTTCATGCATCGGGCCTCTAGTTTAATGATACTTAGGGTCACGGCCAAATAATCACGGTAGTACTTTTTTAAAAAATTACAAAGTCAAATTTATAGAAGCCTTTTTCAGGCAGAACCTAATGATGTAGGAACTCTCTCCTCAAATCAACAAGTACATGTCTATAAAAAAAAGAGTTTGGGGGGAGCAAAACTAAATTAAAAGAAGTATACAAACATATACAAGTCGAAATCTTGACTTTGATGTGACTAAAGGGAAAGTCTCGTTTTTCTCTGCTATAGAGGAGCAGAGAGGTAATTCAAACAAGCGGCAGCTTTCAGAGAAACCGTTCACAAACCCCCTTTCGTAGTTACAGGGATGGAGCTTCCATCAGTGACCATCCTCCTCAATGTGCCAGCATCCCCCTTCCTTTGTGTTTTCCTGGGAGACGGAGAAGTCCCTCTGTGAGTGGAACAATAACCCGGTGCCCAGAGTGTGAGGCTATCTATGCCTGTTGCCTGGCTGAAGGCCTTTGGGAATTATGCACACCTGTCCGTGGGGGAAACCTGGTCCTCCAATCTGGTCAGATTATGCAGAAGCAAATTACAGGTAGCCCTTCCAGTGGTTCTCAACCTGTGGGTCGTGACCATCGGAAAACACATATAGCATATCAGATATTTACATCACGATTCATAACTGTAGCAAAATTACAGTTTGAAGTAGCAATGAAAATAATTTTATGGTTGGGGGTCATCACAACATGAGGAACTGTATTAAAGGGTCGAGGCATTAGGAAGGTTGATAACCACTGCTTGTGTCTCTCCCCTTGACCTGCCATTCATAAGCACATACATAGATAAAGGAGAAGGAACATTTCCCCCAAGACACTGCAAGAGTTCACTAGAGAGACTTGTACAGAGCAATCATTGGAGGTAAACTTCGTTCTAAATGGTTCTTTCTTAAATCTCATTCATGGACTTTTACTTTATTAAAGTACCAAAATATGTTTCAAGGTCACTTCACCTGCAGGGCAAAGTCATGGTCTGTCCATAGGCTTAACCCTTATGCTATAATGCCACCTAGGGTGGGTCACATAGACTACAGAAGCTAACTGTATTTTCACTTAAGAATGAACTAAAGCTGAGTTTCCAAGCCACTCTCACTTGACTTTAAGCTATGAAATAAAATTTGAGAAGTAATTCATAGCTTGGGTGAGGATGCCTGAGTTAGTACACACAAAGCACTTACCACAGTACATAACAAACACTCTATAAATGTTAGCTGATACTATTATTAGGTGTTTTTTCACTTCTTTCTCTTTAGTGTCTTTGATGTTCGGATGCCCATCATTCAGTTAACCAGCATGAAATGTCTACCATGTGACAGGCTCTATGGAAAGCACTGAAGAGTCCCAGGCTCCCAAAACTTAGCTGAGGAATCCAAGGTATACACCACCATACACTCTATTAGATGGTAAGTGCCATAATACATAAGTGCTGTGGGAACTCAGTGGAAGTGGTGTTTGTGTCATACAGTGAAGGACCCTTTCCTCAGGCAAGGAGGGTAATGCACTAATCCATTAGAGCTAGAGCACAAGCGACAAAAATAATGGACCCTTAAGGAAAATTTTTCAGTTAGACTATTTAAAAGATTTAGTGAAAAGAAGTAAAAAGAGTAAAAGTGGTCACAGAAAAGGATAAATGCAAGAAGTAAGAGAGCACTGTATTGATATGGAACTGAATGAAGATCAGTTGGAGGTTAAGTTAAAACAATGTTTTTGAACTGGGGATTGAACAAGACCAGAGGTTCACAGCTTCCCCATGAAGACATGCAAAAGCTCACTGGTGAAGCAGAGCCATTAAGGCAAACTCAAAGCTTTTGTGAGATGAAGCAGGTATGGAAGATGATCCTGGGAGATAAACCCAGGCAGGAAGCTAACGCCTTGGGAAGGAAAGCTCATTCCCCAACTCCCTGCACCTGACAGTTACACCCACCCAACCAACCTCAGATGCCTTCTCTACCTCCCAGGATTCTTGCCATACAAATGCTCCACGGACCTGGCTTCAGAACTGAAGCTCTACTGTGCTAAATGTTCTTATTTAAATGAAAAATGTGTGGCAGCTCTGTCTATTTTGGGTTTTGTGTATTCCCTTACAGTTTTTTGGTTTTGTTTTTTTTTTGTTTTGTTTTTTTTACTCTCTCACTTCTTGCATTGAAATTGTGGTTCACATACACATATTTTGGCATAACTTCCTCTAATCTGCTCGCCACTCTTATTTACCAATCAATTTCACTGGTTTCACTGAGGAATAAGATTATAATAAATGCTAACTCTTTAATACCTTTGAGCATCACTAATACCTTTGAGTATTTGTCCTCCAATTGGACATTTCTCCATCTACTAAAGTATCTATCTATAATAATAAAAGTGTAATATGCAAATCGACCAAATGACGGAACAGCAGAATGACTGTCCGGACGACCTTCGGGACAACCACACTAGGACACACACTGGCGCCAGGCCAGCCAAGGTGGGTGCAATGCGATTGGTCGGGTTGTCCCACCATCACCCCGCAGAGGGAGGGCTCCACAATTGATCATCCCAAAGAGGGAGGCCCAGACCACCAGCCAGCGGGGTGATCAATGGGGGGAGGCTCCACGATCACCCCAAAGAGGGAGGCCCAGGCCACCCTCTGCACGGTGATCAATCGCAGAGCCCCGCGATCGATTGCCCCAAAGAGGGAGGTCTAGGCTACCAGGCTGGCATCACTGCGGGGGGGGGGGGGGGGGGGCGGGGAGCCTCCCTCTGAGGGGTGATTGATCTGGGGGCCCCACGATCGATCGTCCCACAGAGGGACTCCCAGGCCACTGGCCAGTGACACTGTGGTGGGTGTGCAGGGCCAGCCAGAGATCACTCAACAGAGGGGGGCCCAGGCCAGCCAAGCGATCACACCCCACAGATGGCAAGCAGTGGCAGCGGCAGGGGTGAGGCCAGCGGCCAGCAGCTGGGGGAAGGAAAGCCCCAATAGGCCAATTGCTGGCCAGGCCTAGGCACCCTACCCAAAGGGTCCCAGATTGCGAGAGGGCGCTGGCCAGGCTGAGGGACACCCCCCACATGCACAAATTTCAAGCACCAGGCCTCTAGTATATCCTATATAATAAAAGGGTAATATGCAAATTGATTCTAACAGCAGAAAGACTGGGAATCACTAGTCACTATGACACACACTGACCACCAGGGGGCAGACGCTCAATGCAGGAGCTGCCCTCTGGTGGTCAGTGTGCTCCCACAAGGGGAGTTCTGCTCAGACACAAGCCAGGCTGACGGCTGCCAGTACAGTGGTGGTGGTGGGAGCCTCTCCCGCCTCCTCAGCAGTGCTAAGGATGTCCGACATCCCCCGAGGGCTCCTGGGCTGCCAGAGGGATATCTGACTGCCAGCTTAGGCCCAATCCCCCAGGGAGCGGGCCTAAGCAAGCAGGTGATCATCCCCCAAGGGGTCCCAGACTGCAAGAGGGCACAGGCCAGGCTGAGGGACCCTCGCAAGTGCACAAATTTTTGTGCACCGGGCCTCTAGTATATATATAAAAGCCTAAGCGACCGGAATGCCGGAATGACTGTTCGTTATGACGCACACAGACCACTAGGGGGCAGACGCTCAATGCAGGAGCTGCCCCCTGGTGATCACTGTGCTCCCACAGCCAACCTCCCATGGCCAGCCAACCTTCCCTGGTCCTTCCCCCCATCCGGCAGGCCCCAGCCAGCAGCCAGCAGCTGGCAGGCAGGAAGGCTCCGGCCAGCAGCCAGAAGGCCCCAATCGGCCCTGACCACCGGCCAGGCCTAGGGACCCCATCCATGCACAAATTTCCTGCACCAGGCCTCTAGTAGTATAATATTCACCAACTTCTCCAATGGAACTTAATACACAGTCAGACATCAATAAACATTAGTTCAGCGGTTCTCAACCTGTGGGTCGCGACCGTTTTGCAGTCGAACGACCCTTTCACAGGGGTCGCCTAAGACCATCCTGCATATCAGATATTTACATGACGATTCCTAACAGTAGCAACATTACAATTATGAAGTAGCAACGAAAATAATTTTATGGTTGGGTCACAACATGAGGAACTGTACTTAAAGGGCCAGAAGGTTGAGAACCACTGCATTAGTTGAATTGGAATCTACTTACAAAGCTCTAGACCAGCTGTGGGCGGATCTGGCCTGTTTGAAATGAATAAAACTAAAAAAAAAAAAAAAAAAAAAAAGACCGTACCCTTTTATGTAATGATGTTTACTTTGAATTTATATTAGTTCACACAAACACTCCATCCATGCTTTTGTTCTGGCACTCCTGTCCAGTTTAAGAACCCATTGTGGCCCTCGAGTCAAAAAGTTTGCCCACCCCTGCTCTAGACCATAACTCCTCAAACAGCAATAGTCTCCTATAGAATCAGCACACATGTAACATTAAGAGGCAGTGTGTCAAGTAAATAATCTAATTTTAAAACACTTGGAAGAAATAAGTCCTAACTCCTTTCTCAAACAGGGATTCTAGGCAGCTTCGGGCAAGGGAGTGTTAGGCTGGTGTGGGAGTAAGATGGGCACAATGACCCAACACCATGTGCTTCAATTTGCCTCTGCACCTCCTAAAACAATCTTGCACTCTTCTGACATTTCAGGTTGACATCTTAAATTTAGTGGAGGCACAGGATATGATTTTCAGCATAATATTTATGTATATTATTTTTCCAACTTTATTAAAGCATAATTCACAAATAAAACTGTATGTTCAGGCCCTACAACAAGATGATTTAATATATTTTTACATTGTGAAATAATTATCTCAACAAAGCTAATTAAGCACATCCATTTCCTCACATAGTTATCTTCTTTTTTGTGATGAGAACATTTAAGATCTACTCTCTACAATACAGTATTAGTAACTATAGTCACCTCAAAACTTATACATATACATATACACACACACACACACACACACACACATATAAATAAAAGGCTAAGTGACCGACCATACGTCCGTCTGACCATCCAAATGACTGACTGGCCAGTACATATAACATGCACTGGCAATTTAAAAACAAGCATGTGCAATACATATAAAGCTCTCACTAGTGCCAATCTTGACAGAGTAAAAATATTCCTACCTGAACCCATTTTCTGTCATGGTCAAGTTATATGTTGCTTTCTCTCGAATATGAAGAGCGTGTGACATTAAAGTTAAAGTTGTAAATACTTCATCACAAGGGAAATTCATCAAGCACTCTGAAAGTGTTTTTACTCTTCATGTGGTATACAGGGAGATATTAGAATAAGTTTAATCAATTTATCAGTCATTGTTTTTATCAATGTTTTTATATTATGTTTTTGTTATTTTTTATCATGTTTTTGTTTTTATTTCATGTCTTTGTTGTTGTTATATCATGTTGTTATTATTTATTTATTAATCAATTTATATGTTATTTTCATATACATTTTACTAATTTTCTTTCATCTTTAACATTTCTATTATAGAGAAAGGGCAAATAGCAATATTAAAGTATTTCTTCTAATTAATTTCCTTTCAATGGGCAGAATCCATGCACCAGGCCACTAGATCTTCTTATAACTGAAAATGTTAACCAACATCTCCCCATTTCCTCTACCCCTCAGCCCCTGGCAACTACTGGTACCATTCTCTCCCTGGTTTTATGAGTTTATGGACTTAGATGTCACACATGAATGGTGCCATACAGTATTTGTCTTTCTCTCTCTGTGGCTTATTTGATTTAGCATAATGACCTCCAGGTTCAATGTAGTCTCAAATGGCAGAATTTCCTTCTTTTTCATGCTAAATAATATTTTAGTGTATTCACACACACACGAATAAATACCACATTTTATATGCATTTTAAATATATTATTGCTGCAACCCTGGAAGCTGTAGACTTCATTCATTTATGTAATGAAATATGTGCACCAAACAATCTAATTCCTAGCCTGTCCTCACTGTCAAATCAATAAACCAAATCAAACGTACTTTCTGTCACAAAAAGCCTGACTTCATTTTTCAATTCAAATAAATGTGCTAATCTGCCTTCTCTATAAACCTCCTCTATTCACCCAACAATCCAGTCCAATTCTATTTGTTACCAACATGAAGTAAGGCTCTGCCCCATCTAGGATCCTGACCAAAGCTCTCTGTATTTTGTTTTTTACAAATCCTCACTCAGGAGCTAAGAATTCTTAAAGGATTCCTTTACAGGGTAAACCGGACAGAGATTTTACTCCCTGAGGCAAAGATTGAAAGATTCACTCAAGGTGAGAACCAGGACTGACTGTCTGCCAGAGGGGAGAAAAGCAATTTGTGAATGAAAAGGTAGGAAAGGAGAATCAGCCACAAGTGCTCTCGGGCAGCCAATTTCAGGAAAGTAAATATGGACACTGACCATCTGAATACCATTACAGCTAGCTTTGCATGCAAAATCCCTGGAAAGTTTGCATGAAACCTCAGGCATGCACAAGCACATGTTCCAGTATGAAGACTACAAATCTAAGAAAGAGCTCCAGAGCTGAAGTCAAAATGGAAAGCCAGGCACCTACTGCAAGACCTGTCAATCCTCATGTCCTAAGCATGGAAGCGGAATCAAGATAGAGGGCAACGTGGTGAAAGCTCTGGGATCTGTAAGTTCAACCAGGGCCTGCGGAGCATGGGCTCTGGAGCCAGGAAGCCCAGGGTTCGGATTGTAGCTCTACCACTTAGGAACCAGGTGACCCTGAAAAAAGTCCTTTATCTCCTTGTGGTCACTTTTATTGAGATACAATTGACATATAACATTGTATAAGTTTAAGGTATACAACATAATGACTTAATATGTGTATATATTGGGAAATGATTGCCACAATAAGGCTAGTTAACACATCCATCACCTCACATAGTTACAATTTTAGTGTGTATGGTGAATACTTTTAAGATCTACTCTCTTAGGCCCTGGCCCATGTGCTCAGTTGGTTGGGCGTCATCTCTTGCACTGAAAGGTTGCAGACTATATTCCTGGTCAGGGCATATGCCAGGGTTTTCGGGCTCTATCCCTGGAAGGGGGCATGCAGGAGGCAGCGATCTATGTTTCGCTCTCACATCAATATTTCTCTCAATCTCTTCCTCTCCCTCTCTCTCTCCCTAAAACTAACTTTTACAACAACAGATCTACTCTCTTAGTAACTTTCAAATATATGATACAGTACTGTTAACTATAGTCATCATGCTACACATTGGATTAGATTTTGTGCCCTGCAACCCTACTGAGTCCGTTTATTAGTTCTAACAGTTTTTTAGTAGAGTCTTCAGTATTTTCTACGTAGAAATAAGATCATTCATCTGCAAACAGGGACAATTTTAACTTCCTCCTCTGTGGTTCATAAGCCTTTATTCTTTTCTTGCCTGATTGCTCTGGCAAGGACTTGCAATACTATGTTTGAATATTAGTGGTGAGAATGAGCATTTTCTTGTTCCTGATCTTAGAGGAAAAGCTTTCATCCTTTCATCATTGAGTTCAACCTACACTTATCAATAAGTGTGATATATCATAATGAATGAAAAATAATAGGTGCGGAAAATAATAGGTGCAGAATATGCATTTGATAAGATTGAACATCCACTCATATAAAAAATGCTCAACAAATTGGGTAAGGAAGGAATGTTCCTAAACATTTTTTTTGAAGGCCATATATGACAAGTCCTTTATCTCTTTAAGGCTCAGTGTCCTCATCTACAAGGCAGGAGTGAATGTGATGATATGATGATGATGATGATGACAATGACGACAAAGATGATGATATGAAAATAATGTTGTAAGTAACTGTGCTTCACTGAATTGTTATATGGATAATACATAAGATAACATGAGGCACTTAGCACAAAACCTAGCATGCAGTTAACATTCAATAAATGCTAACAGCCAGCAGTCTGAGCTGTGAGTAAGAAGAGGATTGTTAACAGCAACAAGTCAAGTCAGACAAAATGGAGACATGATTTTCAATGACAGGCCTGCCCCGTGTCTCTAAAATTGCCTTCCATGAATCTAACTCCAATCAGAGAACAGTTTAGGGAGAGCATAAGAATGTTCCCTTCTTACTATTACCCTAAGGGATAAACAGCACCAATAAGATCCTGCTATTTTTAAAGCCACTCTCAAATCTTTATCTGAATTTCAAATTGTGTTTAAGGTACCCAGAGTCACAGCATATGACAGAGTTACCAACAAAGAAAATGAACTGAAGAAAGCTGAGTTAGAAAACCCCTACAGGTGTTAAGACGTAGTCTTTTGCAAACCAAGAGATTAGGAATTTAATTTGTGCAAGAATGGGGGGACTTCCAGTCATTTGTCTGGGAGAGCTTAGTGCAGATAAGAACTTAATTTGCTTGAATGACCTAGACTTCATTCTGCAAACATTCTCACTTCTAAAATGGGCCTGGAGCTTTGCCTTTGAGTGGATATCCAAAAATTCTGGAAATGCAGGAATTAACTTAATGACTCAGAAAAGTGTAAGGCATGCCTGGCCAGTGTGGCTCAGTTGGCTTAGCACTGTTCCAGGCACCAAGAGGTCTCTGGTTTTAATCCTGGGCAGGGCACATGCCTGGGTTTCAGGCTCCATCACCAGTAGGGGGTGTGCAGGAGGCAGCCAATCAATGATTCTCTCTCATCAATGTTTCTCTCTCTCTCTCCCTCTCCCTTCCTCTCTCTATAAAATCAATAAAAACATATTTTTAAAAGGCATCACCAGACATGCTAAAACTGAACAACATAGGAACACATAACCAATGAACTGTCCCACAGATCAAGTTCATTAAAGATCACGAGCAGTGAATTCCATTTCAAACTTTTAAATTTTGCTAGAACTGGTCTGATTTATCTTTACCTCCCCATTTGTAAGGTAAATCATAAGATTCAGGATATAATTACACCAACTGCTTCTTAAAAACAAAGATCAAATACTGCGCTACTGAAGAGGGTACTATATTCTCCCAATGCTTTGTGGAGGCAGAACCCAAAATCATGG